>NC_133756.1:88209729-88527479 GCF_036562045.2 Rhinolophus sinicus | reverse complement strand
GTATTTAAGAAGCAAAATTGCAACACCTGGGAAACAAGATCATATCCAAATAAGTCTACAGGTATTCCCAATTTTTCATTCCCAGTCTGGGAGACAGTAAGTTTTGGGGTTTTGTTTGTTTATTAACATCCTGTAATCAATTAGTATAGTTTACAGGAGTATGTCTCAAAATACAGTTGTAGCATCATAATAAACTCAGGAACTTGTTACATGTAGATTCTTAGGCTCACTCAAGACCTCCTGAATTTCTTGGGTTGGAGTCTAGGAATCTGCATTTTTATCAAGCATACAGGGAATTCAAATCTCACTGACGTTTGAAAACCACAACTTTAAACTTTCAAAGAGGATATATTGCAGATCCAGTGTGCTGTTAACAGATAAATTCATTATAGATACAGAGTGGATTGAATATTTTTTTTTTTTTGGAATCAACTTGTAGTTTGTAGATCATGCTAATCTATCATAGTAAGTCTACATATAGCCAGAGAATTTCCTAGAGATGATTGGAGATTTTACTGAGTTGAACTTCCAAAATGCACTATGTAAAGCCCACCACATTCCATTTCTTGCATATGAATATCTACATCATGATTGTCTTTACACTTTCATGTTTTGTGAGTAAAATTTTGACAGGGTTATGAAACTAATTCATCTTAAACCTACCCTGAAAACTTTCTGTAAAAATATACTTAATATAGTAACTGGCATATAAAGAGTACTCAGTAAATATTTACTTAGTGAGGAAATAAATGAATAAATAAATGTTTGCTCATCTCATGTTTTCCACCCCTTGCTGCCCTTAAAACCTTCTATGTGTCTTATCACTGTAATTAACATTGTCATATACCCAGAGTTCCAAGCCAAAAACTGGAGTTATTCATGAAACCATCTTCTCATTTACATATTATTGGTCACTAAATCCTCTCATGTTTGTAGCATCTAGAATTTTCTCACTTCCCTGGTATCGCCAAGGTTGGGTTATGTGAGATGCTACATATTAGTAAAACAAACAATAAATCAAAAAATATAAGGATAATGAGTATATATGTATCTAAGAATATATTACATAAATATATAAAACATCGTCCTACAGAGTAAAAATTTAATAATTGGAAATTTTAACACAACCTTTTCAGGAATTTTAAATCAAGTAAAAGAACACTATAGTATAAAAATTTATACCCAACAGAGAATACACATTGTTTTTGAGCAAACATGGAATATTTATAAAACTCTTTACATGTTAAATTCCAAATAATCAACATAATACAGATTATATTCTCATTAATCATGCAATAAAATTAGAATCAGGCAACAGAAGATTTTTTTAAAAAAATCTCATATGTCTAGAAACTAAGTAACATACTATTAAGTGACCCTTGGGTTAAAATGAATATCGTAAGGAAAATTACAAAGTACTCAGAACTAAGAGACAAGGAAAGACTACGTGCCAAAAATTTGGAACACAGTTAAACAAGTACTTAGAGGGAAATTTCTACTTTGGAGTACATTTGGCAGCAAACAAGAAAGACTGAGAGCAACAAATGCTAAGCATTCAACTCAAGAATCTGGAAAAAGGAGTAACAAGCACACACCAAATTGAACAAGAAAAAGACACAGTAAAGATATGAGGGGGAAATCAGTGAAAGGTAGAACAAAAGAAGAGAAGATTAACTGTGCCTGAAACTAGTTTTATGTAAAAATGTGTAACATAAACCATTGGTGGAGAGTACAGGATAGACTTGAGGGGGCCGGGATTGGGGTGCAGAGAGAGAGAACACCCAAGCACAGAAATAAATACAGAATAAAAAGAAATAACTCTGAATAATATATTTAATAACTTCTATCACTTATACTATATGTAGTATATGTATTAGACATATTTCTATTATATATTGTATTTATGTATTATAATTGAACATGTATAATAAAATATATATAGTATATGATACAATGTATTTTTATATTTATAATATGTAACATATGATGTATACATGTAGTATTTTATATAGTATTGTGTATATATATCATATACTATTCTCTAATTCATAAATTTATATAGTATATATTGTATAAGTACACATATAACAAATTATTATGAAAAAGAATAACAATAGCTGCAACAGAAATTAAGGGAATAATAATTATACAGTAACTAATTTTTTAACATAGATAAAAAGGAAAACATTAAATGCCACAATTTGTTCAAAAAGAAATTAAAACTTGCATAAACAAATAGCAATTTTAAAAGTAAAATGGTAATGAAATCATCCATGCAACAAAGCTTCAAGCCCAGATAATTTATAGATAAGTTTTATCACATATTTAAAGAACACGTCTTTATTTTATTTGTCATTATAAAATGTAAAACAAAGATGAAACACTGTTCAACTCATTTTATGAGACTAGTATAACCTTTATTTTCAAAGCAGGTAAGAGCAGTTCAGAGAAAGAAAATTATAAAGCTATTCAGGAACAGTGGTACAAGATACTAAATGAAAATATTTGTTAAGCAAACCCAAGAGTGAATTAAAAATACTGCATACTAATTAAGTAGAGTTTATTCCAGAAACACAAAGTTGGTTCAACATCAGAAATATATCAACTTAATTCATCATATTAATAAGCTAAAGGAGATAAGTCTTATGATTATCCCAACTGATGCAGAAAATTAATTTGATAAAATTTAATAATTATTTATAATTTTAAAAACTCGTCTCAAAAAACTAGAAATAAAATGGAATTCCCTTAACTTTATAAAGACCAAGTACCAAAAACCTAAAGCAAACATCATTCTTAGCAGAGAAATTTTAAAGCTAAGTGATATAAATATTGTTTAAAAATATCTAAAACTCTCATTATACACAGATAATATAATCATATAATCAGAAAAGCCAACAGAATCAATAAACTAATGGAAGTAATGTGAGAGGTTAGCTTTATTGCCCAATAAATCAACTTACAAAATTCAGCAGAATTCCTCTACACCAGTAATAGTCAATTTAAAAATGTTATACCATTTACAAGTGCAACAAAACCCATACAATATTTAGGATTCCTTCTAACAGAGATGCATGGGACCTTTACAGAAAAAAAGTTCTAAAATTAATTGTTAAGAAGATATAAATGAATGGAACAAAAATACTGTGTTTATGAAGGAGTGATGTCTTCTAGTAAAGATATCAATTATCCCCGAATTAATTTCTAAATTTAATGCAATTGCAATCTAAATTACAATAGAATTTGGGGGGGTGAACAACTTGGTATTCTAAAACTTATAGGGAAAACCACAGTTGTATAAATAGCTAAGTTAATTTTGTAAAGAAAGGGCAAAGAAGAGAGGTTCAACTTGTCAGATCTTAGATCATACTGCAAAGCCAGAGTAATAAAAAAGCATTATGGTAGAAGCACAAGAATAGACAGATTGGTGGAACAAGAATAAAACACAGCAATAGATACACGGAGCACTATGAGGTGATAACAGCCCCACAAATCTATGGGGAAAAGATAAATTGTTAAATGTTAACCAAAAAAAAAAATGGCTGACAATGTAAAGAAAAATAAAACTATATCCCTTCTTTGCACAGTATACAGAACTAGACTCCAATTGTGTGCTGAAGGATAAAACCATAAGCAAAAAAAAGAAAATACACAACACTTCTGTGACCTAATAGTGTAGAAAATTGTATTAAACAAGCTTCCAAAATTAGAAATCATGAGGCAAAAAAAAATGTTGGATTTGACTATAACAAAATTAACCGTGAAAATGTTGAGTCCTGAATAAGTCAAAAGCATTTTAGAACATCAGTTTTATAATGCATATTCATGATAATAAATGAGTCATTAAGAAATGGTTAAGATGAACCTCCATAGGGCGAAGAACCATGTGTGTCTTCTTTTCCTAGCTTGGAAGACTCTCACATATCATAGTAGGTCCTTAATAGATATTTACTGAATAAATGTTTTATTATACTTTTTATTCTACATAGTAAGACAAGGAAATGCATAATCTGTCCCAGAAATATTTCTATAAAAATGTCTTTGAATTTTTAAGCTTCAGTAATCATACTTTAGCTATTTAGAAAATGTACTTACAAGAATACCTCATTTTCTAATTACGGGAGCTACATAAGGCACTACATTCACTTAGTATATATTTTTTTCTTTTCTTTCTTTTGTTTTCAGGATTTGTAAGGAATCTTTCTCTTTTTTTAATTTATTGGGGTGACAATTGTTAGTGAAATTACATAGACTTCAGGTGTACAATTCTGTATTACATCATCTATAAATCCCATTGTGTATTATTTTTTTTGTGATACTTGGGTCAGTTTTCAACGTCAACTTGAGTTATGAGATTTACATCCATATTCAAAGTGAGTTAAATAAAGTTTGCAAATACAGTTTCATAAGAAATTATTGAACTAAATATTTCTCTAAAGTTCAATTGTATTATATAATCTGAATTCTTAATTTCTGCTAATTTGACAGACCAGACTACAAAACAGAAGTGAGTAATTCATAACTGACTTATGTCTTGGCCTCTTTCCTATAATTTTACCAACTCCTAAAACAATTTTCTCTTATTCTTGACAAGAAGAAGAACATAATATTCTTACAATTAAATAACACAAACAAATATTGGACTTAGTTTGGAATATTTAAGACTTATTGGTTGTGCTATTTCTCTGCTGCCACAGGAAGTGATAGCAACCCCTTGGCAGACTGTGCTTTCAGTGGCATTGTGGGAACTGGGCAGCTATCTGTGAATCCAGAGAAAGAGAAAAGAGCACCAAACCAAGCCTTCAAAGAGCAAAGCATATTTCAACCACTGAAACTATTTTTTTTCGTTTGTACAAAGAGGAACAAATAGGATTTGATAAATAACCCCCAAATATTGCTATAGTTATATAAAGCCTCAAAATACGACTAATTCAAACTCAGTCACCCCATAATCATACACAATTTTTTTTTTTTGGTTTTCACCTTCTTGACTATTCTGTTTTCCTAGAGAGCTTGGGATCATGCCTGTAGGGTGATTTTTCACAACTGATTCTCACTGATCTCAGGTTCTGCTCATAGTGGCTTTGGTCATAACCCAAAGGTAAGGCTTTGTGTGTACACCCTATGGGATAAAACACTTTTCCAGACACCATTGCTTAAAAGAAGTTACATTGACTTTGGTAATTCCTGGATAGTGTTGCCTGCCATCTTGTTTCATAAAATCGTGAAGCAGAGCTGGAACTGAGTTCTGCCTCCATCAGAAGTTCAGTTTTCTGAAAACCATGGCCTATACCCTCCTATAGCCAAAATGGCTAACTCATTGCTGCACATATTCATAAAGACTCTTTTGGTTGCAAATGATAGAAATATAAACTAAACTAGTTTGAGAAAGTGATTGGGATTCTTGTCTCAGAATTCAGAAAAGACTACGACAAAGGCAGGCCTTTGAAATACCTGATATACAGCTGCTCCAGGGACTATTAGAACTAGCAACCCAAATGGTATTCCATCTACCCCTTCTCTCTATTCTCCATCTCTGTTTTTTCCTACAGGTAAGTTTTATTCTCTCTCTCTAATGACAGCTCTTTTCACATCATGAGTTTCATGGAAACATATACCAAAATCTCTTACTATCATTTCTTACAACTTCTAACACAGAATAAGGACTGATAACTCTCATTAGTCAAAATCTAGAAAAACACGGTGCTGGCTCAGTTTGGGTTAGATGCTCACTCACAGGGGTAAGGTCATATGCAAACAAGGCAGCTTTTACAATATTCATATACAGAGGGTGCCAAATGTATACACATTTTAAGAAAGGAAAAAGCTGTATTAAAATTGTATTACTCAATATATACCTATAACACAAGATGAATACAAGTCACATTTGACTTCTGCAATTACAAGAGATGCTCAAAGTGGTTACCATCAGTGTAATTTTAATACAGGTGTCCCTTTCTTAAAATGTATACACATTTTTTGGCACTCTCTGTATATTAGGGGTGCAGAGTAGAAATTTTCATGGCTGTTCACAAAGCATCAATGGTAAATATATTGGAATAAAATAAGTTTAATCTGGCTGCCTATAACCATATTGTCTCTACTTCTGGAATATCACCAAGTATTTTTAGTTCAACTCAAGAAAATCCTAAAAGATCTAGAAAAGCTATAGAGAAAGGTAACAAATTACAAAAAGTATTGCTACAGATCGAGGGTCACTTTGCAATGCAAAAGGTTTACTTCACCAGGAAGATATAAAGGTTCTTAATTTATATATATTTACTAATTTGACATCCAAATATATAAAGCAAAATTGACACAAGGAAAAACAAACAAGTCCCTCTATTTAAAATCATCTTCTTAAAATATGTCCATTTGATCCAAATCACCTAGACCATCACTGCCAGAAGCAAACGTTTCTCATGCAATTGCTTGGGAGGTTAGGCTTCTGCATGTGAAGACCCACTTAGTAGATAGTGCCCAAGAATTCCTGTCCCTGGCATTAAAAAACTAGGTATAGCAGTGCAACGTGTCAAGAGCACTTAATTTTGCATCAGGTTTAACCGTTACTGGATATCACCTGGTGACTGGATGGTTAAAAAGCAACGTGACAAAGACGTCTTTGCCTAGTTTTCTGAGAGAGAAAAGAAATCCAAGCAAGTCTGTGCAATTCATGTGCAAGAGCTTATCTTCTTGTGGAAAAGTTAGTCACATAAGCACAAAGGTGGCCTCACAGAGCAGAGAGGGCTTTCAAAAGTTGAGAGAAAGCAAGCCATTGTTATTAGTCCTTGAGGATCTAATAATAATTTTTTAAAACAAGAATGCCAAAAAAGAGTTACAAAATTTGTGGAATCTACTTTAAATGTTATATGTAACAAACCTGCACTTTTAACACACGATTACGATGACTCTATGTATGTAAGACAATATCTAAAACTGTCAATTGGTGGATCTCCACGAACACGAGGTCTTGGCCCAATGCGCTTTCTCCGCTGCTCGGCTCAAATCCCCTCCCCCAGACCCAAGCCCCACAGGAGCCTCAGGACACATGCACACTCCACTTTGATTTAATTTCAACAAACCTAATGCATTAGTCTTGGAAATTAAGCTTAGTGGGATTGTATCTTGCTCAGATTAAGATCTGCATCGCATTCTTAAATTTTAAATTCTTTTTCTAGGATCAAATCGTTCCCACAAAACTAAAAGTAGAGTGATCACGAAAGGGTAGCTTCCTAATCAGAATACTTTCTTAAACATGTAATTTGAACCTCTAATGAAACGTCCCTGGGCCTGTACTAGCTTTGAATATGCATGATGCTGAAAGGGAATATAATTATCAGGCAATAAAGGAGATAATTAGCAAAGGTCAAAGAACCAGCTCTGATGATCAAAATGCATTCTTATTTAAAATGTTTCACTGATGGAGAAATCAGCTTTGAGGTCTGTTATTTGTCCACATTCCCACAACTAGTAATCGGTAGAGTCCACATATACTCCTGTCTGTCTGATTCCAAGGCCCATACAATTTCTATTGCACCTATACTAGTTTACTATATTTAAATATGTTTACTGAATTCATTTATTCATTTCACTCTTTTGTTCCTGTATCTTACATTTAATAAATCTTTGTGAGTACCTAACCATAAAGGCATTGTGCTAGGTCTAGAAGTGCATCTGGGAACAAAACAAGGTCATTGCCTTCGTGAACATAATAATGTCTAATGAAGAAGACATAATACAATGTGAAAAAAAATAATATATTTGGGCAAACAAGAAATGGGGGAGAGTGGTTCAGACGAACATTACACACTATAAGAAAGTGTTTTAAGAAATAGAAACTAAACAAATGTGAGTGTCTGAGACAAGACTAAAGAGGTCAAGGCATGCCTAGTTCCTACATATAATCTTACTACACTCCTATAATTTTGCAAATGATTTCATCCCACTTCGTTTAGTAGATAGAAGATAGATAGATAGATAGATAGATAGATAGATAGATAGATAGATAGATAGATAGATAATAGATAAAGAGACAGTGATAGATAAACAGATGACAGATGATAGAGACGGATGGAGAAAGAAGAAATGGTAACCACCCATAATTTGGAGGAAACAAAGCAAGAACTTTGGACCACATTTTTCCTGACATGTTCCAAAATTGCTTTCGCAGTTTTAACAGAAACCATTACTGCTTTGACTGAGGTTTTGATAGTCTCAGCACAGGATGTTCTATGTAAACACTAAACCACTCCTGTGTTATCCCTCTGGGAGCCTAGTTTATGTTTCTGCCTACACATTATTTCTTATCAAGTACAATTCTAAGCAGTACTGTAGTTAGGCCTCTGCCAAAGCTAGGATGTGACAAGTTAAATATTCATGGATGCCAGAGCTGCTACTTATTTTCTGTTTGTTTGTTTTGTTTTTAATATTCTATACTTATGCTTTTCATTTGTTTAAACGGAACTTCTGGCCATTAATCTAAATAAGTGAAATGGAGTTTGTATAAGCAGCCAAATGGAACCCATCATCTTTAACACACACTATTCCTTAAGCACATGGGGTGAGAGTGCTTTTAGATAAGTAGATGGCAGGACAGAGCATGACTGGGGAAGCATAGACCACGCCCCCTCTGAAGGGCTCTTCTGGTCTTGCCTGAAGAGGGCAGAAAACTGGACCCAAATACAGCAGTATTCTCTTCATCCTCCCACACCTAAAAAGAATACATATTTAAGAAGTAGATCTACACACCCAAAATTAGTACAATATTGTATGTCAACTGTAATTGAAAAATGTTTTAAATATTAAAAAAAGAAATAGATCTATATCCCTAGGCTTCTTGATCCTGATTATTTTTTAAGTTTTATTAAATTTATTGGGGTGATATTGGTTAATAAAATTATATAGGTTTCAAGTGTACAAATCTATAATATATCATCTGTATATTGCACTGTGTGTTCACCACCCAAAGTCAAAGCTCCTTCTGTCACCATTTACTTGACCCCCTTTACCCTCTTCTATCATCCCTCTTCCCTCCCAACCTTCTGGTAACCACCAACCTGTTATCTGTCTATGATTTTTTGTTTGTTTGTTTGTCTTACTCGTTTGTTGCTTTCAGTTTTGTATCCCACATCTGAGTAAAATCATATGGTTCTCTGACTTACTTTGCTCAGCATGATATTCTCAAGACCCATCCACATTGTCACAAATGGCAATATTTCATCTTTTCTTGTGGCTGAGTAGCATTCCACTGCATATATGTAGCACATCTTTATCCAATCATCTATCAAAGGATACTTGGGTTATTTCCATGTCTTGGCCACCATCAATAATGCTACAATGAACATTGGGATACATATAGCTTTATGAATAAATGTATTCAAATTTTTCAGGTAGATACCCAGAGGAGGGATTGCTGGGTCCTATGGTAACACTATCCTTAATTTTTTGAGGAACCTCCATACTGTTTTCTATAGGGGCTATTCCAATGTACATTCCCACCAGCAGTAAATGAGGGTTCCTTTTTCTCCACAGCCTCTCCAACACTTGTTACACATCTTGTTGATAATAGCCATTCTAACAGGTATGAGGTGATATCTTGTGGTTTTGATTTGCATTTCCTTAATAGCTAGTGAAGTTGAGCATCTTTTCAAATATCTGTTGGCCATTTGTATGTCTTCTTGGGAGAAGTGTCTCTAAAGGTCCTCTGTCCATTTTTTAATTAGATTGTTTGTGTTTTGTTGTTGAGTTGTATGAGTGCTTTATACATTTTGGATATAAACCCCTTAAGGAGGTATTACTTGCAAATATCTTCTCCCATTCAATTGGTTGCATTTTTGTTTTGTTGATGGTTTCTTTGGCTGTGCAGAATCTTTTTAGTTTGATATAGTTCCATTTATTTATTTAAGCTTTTACTTCCCTTGCCTTTGAGGTCAAATTTATAAAATCCTCTCAAAAACCAAGGTCCATAAGTTTAGTACCTATGTTTTCTTCTATGTATTTTATTGTTTCAGGTCTTATATTTAGGTCTTTGATCCATTTTGAGTTAATTTTTGTGTATGGTAACAAATAGCAGTCTAATTTCATTCTTTTGCATGTGACTTTTCAATTTTCCCAGCACCATTTAGTGGAGAGGCTTTCTTTTCCCATTGTATGCTATTAGCTCCTTTGTCAAAAATTATTTTCCCAGATATATGGGTTTATTTCTGGGCTTTCAGTTCTGTTCCATTGATCTGTGTATTTATTTTTCTGCTAATACTATGGTGTTTTGTTTATTGTCACTTCATAGTATAACTTGAAGTCAGGGAAAGTGATACCTCTGGCTTTGTTGTTTTTTCTGAGGATTGCTTTGGCTATTCAGGGGTCTTTTGTGGTTCCATACAAATCTGACAATTTTTTGTTCTATATCTTTTTAAAAATTGCCATTGAAATTTTGATGGGAATTGCATTAGATCTGAATATTGTTTTGGGTAACACAGCCATTTTAACTTTTTTGATTCTTCCAATCAGTGAACACAGAATATTTTTCCATTTCTTTGTGTCTTGTTCAATTTCTTTTAGTGTCTTGTAGTTTTCATTGTATATGTCCTTCACCTCCTTTGTTAAGTTTATTCCTAAGTATTTTATTCTTTTTGTTGCAATTTCAAAAGGATTATTTTTCCATTTTTTTTCTGAAATGTAATTCTTAGTATATAGGAATGCAGTGAATTTTTGTAAATTGATTTTGTATCCTGCAACTTTGCTATATTCGTTTATTGTTTCTAATAGGTTTTTGGTGGAGTTTTTAGGATTTTCTATATAAAAAAATCATGTTGTCTGCAAAAAGTAACAATTTGACTTCTTCCTTCCCAATTTGGATGACTTTTATTTCTTTCTCTCGCCTAATTGCTCTGGCTAGGGCTTCCAGTACTATGTTGAGTAACACTGGCAAGAGGGGCATCCTCGTCTTGTTCCTTAGAGGAAATGCTTTCAGTTTTTCGCTGTTCAGTATATGCTATCAGACAACTGAGTTCGAGAACTAATCCTAGAAAAAGTGCTACATACCTCATTGCTGAGCATCACTACAGTCACCTTCAAAGTAGTCCCCTTGGGAAGCTACACACCGACACAAGCTCCTAGTCCACCCTTCAAAGTAATTTTGTGACTCTTTTTCTGGAATGGCCATCAGAGCTGTCGTTGTATTACCCTTGATGTCCTGAATGTCATCAAAATGTCTTCCTTTCAATATTTCCTTTACCTTTGGGTAAAGAAAGAAGTCATTGGGGGCCAGATCAGGTGAGTAGGGAGGGTGTTCCTATAGTTATTTGTTTACTGGCTAAAAACTCCATCACAGACGATATCTTGTGAGCTGGTGCATTGTTGTGATGCAAGAGCCATGAATTGTTGGCAAAAGTTCAGGTCATCTAATTTTTTCACACATCCTTTTCAGCACTTCCAAGTAGTAAACTGCTAACAGTACTTTCGAAATAGTAAACTATTTGTCCAGTTGATACATATTCATAATGAATAATCCTTCTGATATCAAAAAAAAAAAAATAGGTTAGCAACATCTTTGCAACAAAGTTTGTGAACTTAATTGTCAGATCTCATATTAGCTAACTGTCATATATGGCCTTTATTATGTTGAGGTACATTCCTTTTATATGAACTTTATTGACTGTTTTAATCATAAATGGACTTGTCTTCTCAAATTCTTTTTCTGCATCTATTGATATAGTGTGATTTTTATCTTTTATTTTGTTAATGTGGTGCATCACATTGATTGATTTACTTATGTTGAACCAGCCTTGTGCCTCTGGAATGAACCCCATCTGATCATGATGTATTATCTTTTTAATGTATTATTGTATTCAATTTGCTAGTATATTGTTTAGGATTTTTGTGTCTGTGTTCATCAGAGATATTGATCTGTATTGGTTTTGTTTTGTTTTGTTTTGTTTTTGTGTTATCCTTGCCAGGTTTTTGTATCAGTGTATGTTGGCCTCATAAAATGATTTGGGAAGTATTGCCTCTTCACTTTTTTGGAAGAGTTTGAGAAGAATAGTTAATAAATCTTCTTTGAATGTTTTATCTTTGAAACTAGTCAGGCCGTTTGGTCCTAGACTTACATTTTTGGAGATTTTTGATGTTGTTTCAATTTCCTTATTGTTGATTGGTCTATTTCAATTTTCCAGTTCTCCGTTATTCAATCTAGGAAGGTTATATATATTTTAAAAACTTGTCCATTTCTTCCAGGCTATTGAATTTGGTGGCATATAGTCTTTCACAGTATTCTTGTATGATCTTTTGTATTTCTCTGGTGTCCACCATAACTTCTCCCCTTTCATTTCTGATTTTGTTTATTTGTGTCTTCTTTTTTTTCCTTAGTAAGTCTAATAGGTTTGTCAATTCTATTAATTTTTTCAAAGAACCAGCTCTTCATTGCATTAATCTTTTTCTGTTGTCTTTTTGTTCTCTATTTCATTTAATTCTGCTCTGATTTTTATTATTTCCTTCCTGCTGTTGACTTTGGGCATCACTTCTTTTTCTAGTTCTGTATGATGTAATATTAGGTTGAGATAAGTCTTTCATGATATAAACTTTCCTCTTATTACGACTTTTAAAGCATCCCAAAAGTTTTGTATGTTGTATTTTCATTTTCATTTGTCTCTATGTATCTTTTGATCTCTGCTTTTACTTCTTTGACCCAGTTGTCCTTTAGTAGCATGTTGTTTAATTTCCACATATTTGTGGTTTTTCTCACTTTCTTTTTGCACTTGATTTCCAATGTCAAATCATTGTAGTTGGAGAACATGCTTAGTATGATTTCAATTTTCTTAAATTTATTCAGGCTAGTTTTGTGTTCCAACATATGATCTATCCTTGAGAATGTTCCATGTGCACTAGAGAAGAATGTATAATCTGGTGTTCTGGGAAGAAAGGCTCTATAGATATCAATTATGTCCATTTGGTCTAACGTGTCATTTAAGGCTGATATTTCCGTACTGATTTTCTGTTTGGATGATCTATCCATACCTCTCAATGGGGTATTGAGGTTCCCTACTATAATTGTGTTTTTTTCAGTGTCTCCCTTTAGTTCTGCTAGTATGAGGTCGGTGCAAAAGTGCGGTTTTTGCAATTATTTTTAACCTTTTAAACCGCAATTATTTTTGCACCAATCTAGTTGCTTTATATATTTTGGTGTTCCCTGATTGAGTGCATATATATTGACAAGTGTTATGTCGTCTTGAGGTATTGTCCCCTTTATCATAAAATGCCCATCTTTGTCTCTTGTTGCCTTTTTATCTTGAAATCTATTTTGTCAGATATAAGTATGACCACATCTACTTTTCTCTGGATGCCATTTGCTAGTAGTAGCATTGTCTACTCTTTCACTTTGAGTCTATATTTATCCTTGCATCTGAGATATGTCTCCTGAAGGCAGTATATGGTTGGGTTTCGGTTTTTTATTCAATTTGCTATTCTGTGCCTTTTTATTGGTAAGTTCAGTCCATTCACATCTAGGGTGATTATTGATATATAAGGATATCCTATAGCCATTTTAAGTTTTGTTTTCTGTATCTCTGTGTCTCCATTGTTTCTTTTCCCTGTGTTTCTGTCTTTTTAGTTTGGTGGTATTCTATAATTTTTTTCCTTTGTTTCCTCTTTTCTTAAGTTATATGTCTCAGTACTGTATTTTGTGTATGTGGGATTACGATTAGGTTCATGCAAAAGAAAGTTTCAGGGGCCGGCCCCATGGCTCAGGCAGTTAGAGCTCCATGCTCCTAACTCCGAAGGCTGCTGGTTCAATTCCCACATGGGCCAATGGGCTCTCAACCACAAGGTTGCCAGTTCAATTCCTTGAGTCCCGCAAAGGATGCTGGGCTCCACCCCCTGCAACTAAGATTGAACACGGCAACTTTAGCTGAGCTGCCGCTGAGCTCCCGGACTGCTCAGTTGGTTGGAGCACGTCCTTTCAATCACAAGGTTGCCAGTTCGACTCCCGCAAGGGATGGTGGGCTATGCCCCCTGCAACTAGCAATGGCAACTGAACCTGCAGCTGAGCTGTGCCCTCCACAACTAAGATTGAAAGGACAACAGCTTGACTTGGAAAAAAGTCCTAGAAGTACACACTATTCCCCAATAAAGAAAGTCCTGTTCCCCTTCCCCAGTAAAATCCTTTAAAAAAAAAAAAAAAAAAAAAAAAGAAAGAAAAGAAAAAGAAAAAAAAAGTTTCATATATACAGCAGTCCTTTTTCTTCTGAATGCATTTTAACTCCATTCTGCTTTGCAAATTCAGACCTTTACCCCCTCCCCTTTTCTGTTTTTGCTGTCACAAATTATTTATGCTGTGAGTTTATTTTCAAGTTGCAGTAACTATTGTCTTCTCTTCTTTATAAAATGTTTTTACCTCCTTTAACCTTTATGTTATATTTAAGTGTATAATACCCTGTTCTGAATAAGAGTTGACATTTCTGCTTCTGTTAGTCATCTTACTCATAGTTTTGTATACTTTTGTCTTTTTGTTTCAGGTAGAATAATCCCCTTTAGTATTTTCTGTAATGCCAGTCTTGTGGTGATAAACTCCCTCAGCATCTGTATGTTTGGAAAAGTCTTTATTTCTCCTTCACATCTAAAAGATAATTTTGCTAGATATCGTATTCTTGGCTGGCAATTTCTCGCTTTCAATAGTTTGAATATTTGATTCCACTCTCTCCTAGCTTGTAGGGTTTCTGCTGAAAAATCTGATGATAATCTAAAGTGATTTACTTTATAGGTTATCATCTTCTTTTCCCTGGCTGCTTTGAGAATTCTTTGTCTCTAATTTTTGACAGTTTTAATATAATGTGCCTTGGAGAAGGCTTTTTTTGATTGAGATAATTAAACATTCCATTTGCTTCTTGGATTCAAGGATCCAGCTATGTTCCCTCCTCCCTCTCTTTTCCTTCTGGTAGACCCATTATTCTTATATTGCTTTTTCTGATGGAATCAGATAGTTCTTGTAGAGTTCTTTCTTTCTTTCTTTCTTTCTTTCTTTCTTTCTTTCTTTCTTTCTTTCTTATACTCTCAAGTCTCTTTCTTCTTTCGTCTACATGATTTCTAGATTTCTATCTTCAATATCACTAATTTTTTCCTTCATCTGGTCAGCTGTATTTCCTAAGCTGGCTAGTGTATTTCTTCATCTGTTTTATTGAGTTCTCCAACTTCAGAATTTCTATTTGTTTGTTTGTTTGTTTAAGTTTCAATATCTTTGGTAAAGTACTCTTTTTGTTCGTTGATTTTATTTCTGAGTTCATTAACTATCTGTCTGAGTTTTCTTGTATCTTGTTAAGTTTTTTCAGAATCATTGTATTGAATTATCTTTCATTTAAATCACAGATTTCTGTGTCTTTAAGTTTATTTTCTGGAGATTTTTTTTTCATTTCTTTCTGAGCTGCCTTGTTACCTTGGTTATTTATGGTGTTTGATGGATTATTTCTCTGCTTAGGCATTTATGGGAATATAATCTGCATTTATTTTTTTTTTTAAAGAAGAGTGACACTGCTCTAGGTTGATAAAAAGAGGCCTTTCTTTTGTTTTCCAGTAGGTGGTGCTGAAGTGTAAGTGTTTAATTTTGTCTTGCACTGCTCCATGTTCTGGGATCTCTGTAGGGCTATGGAAAATGCCCTGTATTTCCTGGGTAGATGGGTGTCTCCTCAATGACCAGATCTCCTGTCTCAGAGCACCACCCCTGTGGGGGAATGTGCTGTGGTAGGTGATGGGGTTCCAAGCCCATGAAATCTCAGTGCTGTGTTGCACTGCTGGGGATAGCCCAGGTATTCCCACTGGGATGAGCTGGGAAGAGTGGGGAGTGGGTTGGGCTGCGAGAGGCCGGCTCATGGGTTTGTGTCTTTGCTCTCCTCCCAGTAGTGGTGACTGCCAGATGTCAGCTGCCTCACCTCTGTACCTCCATTCCTGTCACTAGGATTAAACACAGCTTCTGTCTGCCTCTCAGAGAGAAGTGCTCCTGCCTCTCTAGTTCCCAGGGCTGCAGATAGTGTGCTCTGTAACCTGACACTCACTGCTACACTTCTGGGGCCCACTTCTGGCTCTTGGAGGTTGAAGGAAGGCAAGCCTAGGGAGGGTGAAGAGAGGACGCCAGGCTGCATGGCTTTGTTTTTCTACCTGGCAGTAGTGGCCACCAGACCATACCTGCCATACCTCTGCACTCTGTCTCTGCCACAGTCACTGGGTTCAGCTGCAGTGTATGCTGACCATTCAGGCAGGAATGCTCACTCTACCTCTCTGCTCCTCAGGGCTGCACAGAGTGTATGCTGCAGCCTGATTCCTCCCCTCTACTGAGCCCGCAGCAAGCTCTGGGTTGTGTTCATGGCACCCATCTCTGCTCTTCTCCCTTCCCTCCTCCCATTTGCTCTGATTTGCCAACCTTTAGATGTTTCAATGCATATGTCTCTCAGATGTGTTTGTGTGTTGAGCAGGGAATCCTTTGTTGAATTATAGCTGTTCGACTTGTAACTTCAAGGAGAGAGACCAGAGGTGCCTCTCACATTGCCACACTTCTGACATCACTCCCTGATTATTGCTTAAATTAAAAGAAGTATCATCTTGATTTATCTACTAACTCCCTCATAAATCCATCCAATCAACACCTGTTAGCACCCACTATGTTTAAATTACTAGTAAATAGCTGGGGAAACAAAAATCAATGAACTCCTGTCCCTGACCTAGAAAAAGCATTGTTTATTAGCCAACTCTTGGGTGAACCCAGGTAGAAAGACATGTCAGCTCAACAAATATTTTGTAACAGTCCTACCCTTCTAAGCAAAGTTGTTTATGTAATTTTCTTGTATAGCTGTATATTCTAGGTTTCTAGTTCTGTCTAGGCTTGGGTTTCCAAAATTCATATGAATTTTCATCATTTTAAATTTTTGTAACTCCTCAAATGTAATTATCTTGTAAAAAATGAAACATGGAAACATTGAGAAAAATAATAGGTCACATCTTTGAAACATGTAAGAAAGTGGAACAGCAGTAGGGAAAATGGCCTTTTTAATGCCAATTTTATTATCTCAGAAGTATCTTTAGAAAATAGAAATGGGAAGTAGGGAGTAAATTTGGCTATCTAACAGGTGTTCACCACTGCTTTCTAATGTACCAAACAATGATATCTAATTTTTTTATGAAGCCATCACTTCTTAATTAACATGTACCAGGAACTGTGCCAGGCACCAGCAAGTCATAGATAAATATGACACCATTCCTATCATCAAAGAACTTTGCTAATCACTACCTAGTGAATCCTAGGGTCCCTGTGGCTTCCTCAGAATTGGTACTAGCTACAATTAAAATTAAAAATTTTTAAAGTATCTCACCAGGTGACATTGTGGGGATGGTAATGCATCTCTACCCTAAGCCAAAAACAAAATAACTCAGAGTTCATAGAAGGTAGGGATAAATATAAGCAGGCAGGTAAGGGCATCACACAGTAGGCTCTAAGTCCATAGAAAATGTGCAGCCTGCTTCTTAATTTGGAAACCAAACACAGATTGAATACACTTAATTCAAAGAGAGAAGCACTTATGAGAGCTTATAAAGGAACACGATGAACAGAATGCAACTTTGAGGGGAGTGAAAAGGTCTGGGGAGTGATGGGTCACCCTGTCCTCACAAGATATCAGGACACCCAGACCTGACTAAGCTAATACATATCCCTTATAAATCATAGAGAATGGAGTGGGATCACTCAATTCCATCAGCATGGTGTGTTTAATATTTAATAAGCTTTCTATCATCCTTGTCAGAGAGCCCTATGGCCTAAGGTGTAATAGAAAAGAGAATTGGTAGCACACTGTCCAATACTTGAATCAGTTACTTAACCTCCTTGTTGCTCGGTTCCCTAAACTATGAAACGGGGATAATTTGGTTGTTTAGCTTGAATTATATAGTGAGTATTGAGACCTGATGATGTATACAGGGCATAATGCCTCGATCAATGTTGGCTTCCTTGGAAAAATGTTTTAGAAGATTCTTATAACACATGCCTGAGGGAATATTTGTAATGATAATGATTAGACTTACAACAGCCTTGATATTCCATCCAATAGTGAGTAAAGAGCATATTTGCAAAGCCTCAGCAGTAAAGATTGGAATATAAGCTAAGTGTATGAGTGATAAGCCAAGGTCAAGCAAAAATAACAGAGCATTGTATTGAACTCATGCCTCCTGGGAGAGGGCTCTGTATTTCCTTGGAAGAAGGGAAACTATACAAAACAAGTAGGCATTCAATTTATTCATCAAACACAAACTGAGTGCCTACATTGGCCTATACTAAAGTGGCATTCTGTTAAGAAGTGGAGAAAGAGAAGAAGTTACAGTCAACAGAAGATGATGTAAGAGACCTCACAATAGAGGTCAGTCAAAGGGGCCATGGGACAACAGATAGACCAAACGATATACTGACCAGAGGAGTAGATCACCTCTCCCTCCTGAGACCCCACAAACATGAATGCCATACCCTCCCAGGAGAGAAGTTAGTAAATAGGCACTTTGAGTAATGGAAAGGGGAGCTGACTGCATAACTACAGATAGGTTTGGGCAATGTAGCCTTCCACTTCTGAATGCTTACCAGCGTGAATTCCACGCATATGAATGGTACAATATGTTATAGGATTCTGGAGGAGGGAGAGTTTGCTTATAGCTGAACATATGCCGCCTCGTTGTAAGAACAATTTAACAGTTTTGTGCAGTTGTCATGAGCTTAATCTCAAAAAGCAGTTTGGAATGTAATTTGAGTTTTAAAAAAAGTACATAAATGGATAATATTATATCAAGTGCTGGGTTCTGAATGTAATACAATTCTAACCACTTAGCTACAATAAAGGAATTGCTAGAATCTTTTAGAGCTAACAAAGAAATGTTAAATAATCCACAAATCATACCACCTGCCAATGAAATAAATTGCTTTTGAATTGCTGCTGAAATGGGTAAAAAGAATAAGTGGGATTTTATTGTAAGCTCACAGCTTAGTTGGTTCCCTGCAATGTGAGCCATAACGACATGTTTTTGTTAGTTACTAGCTATGGTTTTACTCCAACCCAGTCTTTGTGCTGGAGAGGACAACTGTAGTTATCACCATAAATTAAAATCAGCTATACAAAAGGAACTAAAAATAATGTACCCTTTCCATAAAAGATAAGGAGGAAACAGGAGTGGTAGAGATTAGGTTGTCACTTCCCTTAGGAAAACCATTCTGAACAAGAACTGGGAAGAAAATAAATGCAATGATTATGCCAAATGCAGGCATTTTAAGAGAAACTTAGGGGTGCCTTGTGGAAAGTGTTTATTTCAATGCTTAGACATTCTTGTAAAAATGTAGGCATTTCTAGACTTTGGACTTCCAATATTTATTTTATTAAGGCTTTCCAATATATGGATTGACTTTCTTCACATGGGCTCATAATGTACTTCCTTTGGTTTACCTACACATCAACCAAGTAAGTAAAAGTGTTTAGACTCCTGGGGCGATGGTCATGAACATGGGAGAACATATGCTTTGCATAACAACAGTCAGCTGCCCAGAACCTAGTATGATGATTGCCCTTGCATCCACATAGCTTGCAAAATGCAAAGTCCCATTTGGGGGAATTTTGATGCTTCTTCAACTCAGGTATACACTCACCTGACTGGGGGCCCCCATGCTGACTTAGCCACATCAGTGAAAACAACAATTTCATCTGGTCTCTGCCAAGCGGAACAGGAAACAGCTGGACTCTTCTACCTCTACCCAAATAATTCCACTTAATTCATTTAGGGTACAGCTGGGTTCCAGTTTTCAGATAATCTGATGCAGTAAAGCAATACAAATAACAATCCACACAAAGTTTTACAGCTGGAAAGGACCTCAATGACCAAATGAGCTAAGTTCTTGAAAACTTAAAGAAGTCCAATTTCCTCGTTTTGCATAGGAAAACTGGGGTCCAAAAGAAAAAAGTAATGTGACGAAACTTCTGTGAGCAAACTATGCAGAGTGCTTAGGCAGCTACTGTAATCTAGAGGTCATATGCATCTGTTTGTCTGTCTATGGAGAGAGAAGGAGAGCGTTTATAGTAAAATGTACAGATATTAACTACTGTATTTGTTTGATGAGTTTTAACCAATGTGTACACACATGTAACGTACATCATCTTAGGAAGTTGTGCCCATTTGAAATTAGTCCCCCTCAACTCTCACTCCCCAGTCATCTGCTGATCTGATTTCTATCAATATAGGTTGTGGGTTTTTTTTCTGTTCCAGAGTTTCGTGTAAATGGAAAGGTATACTGTGTACACTTTTGTGTGGGGCTTCTTTCATTCACATAATGTATTCAAGATTCATCTATATTGAAACTATCAGTCATTTCTTCCTTTTTACTGCTGGCTAGTATGCTAATGTATAAATGCACCACAATTTATTAATCCATTCTCTTGATAATGGACATTTGGATTGCTTCCACTTTGGGGCCATAAACATTTGTGTGCAGGTGTTTTTTTATACATTTGTTTTCATTTCTCTCTGGTGGAATCACTAGAAAAAAAGGGTAGGTCTATTTTTAACTTCATGACAAAATGGCAGACTATTTTCAAAGGGGTTGCATCACTTTACTCTTCCAGTCATTCCATGTCCTAGCCAACATTTGGTGTCATCAACCTTTTTAATTGTACCACACAGTGATGTGCAATGGTATTACATCATGGTTTTTATTCTCATTTCTCTGATATGAATGATATTGAGCATTTTTCATGTACTTATTAGCCATTTAAATATCTTCCTTTGTGAACTGTCTACTCAAGTCTTTTGCTCAATTGTAAATTGGGCTGCCTCTTTATTATTGAATTGTAGGAGTTCTTTATATATTCTAGATATGTCCTTTGTCAGATATATGCGTTACAATTTTTCTCTCCTACTTATGAATTAATTATTCATTTTCTTAACAACAATCTTAAAAGCTTGATCTTTTAATGATCAGAAGTGTTTAATTTGATGAACTCCAATTTTTCATTATTTTTTCTTTTATGACTAAGTGCTCTCTGGGTTCAACTAAGAAATATTTGCCTTAACCCAAAGTTGCAAAAATATTCTCCTATGCATTCTTCTAGAAAAGTATTTCCCAACTTATTTTTACATTATCACTCTTGTATTTGTTTCCTAGGGCTGCTGTAACAGAGTAACAAACTAAGTGGCTTAAGACAACAGAAATTTATTCTTTTCACAGTTCTAGAGGCTAGAAGTCCAAAATCAAGGTCCCAGCAGAGCCATGCTCTCTTTGACAGTTCTAGGGGAGGATTCTTCCTTGCCTTTTACTAGCTTCTGGTGGTTTGCCAGGAATCCTTGGTGTTTCTTCGCTTGTAAACACTTCATGTGATGCTCTGCCTCTGTCTTCACGTGGCTTTCTCCTGTGTCTGTCTCTATGTTTCGTCTCCTCTTCTTATAAAGAGACACTAGTCATATTGAATTAGGGGCCCACCCTACTCCAGTATGACTTCATCTTAACTTACTTCTTAATTACATCTGCAAAGACCCCATTTCCAAATAAGATCACATTCACAGGTACCAGGGGTTATGACTTCAACATACCTTTTTTTGCACAATTCAAACCACAACACTTCCAAAGGAGACTTTTTAGGTTTGTTTGTTTGTTTGTTTTTTCTAATTATCCCAAGTCTCCAACATGAAATGTTACTACCACAGATATAGTGTGTATCTGTTTTTGTACCATGGTTCTTTGGAGGACCACAAATTATTGTAAGAGTTAAGCTGTTTTCACCCTCCAAGAACCAGTTTTTCACACACCCCCCTTCACATTCAGGACTATTACCTATATCTAACTAATTTTTGTGTATTGTGCGAGGTATAGGTTGAAGATCACTTTTCTATATGGATATCAAGTTATCACAGAATCATTTGTTGAAAAGATTTTTCTTTTGTCATTGAATCGTTTTAGTGCCTTAGTCTCAAGGCGTAGATTTATTTCTGAATTCTTACTGTGTGGCATTTATTTAGTTGTCCATTTTTATATCTATATCCAATGCAGGTTTATAGTACAGTTCTTCTTTTTAAAGATTATTTTGGAGATACACCACACACACACACACACACACACACACACACACAAGGTCTGACAATTACATTTGTGAACTCATCCTAGAAAAAGTGCTACATACCTCATTCCTGAATAGCACTATGGTCACCTTCGAAGTACTCCCCTTGGGAAGTTATGCACTGACACCAGTGCCTAATCCACCCATCAAAGCAATTTTGAAACTCTTTTTCTGGAATGGCCATCAGAGCTGTCATTCTATTACCCTTGATGTCCTCAATATCATCAAAATGTCTTCTTTTCACTATTTCCTTTATCTTCGGGTAAAGAAAGAAGTCATTGGGGGCCAGATCAGTGAGTAGGGAGGGTGTTCCAATACAGTTATTTGTTTACTGGCTTAAAACTCTCTAGCAGACAGTGCCATGTATTGTCGTGTTAAAAGAGCCATGTATTGTTGGTGAAAAGTTCAGGTCGTCTAACTTTGTCACGCAGGCTTTTCAGCACTACCAAATAGTAAACTTGGTTAACAGTTTGTCCAATTGGTACAAATTCATAATGAATAATCCCTCTGATATCTTTTAAGGTTAGTTACATAATTGCAACAAAGTTCACGAACTTGTCAGACCTTGTGTTTGTGTGTGTGTGTGTGTGTGTGTGTGTGTGTGTACACAGAGGGTGCCAAAAAATGTATACACATTCTAAGAAAGGAAAAAACTGTATTAAAATTGTAATAATATATACCAATAATAAAAGATGAATACAAGTCTTGTGCATAAATTTTTTGTACCCCCAGTATACATTAGGTTAGTGTGAAAGTAATTGCGGTTTTTGTGATTATTTTTAACCTTGTAAACCGCAATAACTTTTGCACCAAACTAATATGTAACATGTTATCTATAAACAAAGAAACTTTTTTATCCTTTTCAATTTATATGCCTTTTATTTTTTTTTATTTGGTTTCTTACCATGGCCAGAACCTCTAATACAATGTCAAACAGAAATAGTGACAGTGGACATCTTTGCCTTGCTTCCAATCTAAAGATGGCAATTTTCAGATTTCACCATTAAATATCATACTAGCTGTGGGGTTTTGTAGATGCCCTTTATCAGACTGAGAAAGTTTCTTCTATTTCCAGTCACTGAGAGGTTTTTTTTTTAAATAAATAGGTATTATATTTTGACAAATATTTTTTCTCTGTTAAGATTCTGTGATATTTGTCCTTTTTTTTTTTAATGTGGTAAGTTACATTAACAGATTTTCAAATTTTGAACCAATCTTATATTTATGAAATAAACACCAGTTGGTCATGATGTATTATACTTTTTATATGTCACTGAATTCAATTTGCTAACAACTTGATAGGACTTGAACATCTATATCCATCAAGAAAACTGGTTTGTAGCTGGGTTGTTGTCTTTTGTTGTTTTTTTCTGTTTGAGTTTTTATAAGAGTTTATAACTGGTGTCATATACCAGAGCAAGATCTCAAAAGATCCAGAGAACAAAGTTTTGCAGCTCCTTTTATTTGAAATTAAGGAGTGGATGTAAGGAAAATTAGAGAAAACAGGGCTGGAATTGGTTTACAGGGTAGCTAACAAGACTGTGTGCTCTTTTGAGGGTTGATAACCCCTTTTGAGGGGTATTACTTCTCGTATTTCAAAAATGTGTTAACTTAGATGTACAAGAACAATGGATAGGATTGGCTTAAAGCAAATATAAACCTTTTACTGAAAAGTTATATGCCTGGGCCATGACTACCACCATGACCTGCCCAGTTAGGAATTTATAACCTCACCCTGTGAGGTTACTTTCCATAGAACCTCATTTTTGTCCATATTTCCCCCTTTTGGTCATAAATTAATCCAAAGGATGCATTGACTACCAACTTTTTGGTCAAACAGTGTGGTCTCACAATTCTTAGAAGGCTCATTCCTAGGAATTCTCAGTAACGACATCTTTTTGACCAATGGGGATGAGGCAATACCATTACCATGGGATCTGAGTTGAGGTCAAATCTTTCCCCAAAAGGTAAGGGCAGGTAAATGAAAGGCAGTTAGGTCTTACAGCCTTCATTAAGAGAAAAACACGCTGGATCATTTCTATCCTATGTACTATCGTGATCCAAGTTTTACCTTCTGTATCATTATTCCTGTATTTGGCATCTAGTATAGCATTTACCTAAGCCATAAAAAAGGATATTAACAGTTACTGTATACATATTTAGTAATTATAAACAGTCAGAAAATAGAAAAACCCAGAGAACAACTATAACTATTATTATGACTAATCTCATTAGCAAAAAGGTAAAAACAATCAAACAAAATGGATTCTAAGTTCGATAACAATCCATACGTATACAGGCCTTGGGATAGCTCTCTACCTCTGATGTCAGCAGCTTCTCATCCTAGAAGATTCTTTGATGTCCGTTGTAGGTGGCCGTTAAAGTCAAAGACAGGGATACATATCTGTTCATGTTTAGGAGTCTGATAAGGTCCCTTCCAACTAGACTGGAGAGTGACTTTTATTTGATGTTCTTTCTAAAAAAAAAAAAAAAGCAGTATCTAAAGTCTTTGTCTCCTGGGAGCTCACTGTGAAAGGAAGCGGTTACCAATTTGGCATTTTCTTGAAGTGACTCTATCAAATTTTGGAAATAGTGTAAGATGTTTTATTTCAATAATTTCAGTTCCTAAGTTCCTTCATCTACATCCAGTTTAAATGCACTGTGATGCATGAAAAATGGGGAGCCAGGAAGCAGGGAAGAACCAAGCAGCTGTCTTGGGTTTCCCATAGCCCTAACTATTTGTTTCATTTACAACCATTTTTTATCCATACAATATACCCTAGACATAATGCTTCCCATGCAATTTCAAATCCTTTGAGGTGTTCCAG
Organism: Rhinolophus sinicus; assembly: GCF_036562045.2. NCBI lineage: Eukaryota > Metazoa > Chordata > Mammalia > Chiroptera > Rhinolophidae > Rhinolophus > Rhinolophus sinicus. The sequence goes on along the minus strand of NC_133756.1, from coordinate 88,502,539 downwards.
GAACCCCTTTGAAACATGGTGTGGGGACAGAGCCAGGAGTGCAGTTTCCAGGCTCTCAGTCTCACGTGGAAAGGTGCTGGCTCAGGTAGTAAAAGGCCATCAACTGTGATTGGATGGCCATCAGCTGTGGCAAGCTGGCCGTCAGCTGTAACCAGTGAGCTATTGCCCACTAATATAATTGCCGTGGCTATGCTAGCAGCAAATGGGGGCTAGCAAGAAGATGGTGGCTGAGCTAGCAAGAGCGGATTGCAGTTAGGATGGCGGATTGCAGAGAAGTGGACGGCAGGTTGTGTATAGTGTGACTCCTGCTTCCTGTTTCTCCAACCCAGCCTCCAGTGAGAATATAGTCGTATGAATCTCCTATCTATGGCTCTGTGGGTGTTCCTTTTTGGCCTCACCATGTCTTGAGTTCTTATGTGGGGAGCGGGACCAGAGAACCCACCTGACACCCTGCATGACACACGGTAAAGTTACTCCTACATATATTGACATTTTAACCCTTAAAATCTCAATGTCTAATGAAAACTAAGAGATAATCAATTAGCATTCTATAGCTTGAACACTTTATAACTTCTAGAAACATTTTTCATATACATAAAAGTCAATTATCAACATGGACTTATTTTTGTAAATAAGGCAAAATAAAGACATGTCTGTTTTACTTAAACCAACAAACTGAAGGTAGCTTTTATTTACTAAGGATTAGTCTTAGATCATGGAAACTTGAAAAACATTTGAGTTAGTTTCTATATTTCTGAGAATTTTAGAATACCCAATTCTTACAAGCTCTTGCCTTTAAATTAATTTTAACGATACCATCGAGAGGTAGAAAATTACTTGACGTTTACAACATACATATATATATAGAGACAGACACACAGACAGACAAAAGCCTTTTAGCCATAAGAAAAACTCATTACTTTATAAAAGAACAATTGGATCCAAAATTTGCCCTGGGGCATTTACAATTTACCATGTTTCCCCAAAAATAAGACTTAGCCAGACAATCAGCTCTAATGCATCTTTGGAGCAAAAATTAATATAAGACCCAGTCTTATTTTACTATAATATAAGACTGGGTATAATATAATATAATAACATAATATAATATAATATAATATAATATAATATAATATAATATAATACCAGGTCTTATTTTACTATAAGACTGGGTCTATAATATAATATAATGCTGGTCTTACTGATTGTCCAGCTAGGTCTTATTTTCGGGGAAACATGGTATATCTGCCTTGACAAGTCAAGTTCCAAATGACCTTCCTCTTTTAAAGTAAGGATAGCCATTTTTAATATCTCAAAGAATTGGGTTGACTCCTAAAGACACCACAGGTTAATCTATTAATTCTTTTTTTTTTTTGAAGCTTCAAGAGACCAATTAAATGTGTTTTCCATTCATTCTGACTAATTTTATAGCTGTCTTTTCTTAATTGTGTACACAAAAATTTAGAAGTATCCTACGGAATTCTCATTTTGGCCATCTTAGTATTAATAGAAGCGGACACCTCGTGGGGGTTTGTCAGCCTCAGAGGCACAATTTCCCGTGTTAATTTTGAGGTCTGTAGAGTCTGAACAAACTTCTAGGGAAAACCAGCCTTACATGCACATCTCTGGACAAGCCAAATGCCATGGGTATCCCCATAGGACTGCGTGGGGACAGAGCCCCAAAGAACAGTTTCCAGGCTGTCGGCCTCACATAGAAAGGTGCTGGCTCAGGTAGTAAATGACTATCAACTGTGATTGGATGGCCATCAGCTGTGGCAAGTTGGCCGTCAGCTGTAAAAAGTGAGCCATTGGCCACTAATATAACTGCTGTGGCTACGCTAGCAAAAAAATGGGGGCTAGCAAGAAGATGGTGGCTGGCAAGCGCGGATTGCAGTTAGCACGGCGGAGTGCGGGTTGCAGATTGCAGAGAAGTAGACAGCAGGTTGCGGATCGTGTGGCTCCTGTTTCCTGTGTCTCCAACCCAGCCGCCAGCGAGAATATAGTGATATGACTCCCCTACCTATGGCTCCGTGGGTGTTCATTTTTGGCCTAGCCATATCCTGCGTTCTTATGTGGGGAGCGGGACCAGAGACCTTCATGACACCCTGCATGACAGACTGCTTTATACCCTAGAGGAGATTTTCCTCAGACAACCCCACAAAGATTCTTAGTCACCAAAATATGCTCCAGCAAGGGCCAGCAAGAGCTTCCCAGACGCCACTGGAACCACAACGCTTTCCAAGGCACTGGCCCCTCTCTAAGGCTCCTCTCTCTCTGGCTGAGCCCGTTCCAGGGCTCCCTCAGAGCTCCTGCCAGCTTCTCTGGGATCAGCCGCATTACAGCACTGGACAACACCCAGCGTCCATATCCACCACTCTGGATTTGGGAACCTGCACAACTATCATCACCTCATTGACTATTCAAATACTAAAGCAAGTGTCCTCTCTCTTTCAGAGCTAAAGAGAGTTCAGCCCTTTATTTACCCAGCAAAGATTTTGTTCAGACTCTCAGTAAGCAACCCAATTAAAAAGCCAAAATTGAAAGTAGCAACATATTTCCCCTCGCCCCAGTTTACCTCAACCCTTAACCACCTCCAGGATTTTCTAAGAACAGCTTAAATAAAGTCATGGCTGCTACTTAAAGCAAGGAATTCTGAGGGAAATTCACCCAAGTCCTCTCCATGCAAAGTGGTGAGCTGGTGTAGCCCAATGAGTCCTTGCTTGTACCTAAAAGGGGATCTAGGTCTGCAGGGTGGTCTTGGGTGGCCTTTTTTTTGGAATCCTACCAACTACAGCAAGTAAATGTCAATGTAAGAAATGTCCAAACCTGTAGAGAATTTTTAAAGGTTTATTTGAGCCAAACTGATGACATATGTGGAGGAGCAAGATCTCAGATGCTCCCAGTTTGTAGTTTTCATGTAAGGTCATTAGTTTGGGCATCAAAGGAGTATAATTCTGGCCTCATAAAATGAATTGGGAAGTATTATCTCCTCTTCTATTTTTCAAAAAGAAATTGCTTAGGATTGGCATTTTTAAAAAAATGTTTGGTAGAAGTCAACCATGTAAACAGGTGCACTTTTCTTAAAGAAATAATTTTGAATTATAATTTCAATATTTTTCATAAATATAAGTCTATTCAGATTTTCTATTTCTTTTTGTGTCAGTTTTATTAATGTATATCTTTTAAGAGATTTGTTCATTTTATTTAAGTTGTTGAATTTACTAGAAAGATTTATACCTAATATTCCTTTTTTACTCTTTAAATGTCTATAGGCTCTGTACTAATGTTGCTTCACCAAATCTTTATATTGGTAATTTGCATTCTCTCTTTTTTTTTTTTTTTTCTTGATATGTCTACCTGGTGTTTATCCATTTTCCTGAACTTTTCAAACAACCAACTTTTAGCTTCATTGGCTTTTTTTGTTATCTGTAAATTTTCTTTTTTTTTTTTTTTTTTCTGCTAATATTTCCTGTAATTTTTTTTTTATTTTATTAAATTTATTGGGGTGACAATTGTTATTGATTACATCTCATGTCTTTATTATTTCCTTCATTTTTCATTTAATTTGCTCTTATTTTCTTGGCTTCTTAAAGTAGAAACTTCATCATTGATTCTAAATCTTTTTTTCTAATATAAGTATTAAAGTTATAAATGCTTCATAGCCTTTCTGAGTTTTTGTCTACTTTTTTATATCAATTTTTGACAGAAGATTGTTGAAATCTCCAAATACAGTTGTGGATGGGTCTATTTCTCAACTAAATTGTCAGTTTTATTTTCATGTGTTTTTAGCTCTGTTACTAGGTGCATGCATATTTAAGACTATTACATCTTCTTGATTAATTGACCTATTTATTATTATGATATGCACCTCTTTATTCTAATAATGCTCTCCATCTTGATATCTACTTTATCTGATGTTAATAGAGCCAAACCTGCTTCCTTGTGATTACTGTTTGCATGACTTTTTTCTGTATTTTTGATTTCAATCTGCCAGTGTCTTTATATATAAAGTGAATCTCTTGTGAACAGCATATAATTGGGTCAGTATTTTTCCAATCTGACCATCTTACTTTTTAAATTTGAGTATTTGTTGTATTTGTATATAATGTAATTATTGGTATGATTGGGTTTAAATCTACCATCTTGCTATTTATTTTCTATATGTGCTCTCTGTTTGTTTTTACTTCTTTTCCTATTTTAGGTTAACTAAAATATGCTTAGTACTCCATTTTATTTCTTCTATGGATTTCAATCTTTTTAAAATTTGTTTCAATGTCTAGAAGTTATTCTGGGCTTTACAACTCTAACTTATCACAGAAAATGTTCAAATAATATTATGTCACTTCCTATATATATAGCAAGAATGTTATAACAGTATATTTCCATTTGCACCCTCCCATTCTTTATGCTATTGCTATGCATTTTACTTCTAAATTCCACAATAAATTGTTATTATTTTGTTTTAAATAGGGATTAATAATTTTAACATTATTGAGATATAATTGGTATACATATTTTAAAATCTTTGCCTAATCAAAAGTTAGAGATTTATTTTCCTATGTTCTTCTAGAAGCTTTATAGTTTTAGGTTTGAATTTTAGGATTATAATCCATTTTGAGTTAATTTTGTACATACTGTGAGAAATGGATTAAGTTTTTTTTGTTTTGTTTTTTTCCTTTTTGGCTTATGGACATCTAATTGTTTCAAGAATATTTGTTGAAAACATTATTCTTTCTCCACTGAATTACATTTGCATTTCGTCAAAATCAATTGACCACATATGTGTGAGTGTATATCTGTACTCTTTTTTCTATTTCACTGATCTATTTGTTTGTCTTTACACTATTACCACAACATCTTGGATACTGTAGCTTTATAATAAATCTTGAAGTCAAGTACTGTAAGGGTTCCAAATTTGCTTTTCTCTTTTCAAAGTTATTTAGCTATTCCAGTTTTTTTGCATTTCCACAGGAATTTTAAAATTAATTTCTATATAAAACCGGCTGAAATTTTGATTAGGATACCTTTGAATCTATAAGTCAAAAGAATTGATATCTTAACAACATTGAGTCTTCCAGTACATGAACGTGTTATATCTCTCCATTTATTTAGGTTTCTCATTTCATTCAGAATATTTGTGTAGTTTTCAGTGTGTAGGTCTTGCACATTATCTGTTAGATTTATCTCTAAATAGTTCCTTATTTTTATATAATTGTAAATGGTAGAGGTTTTTTAAATTTCAGATTGCTTATTGTTAGTATAAAGAAATACAATTGATTTTGTATATTGATCTTACGTCGTGCATTCACTTACTGATTCTAGTGGCTGTTTTGTAGATTCCCTAAGATTTTGATCATGTAACTGTGAATAAAGGCAGTTTTATTTCTCCTTTTGTGATCTTTTATGTCTTTTATATCTTTTCTTTACCATATTACATTCTAGAACCTCTAGCACAATGTTGAATAGATTCCTACCTTGTTCCTTATTCTAGAGGATTTTCCCATTAGATATGATGTTAACTCCAGATGCCCTTGAGCAAACTGGGGAAATTGTCCTCTAGCCCTAGTTGGCTGAGAGACTTTATGAGAATTAAATTTTAAATTTTGTCAAATACTTTTTCTGTATCTATTGAGGTATCAGTTTTTCTTTTCTTTGCTTTTTGTTTCAGTCTGTCATAGTGAATTATGTTGATTGATTTTCAAAGATTTCATCAACCATGCATTCCAGTGACAAGCCTCACTTGGCCATAATGTATTATTTTTTTATGTATATTGTAGGATTCGATTATATAAAATTGTGTTAAGAAATTTTTCAACTATGTAGTTTTCTTTTCTTGTAATAGTTATGCTTTGTTTTGACACCAGAGTAAGGCCTAGCCTCACAGAATGAATTGGAAAGTATTCCCTTTTTCTTGATTTTCTTGAAGATTTTACATAGAATGGTATAATTTCTTCCTTAAATATTTGGTATAATTCACCAGTGAAGCAATTTGAACCTGGATTTTGTACATGTGTGGGGTGGGGGGAAGGATTTACCCTCAAATTTCATTACTTTAATAGATACAGAATATTTAGGTTATCTATTTCCTCATGAATATACTTTGATACATAGTATGTATCTTTCATGAAATTGGTCCTTTTCATCTAAGTTGTCAAACTTCTTATAAAGCTGTTTATAATAGTCCTTCATTATCTTCTAAATATGTGTAGAATCTTAATAGATGTCACCCCTCTTGTTTCTGATATTGGTAATTTGTGCCTTCTCTCTTTAATTCATAATCAGTCAGGTTTGAGCTTAATCTATTATATTGATCTTTTAAAAAAACTGACTTTTGGGTTCATTGATTTTCTCTATTGGTTTCCTGTTTTCAGTTTCATTGATTTCTGCTCTGATCTTTATTATTTCCTTTCTTCTCCATACCTTGGATATCATTTGTCATTTTTCCCCTTAGTTTCTTAATGTGTAAACTGAGGTCATTAATTTAAGAACCTTATTTTAGTGCTATAAATGTCCCACTAATAATGGTTTAGCAGCATCCCAGAAACTGTAATATTTGCAGTTTTATTTTTATTCAGTTCAAAATACTCCCTAATTTTTCTTTTTATTTCTTCTTTGACCCATGAGACATTAAGATATATGGAGGCAAATAAGCATATGAAAATTTGCCTATGTCCATACAAAGAATTGTATTCAAATGTTCATAACAGTTTTTTGTGTGTGTGTTTTTTTTTGTTTGTTTGTTTTTGTAATAGCAAAGAATACAAAACAACCTAAATCTGTATCAAGGAGCATATGGATTTAAAAAAAATAAAATAAAAAAAGAACTGTGGTATAGCCATACAATGGAATAATACTCAACAATAAAAAGGGATAACTATTGATACATGCAACAACATGAATGAATTTTTAAGTAATTACGCTGCATGAAAGATGACCAACAACAAAGAGTACATACTATATTACTAACATAAAATTCTGAAAGTGCAAATTACTTTGTAGTGGCACAAAACAGATGAGTGATTGCCTAGGGAAAGTGAGAGAGGACAGGGAGGGTGAAAAGGAGGGATTACAAAGGGACAAGAGGAAAGTTCTGGGAGAAATGGACATGTTCATTATCTTGACTCTGATGATTTCACAGGTGCATACATGTGTCAAACCTACCAGTTTTACACATTAAATGCGTCTAGTGTATTGCACGTGAATTATACCTAAACATGGCCCTTAAGGAAAAAATTCAAATCCAGAATAGAAACATTGGCTCATCACTGCTCAGAATATTATGGCAGCTCCGGAAAGAGGTTACCCCTTTCCCTACTTCAGGGGCTCTGAAGTTCTTTGATTTACTAATTGCTAAGTCTACTTACTCCTCTATGTCCTACCTACTCTCTCTGTTTCACTGCCGTGTGTGTGTGTGTGTGTGCTATGTTGTGTTGTGTTGTGTTGTGTTGAATCTCCCCAAGAGAGGAAGATCATAGGAGGAGCCTGGCTACCTCAGAGGTCATGGGATCTCTTTTATGATTGTCCTTATTAGATTTGTGTATCCAGTGTCTTGTTCAGTCTATCGTGGCCAAGGAATCAGGGCCACCTTTTGCCATGACAAAAAGCAAAAGAGCCTATGTGGCAAGAGCTGTCTTTGGTTGTTTCCTCGAGGAGACAACTGTGACTGGGAGGGTTTCTTAGACTCAAATCCTCCCTCCTGGTACAAGTAAAGAGGCCACATCTCCCTGTTCACATGGGCCTCCAGGAACTCAGGCAACCCTTCTGTGTACCAGATTCTTGAAATAGGCTTAAAAACTCTTTCCAGTCCTTCTGTTTCTATACGCGCACACGCACACAGAAAAATAGATCACATCAATGTTATCAAGAAAGGTGCCAATCAAACCAAGATAAAAATTAAAATTTTTAAGAATAAAAGTGACTTACTCAAAAATATGCTACCCTGAAGTATTTCAGAAGACATCACCATCGTTGTGCCTAACCACGTCATAATCTGTGCTCTAAAGGGGGAAAATACAGTTCTCAACGTCTATCATCATTTCATCAGAGCTTTCAAGTCATTGTAATCCATCATCTCACACTTTAAATTTCTTCCTGATCTTACACATTCTGAAATACTTTCTAGTTTTAGGATGTTGATTCTCTAAATGTTTTATCACACTACTATTGCCAATTTTCTCCATCACTAGACTGCTTGTTGTACTAAGTCAGCATTCAAGTTCAAGAAGACAAAACCCAGAGGCCAGAACCAGAATTCATACTCAGAGTTTCCACCCTGCTTCATCTTTGGCTTTAATTTATTTCAATCGTTTAAAAAACTGGGTGCCTTGCTGAAAGTGCTTCATGAATAAACAGTAAGAAATTCACTCCAAAATTGGAAGATGATTTAAGCTTCACATTTTTCTTCCTGAATAATTTAGAGTTTGAATAAACAGACAAATTAATTTTAACCCAAAACAAAATAATCACTGCGTGAGCTTGACAAATTCATTAGATGACTTCAAGTAAAGTTATTCAATAAAATGTATACTATAAAAATTGTGTTGCTCTTTTATATACCTCATTAAAATGTCTGGGGAATGGTTTCTTTCCTTTTTAAGTGCTATATAGCACCTATTGTTTATGTTTTGACTGCATCTTTTTCTTTGTGAATTATAAAAATGGTAAAGGAATAAAATAACTGAAATAGGATTGACCGAGTCAGATCCATAGAGCAGAAAAGCCTGATTTTTCAGACCTGTGAGCGATGGTGTCAGTTGTCGCAAGCCTGCCTCATGTTGACACAGAGCTGAAGCTGCATCTTCTACTCTCTCCTCTTCCTTTTAGCCAGGAGCACAGGGATGCATGAATCCACCTGCCACCCAGTATATACATGTGGCCACACTGCCTGCAGCACCTAACCCTCTCTCTTTGCTACCATCTCATCCCCACCGCTATTACAACTCCACCGGAACGAGGATGCATTTGAACCACACAGAGGAGCAGCTTCACTGACAGCCCTAAATCTGACAGCTTGGCTAAGTGGATAGTTTCCACTTCAGCTAAGCTGTAGCTGAGTTTGAATGGTGCTGAAAGAATGATTTGCTTTTCCAGCACCCAGGATGCTCTTCCCATACCTCCCAGAATAGCAAGAAAGGCTAGGCTAATGAAACATCTGCCTGAGTGAAACAAGAAAAAGTGTTCACAACCTGGTAGTGTGATTGTTACAGGAAGATGGCCAGTTGCTGCTGTACTCAACCTCCTCCCTGCTAACTCAACTCCACGTACAACTTGGTCCACCCAGCACTAACCCATCCCACAATGACCAGTCTCCCACAGTGTAATACCACTGTGTTTCCAGGTTTCCAGGTCTCTAAAATGGGGCACAGAGACATCCCCCTGACTGATGCCATTCTTTCTCCCTTGTAGTAAATGGAGATGGCCAGTGTTCTCAGTTGTTTATAAAGCAATCATCACTCCTTTTATACAGCAGCCAACCACAAAAGGAAGGGAAGGGAGGAGTGTATGGATATATCACAATGGCTGAGCAGAACCAGTTGTTTGTTACAAGGACAAACTATGTGGGAGGAAGAAGGAGAAAAGGCAAGAGTGTACAGCATTTTGTTAAGTCTGAATTCTTTGTTATTAGTACAAATAAATAACCCTGGGAAAAACAGCTCAAAATTCGAATCTTAGATATCTGCTATGAATGTTTTTAAGCTGACTTTTGATGGGTTACAAATAAACAGAACAAGAAAATGGGTAACTACATCACAGAAGTGTTCAAAAGAATCACCAGATTGAAATCCAGTGCTTCCTCATTACATCATTAGAAATAAGAAATAATTTAAAAAAAAAAAAAAAAAAAGAAAAAAAATAATATTCCTTATGCTTCAAACCCCAGACTGCTCATGGTTTTAAGCTTTGAATCTGGCACTTAAAAATAGCAAAGAAAAAAACTTATGCCAACTACCTTATCTAAGACAACATCAATTAGACTATTTCTTCTCTCCATAATCTGTCTTTATTTTGAGCAGATACTCCTCTAAATTAGATCACCCTGACCTAACCTCCCATTATTTACCAAGGAACACGAAGAAATAACAAAACTATTTTCTGTGATGGTGACTATGATTTGATTTTTATAATGATCCCAGGGAAAGCTGACTCTGTGTTTAAAAGATAAATATCTTTTTCAAAAGTTCAAAATTCTTTGAATTGTGAATCTTGTTCTCAAGAATTAGTTGTGTTGGAGCATTAATAAAATGCTTCATTTGGAACGTACTTTGCATCTCATTCTTTCTTTGAAAAGCATATCAGATTCTATGGTTGCTTGCCAAAAACAAAAGGTGAAATTTCATAAGTATAAAATTTTAACAATTGCAAGAAAGAATACCTCTTAAAATTAAATGTTTAACTTATAAATTTTCTAAAATGACCATGCTTTACTTTTTGTAAAGAGCTGAATTTATAAATGAACTGTGTTTTAATACAGTTTGAAATAAAATTCACTTGTCCAAAGAAAAATAAAAACAAGGCCTGATCAAAAAAATGCATATCAGAAGTTATAACAATACCTAAGTGTGGCTTTGATCCCAGAAGTAAAATTGCTCACAGTGGCTATAAACACAAGTAATTAGTGCCCACCTTCTGGCCCATGAGACCACACACATTCCTTGAAAGTCCTTCAAATACAAGGAATTAAGCCATGATTGTTTCCTATGAAAAATATGTTTTATGAGAAAACTTCACAACACTTATACATTGGATTGAAAGTTAATAGTATCTTCTGAAAAATAGCATAATTAAAATAAAAACTCTTCAAAGCAGAAACTATTGTTTTCCCAATATACATTTCCTCCTTTTTCCTTTGCATGAGTCCAGAGGCTTGCATTATTGGGTGTGGCAATTGACCCAAATATAAAACTACATTTCTAAGTGTCTCTTATAGATAGGAATGGCCAAAGAGATCAGAGTGAAAGTCATTGAGTGTGATTTCTTGAAAAGAGGATTGACTTAGATGGGAGGGAGGATGAGAAAGCCATGGCTATTGCAACCATCTTGAGAGCATGAGGTTACCCTGAAGGTGGAAGCCATTTACTAAGGGTAGAGGAGCAGAAAGATAGAAGGACACTGGCTTCTTGATAACCATGGAGTCACCATACCAGCCTCAATAACCCACATATAGACATATATTTCAAAAGAAAAGTACATCTCTGTCTTGTTTAAGTCACTGTTACTTTGGGTTTTTCTTACCAGCAGCCAAACCTAATAGTTTCTCCCTATTCTCTTTGCAATGGTGTTTGATAGATATGATGCCTAGGATATTAAACTAAATTATTAAAATTTAACTTAGATTATTCCAGCTATAGGAAAATAGAACCCTTCAGTTCTGAGCATGATCACTTTAATGAAGAAGAATCCTGGGAATGCAAAGAGAGACATAGTAAGCAATAATTTAGGAGGGATTAGGAATCCTCCAATTATCAAAAGAAAGAAAAAGACTCATTATAAAAATCAAATGATGGACTCTGGCCTTCAGAAGGGCAAAGTCCTATACAGAGAGAGATTAAAATCCAGAAAAACAGTCAGGAGAAAGAGGCCAAGGAGGAATGTATGTGTATGTGTATTTAATTAATCAGTGGAGGTGGGGAAAAATGATTCGGGCAGCTATAAAGTATAGAAATATTTGGCAATTAGAGAAAAAATACTTCGGGAATAGGAATTTGAGACCTGTGGGATTATAAGATAGATGTCATGTTTCTATGGTAGAAGATACCTTTAGCAGCAACATTTAAACATGTTAGAATTAATTAGGCTGGGGTCTGCAAAACCATACTCTTGGCTTAGCACCCAGGCCCAAGGCCGAACTGGCCTGCTGAGGCAATTGCTGACCTGTACAGAGCAATCGGGACACTTGACTTGAAGACCCCATCATTGCTTCTATTTCTGCATCAGACGCTGACCTCAGCTGGACCACTTTCTCCACAACTAAGCCTATTTCCTCACAACCTTCTGCTCTTCTGTCTGTCATGCATCTTCCTGCAAAAGAGCCTGGGAATTTGAGGGTTGACTTCTACATTGGGAAGCAAGACTCATCACAAAGAAATTTCCCCAAACACACAGAAGGACTTATCAAAATATGATGGAAAGCTATGAATAGGATAAATATGTGCCGCATAGCTACTAAAGAGGAAGAATTCAGGAAGTTTTGATTGTTAAAACTGAGAAAAGAAACAACTGGTTAAAGAATTGAGGCAACTGGTATAAGTACAGTCTTATTCTGAAATGAGGGCTACCCCTGGGACTAAGAAAGTCATGGCGTGTGTTCCACAGACGCATGACTCCTCCCAGTCAGCAAATAGTTATTGGGTACAAATACATGCCAGGCCCTGTTGTAGCACCAGAGATTCCGCAGTGAACTGATATAAACTGATAAAAGTTCTTGCCCCCATGGAGCTTACAATTTTTCACTGATGAAACAAATAACCTGAAAAGCCAGAAATAAGAGTTAGCCATTGCATACCTGTAATTTATCCAGGCTTATCGACCTGTGTTCCCTAAGTCTTTACCCAGTATCTCCCAAAATATGTTGTGCCAAATGATAAAATGTGCTACAAGAATAAAAAGGGTTTGGTGATCATTGGGGAAATGACAGGAAACAAGAGTAAACAGGTTTGTCAAAGGCAGAATTTCACAGACGTTTTAATATATTTAATATATTCCAATATGTGTACTGGAAATCTCCAAGAGGGGGATTAGATTATGCACGACAGGTGCCCAAACGTACACTACCATAGAACCTTTTTTATGAAGCATCTTGCCAAACTATAATACCCCATACACTTTAGAAAATGCTTCCTTACTCTGTAACAAAGTTGATTTTGTTTTCAAAACAACTCCTTGAGAAAGTGGAGGATGCAGCCCATAGAACAACAGTGAAGCTTTGGGTTTGGTTCTAAGAAGATTAGTCTTTGCTCTTTGGGTGACCCCAGTAGGGGGACGAAGCAGTATACATGAAAATATCATGTTTTAGGAGATCCTAGGCAGTTTTCACATAAGTGAATTAGCTAAAGGAGAGAAACAGGAAAAGGAAATCATGGTTGAGTTGCGGAAGGAACCCAACAACAGAGAAATGCATAAAACATGGGCAATGAACCATCTTATATTCTATTAAGGGAACTGATTCAAAGAAAGAAAATTAATTAAGGATTATATACAAAAGAAACTTTTTTTTCTCTTACTAGGAGAATAAAATGTACAATTCATATGCTTTTCAAATTACCAGCAGGTAACACCACATGGAAAGCAGTAATTGTAATTCCTTTCTTCACCAAACCTTTCATTACAACTATGAAAAAAACTGTCAAATACCTCTAATTTTAATCTGACCTGTCCGTACCCTTATGGGGTACTGATGAATACATGAAAACTCAAAACACTTTTCTAGAATCTAGATGTACACACATGCACGGACACACACACACACACACACACACACACACACACACGGAAGAATCATAAGAGAAATGAATAATCTCTACAGGGTGGAGAAAAATGTCTTTAGATAATTGACAGGTAACAGAAACCCTTAAAGGGAATAAAGACAAGCCTTGAGCATAGAAGACACCAAACATAAGGAAATATTTTTTAAAGATTATGTGAATCCTCCCTCCTTTTCCCAGAGACCAAAGTCAGACAAATGGATCAGCATTTTGAACTCTGAACCATCCTCCATCTTTCAAGAGTTCTGACTTAGAATATTAAAAGTCAGGGAAATTTTTCATTCCATTTCTTCTGTGTTAGTAGACGATGAAACACTACATTCTTTTTGAAGGTCTGCTGAAAATGGACAGTGTGTAAACAACTGGGCATGTGAGATCAGATGGTTTATTTTCTAAAACTCAACAGGTATTTTCACAGGGTCAAATGAAAAACAATCACCCTTGAAATACACAAAATAATTTCTGGTTGAAAAACATCTGTAGACCACCCCTCTCTGTATTATTGGCTTTCATCAGATTCAGTATGTATGATTAGGCATGTTGAGACCATATTGACAAAACTAAATTTCAAAAATTATTGTGGAGTAACTTCTATGTTCTCAAAATTATGTTGGTTTTTATGAGAGATATATTAAGGAAATAAATGGCATAGTCCCGCCCTCAGGAGCTGATAATCCCTTTGAGGGGTAATATTATACATGGGAAACAACCAGATTTGTAACAAATGAGGCCCTATGGAGGCGGAGGCCTCCTAGCTTGGAGCAATGGAGAAAAACGCCAGCTTTGCGAAAGGAAAGAATCAGCTTCCACATACGGCTCTGGAATGTACTTCAGAGAGGCCACTTGGGACAGAGAAAAAGGAAACAGAAGGGAAGGAGCCCTTCCAAGAGCCAAAGCTTGAGAGAACCAGGAAGAGAGAGAAAGAGATTATTGAGAGACAACCAAAGCCAAGGGGAGGGAGGTATTTCTGGGTAGCCTACAATGTTCCTCCAAGTCAGATGAAGCATTCCTGTCTGTTGTCCTTCATTCACCCACTCTGCTGTTCTTTATAATATTTTGTACATTCCTCTACTCATAACAGAGCATTATAATCATTTTGTTTATGTGTCGTTTCCCTGCTAGACAATAAATCCCTCCAGGTCAGGGGCCAGGCCACACTGAACTTTGTGTGGCCTAACAGTAGAGCCTAATCTACTGTGGTCTTTTCACTGACCACAGGGATGGGGACAGCCACAGGGGCACTGCCAAGCAAACTGGGCAGCAGAAGGAGAATGGAAGGGCCACAGAGGAGAAGAGTCTGGCTGGGTCTAAGAGTCAGGTCAGAAGCATGGGTGGGTAAGTCTGAATTCCATAGGAGAGAAAGCTGAGAAGAAATATCCTGAAGGGTAACCCAGGTTCCATTTCATTTTCATTCTTGTTTCTCCCCTAAAATTGATGTTTCTGTCCAATTTCCTCCTTTAAAAGATAAAAGAAATGGATTAAAAATTCAGCCTTCCTTGGACACCAGCCAGAGTTCTTCTAACAAATATATTGAAGTCTTCATCCAAATAGACTAGCAGAAGTATTTGGAATTGCTTAATAGATCGCTAATTATTTTCAGTTCTTGCCAAAATATGAAGGGGAGAGAAAGTGATTCCTTTGTTATCTGACCATAAAATCTCCATCCAAACCACAGTTACTAGTTAGGGTTGGTGTGGTAAAGCCATGGCCCACTGGAATGAGAAGCCCTGTTGCTGCTCAGCGAGTCACGCTGGTGCGTCACCTTGCCTTACATGGCACAGAGCCTGCATGTGGATTTAACATCCAAGCATTGCTATCTGTGATACACTGGACAACCAATTTTTTGGCAGTGCAGCCACAGTCTTATAGGCTCTGCCCATGTCAGTGCTGCCTTCTCCTATCATAAGCTGGCAACTTGGCAAAGTAGAGCCTGTACAATTTTCCTCTTACAAGACCTAAGATGAGCTGTGTTCCTCTTGAAGCTTAACAA
This sequence comes from Rhinolophus sinicus, assembly GCF_036562045.2. NCBI lineage: Eukaryota > Metazoa > Chordata > Mammalia > Chiroptera > Rhinolophidae > Rhinolophus > Rhinolophus sinicus. Next base: position 88,487,068 of record NC_133756.1, on the reverse strand, counting down.
TGCATGTTGGTGGTAATAAAAATGTAAACCACAGTCTTGATATTTACGAAAACCACACATTAATTATCATAGGTCTTCAGGAAGATAAAGAGATAGATAGAGATACACATACTGATAGAGATACAGACAGAGAATCAGAGTTACTAAGAGGCAAAGACTTAATCAAATAATGCCAAAGCATACATTTAAAAGATATTTAAATGACGGATCCATTCATTCAGTGCCTAGACTGTGAATTATATGTAATCCCTTAATGAATCACATCTGACCTTCTGTGCCTTTCTGAATCGTCATTACACCCAGCTATTTACTTGTTTGTGTCTTCCACTAGACTACAAGCTACCTGAGGGCAGGGACACAATCTTACTCATTGCCCCTAGGAGTCTCATAAAGGACACTCAAAACTGTTGCTGAATGAATATTGACTGGTTCCTCCCCTCAAGGAGTTTATAAAATAGTACTATGGGGGAGGGGTGGCATATAGAAAAATATCTATAATACAAGGTAGAAAGTAATACATTTTATAAAGGAAGTTAAAAACAACGTAGCAGTTAAGTTCTATAAAGTTGCTATGAATGCTGAATTAGCAAAGATGAAACTATTGCTTTTAGGGGAAATTCAGGATTAGGTTTCTGGGTGCCTCAGGTCACAGCATTTTCATCAACTGAAATGCCCTTTGCATTATATAGATATGTTTGGTAACTTCCTTGTAAAACAAGCCTATCTCATCAGCATCGAAAGCCTGCTCCTCCAAGGTACCTTCTTCCTGAATAATACTTAGCATGCATTTTTCTCAATTCTTTTGCAGCCTCCTGATCTGCAGAACCTGCATTTCCTACAAGTTTAACATCTTACATGCCATATTGCTTTTGGAATGTGTGAATCAGCCAAGACAACACTAGCCAGGAGGGGTTTAACATTTTCCTGACCATGGGTAATGCAACCATAAATCTCTCTGGCTTTCAGCCTCACAAGAGTGCCTTCCACTCTGCTTTGCTTATGGGTCATCATCACATGAATCCACAAGTGTAGCTGCTTTTCTGTCTTTTCCATAACTTCATCAAGCACTAGAAATGTTACTTTAGCACTTTCCAGGGTACCCTCATGTACAGATCAGTGAAATTCCCCTTCCTTTTTTGGATGGACTGTATTGTTGATTCATTAACATTGAATCCATGGCCATGCCTATAACTCATGCCTGAATGAGCTTATCTAACACATGTGTTTTCTCTGGAAGGCACATCAGAGCATCCTTCCACTTAGGAACACTAGACAATACTTCAGCACTACATTTTGGACTATTTTAAACAACAAAATTGCCACCCAAAAAACCCACAAAAATGCAAAATATGTGGCATTAAATAGACTGAGAAAAAGACACTTGTTGATAGTACGAGAGCTGAAACAAGAAGTTAGAACATCACCTTGTTCCTTGTTTCACCTAAGCTGAGACCATGTATGTTGAGCAATTTGAATTTTTCACCACTCCATACATGTCCAAAAATGACCTCTGAAGTGTCGGAAGTATTGGTTATGGGATTACAAATAAATTTTTGCAAGTAAATGCATTCACAAATATGGAATCTGCAAAAATCAGGAGCTACTGTACTATAGGGATGAGGTCCAGAGGAGGGAAAGGTCTCTAATGAGATTATTTTGAGAATCAAATGAGACAACATATAGAGTTCAGCACAATGCCTGACATATGTGTATAGTTAGCAGTCAATAAACTCTTATCCTCTGGCTGATAAAATGAGGTCACACTTCAGAGACAGGTAACTTTTCAGCTGGCCCCTGAAAGATAGATAAGATATGGACATGCATAGATAAGAAGAAGAATACTCCAGGCAGAGACAACAGTATAAGCCAAGGTGAACAGTCAGGACATTGAAGAATATGTATAGAGAAAATGAAATGGCCACACCTGGCTCAAACATAGGATGTACAATGGAACTTGGTCAGAAAGAACTTGAAAAGATAGGTTGGGACCAATTTATAAAGCTCCATAAGTCCCAGGCTGAGGAATCTGGACACATAAGTTTATAGGCAACAGAGCAGCTTTGGTATTCTTTGAACAGGAAAATGATGATCAGAGCTGAATTTTCAGAAGGATAAGCTGGTGATGGTGTGTAAAATGAATGATGGGAATGGGGTCAGCAACTCAGGAAACCCTTCAGAAAGTAAGAGCATCATTAATTTCAATAATTATGTGGTAATGTTGTGATTTTAGAGGAATATAAGAGGATCAAAAAGGAAGAAAGAGGAGGTGTTCCAAAATAAAGTGTTTTCCCAAACTACTTGATGAAAAGAAGTACTTGAGTTTCTCATTAACAATACAAATTCCGCAGCCCTAACCCATACCCTGTAGAATCATAACCTCCAGGACAGTGGCCTGGTGAGCCATCTAGCTTCCAAGCAATTTTGATTATTTCCATCAGGGAAGTTTGGGAAGCATAATCTCTGAGCTGTAGAAACTAAGAACAGCTGCTCTCTTTTAGGTAGTCGAGCTGTGATCAAGAGAACATTTCCCTCCCATCCTAGATCACGTGTCCACAGGACATACTTGGGACAGAGACTATCTGCTTAGCTCCAGGCTTCACTACTGTTGGCTTGTTTTGTCAAGCAAGTCTCTCTATCTTCTTAGAGAAGCAAGCATACTAACACTACCACAGAGCCCATCACCCTGGGCCTAGTGAGGAGTGAGTGCAAATGGTTTCACAACAGATCAGCCTCAGAGAGGAATTTCATTAAAAAGCAGAGAAAATTGACTATATTAATTTGAAATAAGTTTTGCCCTTTCTTTTTAAACTCTAAGGATAAACTCATTAATTTGTAATTCATTTTTAAATCCAACCTACATAAAGCTATGAATAGTTTAATATGCACTCCAACTGCTAATTCTAAAGCAACAACATAAAATATTCTCAAAATTTTTATATATAGGTGGGACAACCAAGATGGCACAGTAGGTAAATGTGGTGTTTACCTTCTCTCACAATCACATCAAAATTACAACTAATCTACAAAATAATCATTATTGAGAATCACCTAAAATCAAGCTGATCTGAAGCCCTACAACTAAGGACGTGCAGAAGAAGATGTGCAGAAGACTGGTAGGAAGGTCAGAGACGCAGAACAGGCTGGTCCCACACCCACGCGTGACCATTAAAGATTGGGAGGGCTATTGCAGCTGTGGGGGTCCCCCTCATCCCCTAAAAAAGCGAGAGATCTCAGCCCCAGCCCAGCCCAGGGTTCCAGGGCCAGGAGAAGACCCCATAATTTTCTGTTGTGAAAACCAGTGAAGATAATGACTGAGTGTGGCTGCACTCACAGGCGCTCATCTTAAAGGGACTGTGCGCAGATTTACCCATGAACAGAATCACTCGCTCTGAGCTCCAGGGCTGGGGCACCAGCTGGAAAGGCAGCAGGGACATATAGTAGGGAACTGAGTTGTCTGACTTGGAACAGGGGCTGGAGAGGTGGCTTTCTCCTGGATAGGGGAGCTGGCAGAGGCCGTTGTTTCTTCATTGAGCCCTCCCCCTTCCTGGTGCGCAAACACAGGCTGACACCATTTCTGAGTCTTCGCTGTTAGTTCGCTGCCCTGGCAATTTGAGACCTGGCCCCGCCCAAACTTTGGCACACGCAGGCTACTTTCAGTGGCTGTTTAATGCAGACCACCTGCTTTGGATCAAGCTGCAGACTTTCCTAGATTCTCTCAAAGGTTTGCAGAACCCCGACAAGCAGCATCTGGCTTAAGTGTGTCCTGTACCTTTGGCTGAGCAACCCTAAGCTGGCACTAGCGGTTGCTGGCCTTTGTTCATGGTTTAGCCTCTCAAGGAACTTCTAAACACAGCACAGGCAGCAGCTATCTGCGGATTTCTTTCTGGCTCCCACTGGGTGGCCCCGGGTGGGGCACGGGCTGTGGCTGAAGTAGACCTACAGCGGATCCCCTCAAAGGTGGTCCTGGGGATGGCACCCCCAGTGGCCAGCTTCAAAACGAGCTGGAGCTTCACCCAGCTGCCTCCAAGTATGACACACACAAGGGGCAGACTGGGCAGGCACCAGAGTCCTGCTGAGACAGATCCTGCTCTGTAGGATCAGCCTCTGCACAACAACTCTTCCACTGTAGTCAAAGCCAGTCCTCACAACCAGTGAGCCAAAGGGTCAGTCCCTCACACTGATGTGCAATTATCAACCAACACTCAATTACAAGAGGAGAGCACACACAACCCACACAAGGGACACACGTGGAGTGAGTGGCTCAGGTGACCAGTAAGACTGTGCCACTGAACCCCACAGCATAAGGTCACTCTACTAAGACCAGAGACATAGCAGCCCTGCCCAATACATAGAAACAAACACAGTGAGGCAGCCAAAATGGGCAGACAAAGAAACATGTTCCAAATAAAAGAACAGAACAAAGCTCCAGAAAAAGAACTAAGCAAAATGGAAATAAGCAATCTATCAGACGCAGAGTTCCAAACACTGGTAATAAGAATGCTCAATGACCTCAGGGAGAACTTCAACAGAGATAGGAAGCATGGAGATGGAAACCATAAAAAAGAACCAGTCAGAAATAAAGGATACAATAATGGAAACAAAGAATATATTAGAGGGGATCAACAGTAGATTAGATGAAGCAGAGAATCCAAGCAGTGATGTAGAAGATAAGGTAGCAGAAAACACCCAACCAGAGCAGCAAAAAGAAAAAACAGTCCAAAAAAATTAGAGAAGAGTTTAAGAGTCCTCTGGGACAATATCAAGCATACCAACATTCTCATTATAGGGTTACCAGAAGGAGAAGAGCGACAACAAGGAATTGAAAACCTATTTGAAGAAATAATGACAGAAAACTTCCCTAATCTGGTGAAGGAAATGAACATATAAACCCAGGAAACACAGAGAAGATAAACCCAAAGAGGCCAACATCAGGACACATCATAATTGAGATGTCATCAAAATGGCGGTGTGAGCTGAGCCTCTGGAAATCTCCCCTGGAATTTACAACAAATTGAAAAATTATAACTCCACAAAGAACTCCCTGCCCAGCAGACAGGCAAGACAAGGAGTCTCACTACTGAATTCACCTAAAGGGACGCGGTGCCCTATGACCCAGGCGAACTGTTAACAGAGAAGAAGCCCGCCTTCCAGGGACTCCCCCCATTGTATGAGAAACTGGACTAGTGCAGAGAAAACATAACACTACAGTGTGAGAGAGAAAAAAAGTCTGCAGTCAGAGAGAAAATAAAACATTCTACAAATACGTACCGGAAAACAAAACAAACCCTCCTCCTATCAACCTGTTGCAGAAGCCACACCTGTAGATGTCTAGGAAGACAAATAATGAATCAGTAATTGCCATGAATAACCAAGGCAACAGGACAGCTCAGAAAGAAAGTGAAAAGTCTCCAGAAAAGGAACTTAAAGATATGGAAATATGTGACTTAAATGACAGAGAATTCAAGATTGCAGTTCTGAAAAAACTCAACAAAATGCAAGAAAACACAGAAAGGCAATTTAATGAACTGAGAAACACAATCAAAGAACACTATGAGCATTTTACAAAAGAGATTGAAATTTTTAAAAAATACCAAATAGAATTTCTGGAGATTAAGAACTCAATAGAAGAAATGAAGAATGAAATAGCAAGCTTAGGTAGTAGAGTTGACCAGATGGAGGAAAGAATCAGTGACATCAAAGATAGAAACCTGGAAATGACATGGATGGAAGAAGAAAGAGACTTGAGACTTAAAAGAAATGAAAGAACTCTACAAGAACTTTCTGACTCCATCAGAAAGAGCAATCTAAGAATAATGGGCATACCAGAAGGAGAAGAAACAGAGAAGGGAACAGAGAATATATTCAAACAAACTGTTGATGAGAACTTCCCAAACTTGTGGACAGAACTGGATCCTCGAATCCAAGAGCTAATAGAACACTTAACTACCTCAACGCCATCAAGCCTTCTCCAAGGCACATTGTATTGAAGCTGTCAAAAATCAATGCAAAAAAAGAATGCTCAAAGCAGCCAGGGAAAAGAAGATGGTAACCTACAAAGAAAAGCCCATTAGATTATCATCAGATTTTTCAGCACAAACTCTACAAGCCAGGAGGGAGTGCAATCAAATATTCAAACTACTGAGACAGAAATAATGAGCCAAGAATAGTATATCCAGCAAAGGTATCCTTTAGATATGAAGGACGAATAAAGACCTTTCCAAACATTCAGCAGCTGAGGGAATTTTCTAACACACGACCTGCACTATACAAAAAACTGAAGGAGGCTATTCAACAAGCATAAAAAGGGATAATTTCTGGCAACCAAAATATAAAAGGGGGAAGAGTAAAGGCCTTAACTGGAATACGTGAATGGAGAAACAAAGTATGCTGAGAAAATGGAATACTCTACATATGAGAATTTCTTTTACATAAACTTAATGGTATCCACTCAAAAAAAATCCAGAACTGAAATATATACTGTAATAAAAGAAGAAACAGAAGGAAACATCATAGAATACTACCACACAGAAATAATAGACAACAAAAAGGCAAAGAAACAATGGAAACACAGCCTTACCAGAAAACTAAAGATAGAATGACAGGAAATCTTCACATATCAGTAATCACCCTAAATGTAAATGGACTGAACTCACCAATAAAAGGCACAGAGTAACAGATTGGATCAAATAACTAAACCAACCATATGCTGTCTCCAAGAGACACATCTCAGCTACAAGGACAAGCATAGACTCAAAGTGAAAGGGTAGAAATTGACACTCCAAGCAAATGGTATCCAGAGAAAATCAGGTGTAGCCATAATGATATCAGATGAAACAGACTTCAGGGTGAAAAAGGTAACAAGAGACAAAGATGGACATTTCATAATGGTAAAGGGGAATATACAACAAGAAGACATAACAGTCATCAATATTTATGCCCCCAATCAGGGAGCACCGAAATATACCAAGCAACTACTAACAGAACTAAAGGGAGAAATTGACCAAAACACAATTATACTAGGGGACTTAAATACATCATTGACAGCTATGGATAGATCATCCAAACAGAAAATAAATAATGAAATAGCAGCCCTAAATGACACATTAGATGAAATGGACATAATTGACATTTATAGAGCACTTCATCCTAAAACATCAGACTATACATTTTTTTCTAGTGTACATGGAACATTCTCAAGGATAGACCATATATTGGGACATAAAACTAGCCTCAGCAAATTTAAGAAGATTGAAATCATACCAAGCATATTCTCTGATCACAAGGCTTTGAAATTGGATATCAACTGCAAAAAGAAAGCAGGAAACACCAAAAATACATGGAGATTAAGCAACATACTTTTAAAGAACGAACCAAGTCAAAGAAGAAATTAGAGGCGAGATCAAAAGATACATAGAAACAAATGAGAATGAGAATAAATCCTACCAAAATTTCTGGGATGCAGCGAAAGCAGTTTTAACAGGGAAATTTATATCATTATAAGCCTATCTCAGAAACAAGAAAAATTCCATAAATAACCTCACATTAAACCTTAAAGAACTAGAAAAAGAAGAACAAATGAAACCCAAGGTCAGCAGAAAAAGGAAATAATAAAAATCAGAGCAGAACTAAATGAAACAGAGAACAAAAAGACAATAGAAAAAATTAATATGACAAAGAGCTGGTTCTTTGAAAAGATTAACAAAATTAACAAACCCTTGGCTAGGCTCACTAAGATAAAAAGGAAAACACTAATAAACAAAATCAAAAATGAAAAATGGGAAGTTATCACGGATGCAACAGAAAAACAAAGGATCATCCAAGAATACTATGAAGGACTATATGCCACCAAATTCAATAACCTAGAATAAATGGACAAATTCTTAGAAACATATTGGCTTCCTAGGCTGAACCATGAAGAACTGGAAAAATCTAAACAGACTGATCACCAGTAATGAAATTGAATCAGTCATCCAAAACCTTCCCAAAAGCAAAAGTCCGGACCAGATGGCTTAACTAGTGAATTCTACCAAACCTCCAAAGAGGATCGAATACCTATCCTGCTCAAAATTTTTCAAAAAATTGAAGAGACAGTACTCCCTAACTCATTTTATGAGGCCAACATTACCCTGATACCAAAACCTGGTAAGGACAACACAAAAAAGGAGAACTACAGACTAATATGTCTGATGAATACAGATGCAAAAATCCTAAACAAAATTCTAGCAAACCGAATGCAACAATGCATTAAAAAGATTATTCATCACGACCAAGTGGGGTTCATCCCAGTGGCAAAAGGATGGTTCAACATACACATCCATCAATGTGATACATCACATAAACAAAATAAAGGACAAAAATCATATGATTATATTAATTGATGCAGAAAAAGCATTTGACAAGATACAGCATCCATTTATGATTAAAACACTTAATAAAATAGGTGTAGAAGGAAAATACCTTAACATAATAAAGGCCACATATGACAAACCCTCAGCATCTCATAATTAATGGTGAAAAACTGAAAATCTTTGCTCTACGTTCAGGAACATGACAGGGCTGTCCCCATCACCTCTGCTTTTCAACATAGTGTTGGAAGTCCTTGCCAGAGCAATCAGGCAAGAGAAAGAAATAAAAGGCATCCAAATTGGGAAAGAAGAAATTAAATTGTCACTCTTTGCAGATGACATGATGCTATATATAGAAAGACTCCACCAAACAGCTATTAGAAACAATCAACGAATACAGTCAAGTTGCCAGCTATGAAATCAACATACAAAAGTCCACTGCATTCCTATATACTAACAATGAAATCTAAGAAAAAGAAATTTAAAAAAACAATTCCTTTTGCAATTGCAGCAAAAAGAATAAAAATACCTAGGAATAAACTTAACCAAGGATGTGAAAGACCTATATGCTGAAAACTGTGAGACATTTTTAAAAGAAATTGAAGAAGACACAAAGAAATGGAAAGACATTCCATGCTGATGCATTGGAAGAGTCAACATAGTTAAAACGGCCATATTACCCAAAGCAATACATAGATTTAATGCAATCCCCATCAAAATCCCAATGACATTTTTTAAAGAAATAGAACAAAAAATCATCAGATTTGTTTGGAACCACAAAAGACCCCAAATAGCCAAAGCAATCTTAAGAAAAATGAACAATGCTGGAGGTGTCACACTCCCTGACTTTAGCTTGTATTACAGGGCAACAATAATCAAAACAGCATGCTATTGGCAGAAAAACAGACACATAGAGCAATGGAATAGAATTGAGAACCCAGAAATAAAACCACATAGATATGGACAGATAATTTTTGACAAAGAAGCAAAAATTATACAATGGAGAAAAGACAGCCTTTTCAATAAATGGTGCTGGGAGTATTGGAAAGCCACGTGCAAAAGAATGAAACTGGACTGCTGTCTGTCACCATGTACCAAAATTAATTCAAAATGGATCAAAGACTTAAACATAAGACCTGACACAATAAACTGCATAGAAGAAAACATAGGTACTAAACTTATGGACCTTGGGTTCAAAGAGCATTTCATGAATTTGACTCCAAAGGCAAGGGAAGTAAAAGCTAAAATAAATGAATGGGACTACGTCAAAATTAAAAGCTCTGCACAGCAAAAGAAACCATCAACAAAATAAAGAGGAAACCAACTGAACGGGAAAAGATTTTTGCAAACAGTGTCTCCGAGAAGGGGCTAATATCCAAAATATACAAGAACTCATGCAACTCAACAATAAAAAAAAAACAACCCAATTGAAAAATGGGCAGAGGACCTGAAGAGACATTTCTCCAAAGAGGACATACAAATGGCCAACAGACATATGAAAAAACGCTCAACATCACTAACCATCAGAGAAATGAAAATAAGAACCACAATGAGACATCACCTCACCCCAGTCAGAATGGCTATCATCAACAAGACAAATAGTAACAAGTGTTGGAGAGGTTGTGGAGAAAAAGGAACTCCCATACACTGTTGATGGGAATGCAGACTGGTGCAGCCATTATGGAAGGCAATGTGGATGTTCCTCAAAAAATTACGAATAGAATGACCATATGACCCAGCAATCCCTCTCCTGGGTATCTACCCAAAAAATCTGAAAACATTTATCCGTAACGACACGTGTGCTCCATTGTTCATTGCAGCTTTATTTACGATGGCCAAGACATGGAAACAACTGAAATGTCCTTCGATAGATGAATGGATGAAGAAGTTGTAGTATATATACACAATGGAATACTATTTGGCGGTAAGAAAAGATGAAATAGGACCATTTGTGACATGGATAGATCTTGAGATTATAATGCTAAACGAAATAAGTCAGACAGAAAAAGCAGAGAACCATGTGATTTCACTGATATGTGGTATATAAACCAAAAACAACAAAAGAACAAGACAAACAAATGAGAAACAAAAACTCATAGACACAGACAATAGTTTAGTGGTTACCAGAGCGAGGAGGGGGTGGCAGATGAGGATAAAGGGGATCAAATATATGGTGATGGAAGGAGAACTGACTCTGGGTGGTGAACACACAATGGGATTTATAAATGATGCAATGCAGAATTGTACACCTGAAATCTATGTAACTTTACTAACAATTGTCACCCCGATAAACTTTAATTAAAAAAAAAGACACATCATAATTAAAATGCCAAAGGGTAAATACAAAGATAGAATCTTAAAAGCAGCAAGACAAAAGCAGTTAGTTACCTACAAGGGAGCCCCCATAATGCTGTCAGCTGATTTCTCAACAGAAACTTTGCAGGCAAGAAGGGAGTGGCAGGAAATATTCCAAGTGATGAAAAGCAACAACATACAACCAAGATTGCTCTACCCACCAAGGCTGTCATTTAGAATTAAAGGACAGGTAAGGAGCTTCCCAGACAAGAAAAAGCTGAAGGAGTTCATTACCACCAATTCAGAACTACAAGGAATCTTAGAGGGACTTTTTTAAGATGGGAGGGGGGTTAAGGATGGGTGAAAGGGAAAGGGATTTAGAAGTACGAGTTGGTTGTTACACAGTAATCATGTGGATGTAGGGTATAGCATAAGGAATATAGTCAATAATATTGTAATAACTAGGTATGGTGCCAGTTAGGTACTAGAGCTCTCAGGGTGATAGATGGGAGTGGGGTTGGGATCAGGGTGAAAAAGGTGAAGGCATTAAGAAATGCAAATTGATAGTTAATACAGTATGGGGAACATAATCAACAATGTTGTAAAGATCATGTAAGGTACAAGATGGACACTGGACTTATCAGGGGGATCACGTCATAGACTGTGTAGATGCCTGACCAATGTGCTATACACCTGAAGAGCTGAAGTAGAATAATATTGAATGTCAACTATAACTAAATATATAGATATATATATAGTTATGGGATGTGGTGGACAACATAGAGAAGATAGTCGATGGTATTGTAACAGCTACGTAAGATGTCAGAGGAGTAGTAGCTTGGGGGTGGATTATCACTTTATGAGGGGTTTAAATGTCTAAGTATTACGTTGCTTTGTATAACTGAAACTAATAAAAAAATAAAATATTATTTATATTTACACTTAAGTAAACAGGTATGAAGCAAGTAAAAATTTGTTCAAAATTGATTTTGAATGAACTATGGATATCTATTTTATTTTCTGTAACTAATTATAGGGAACACAAAAAGGGGAAGCATTTTCCTGCCCCATGTCATGGAGGGTTGATGGTATTAGTGGCCAGGATAAACCAGCAGAGATCATGGAACAAAGGCCCATGCAGAGTGAACAAAACTAGCTGGAGCCACAGTGGCACTAACTGGTGTGGCAGAGTTCAAAATAAGGGTAACCTGGACCCTGGGCACAGGTAGTTCACCTCATGATGATGCTTAGAAATACTTGAGAGAAGGGTTTTAAGGTCAGTGAGGGCTCAGAATGTGTGTGCATGTGGATGAGTGTGCACATCTGTGTGTCGTTATATGTGTGTGTACCAAGTTACAAGTGAGTAGTCACAAGTCCTCCCAGCTTGAAGTTTCTTTCTCTGGTCCAAACTCTTCCTCTTGGTTTCATTCTTGCCTGGAACCCTAGCCCAAGATGTTTAAAAAAACAGTTTCAGGGGCACAGTACTGGGTTATAATCTTGCCTCTACCACGTAAAGCTGTGACTTAGGCCATTGTTTCCACCTTTCCATGCCTCAATATTCAAGTGCTAATGTTAGTATGGCCCCATTTACACAAACCTGCTCTCAAGACTTGGGGCATTCAAGTAACATATGTAAGAAAAAAGAATCACTGCTGTATTATAGGGGCCCACATCATTTTCTCTGTTAATTAATTCCTCCTATCCACTTCTCTGCCCATGTCCCATTTCTCAGAGAGTCTGAACCAACATTTCTACTGGGTGGGCAGCCAGGTGATCACACCCATCTACTTAGCCACAGCCCATTGAACCAAGAGTGAACACCTAGCACAGCATCAGATCTCTTACACGATTCTGAATTGAGATTCAGAGTCAGGTCAGACTATGACATGTACCTGAAGTGATATAAAGCTAGAGTCTAGTCAAGTATGTGTGAAGAAGACAGAGCCATTTTGCACAAATAGAGAACAGTGATGTAGGCAGGGGAGCAGAGATGTGAGAACACACAGCCTGTAAGAAGGAGAGGGAAGAGGAAGCCAGCTGCACTTCTTAGCCTTGGTTCAGTGAGGTATTCCTGTATCCTTCCAATGATGTCCCCTCATGTACTTAAGCTTGCCTGAATGGCATTCTGATCCTTGTCACCTGTTATAGCAGTCTGTTCAGGCTGCTATAACAAAAATTTCATAGACTGGGTGGTTTAAACATTTATTTCTCACAATCTGGAGGCTGGGAAGTCCAAGATCAAGGTGCTAGCAGATTCAGTATCTGGTGAGGGCCCAATTCCTGGTTCATAAACGGCTGTCTTCTCACTAAGTCCTCACATGGCAGAAAGGGGGCCAGAGAGCTCTCTGCGGTCCTTTTATTAGGGCACTAATCCCATTAATGAGGCCTCCACCCCCCTCATAACCTAAGGCCCCACCACCTAACAGCATTAGTTTGGGGATTAGAATATGAATTTGGGGGAGACACAAACATCCAGTCCATAACAGTACCAAACAAGTCCAACTAAGACAACTGCTCCCCACAGGAGTTTCAATAGGTTAGTAGCGCCTCTCCGATGTCATCCTTACACAAAGAGTAGCCACAAACAACACCTCAAACAAGGTGTGGCCACAAACAACTGCTTAGACAAGGGGTAGCCACAAACAGCTGTTGCTATTGAAACAGCACAAGGTATTTAGTTCCAGGTTGCCTCAGAGGGCAGTAGATAAAAAGAATAATGCTCTCTAATTCAGGCTAAAAAGCCAGCCTCTGTACTTTCTTTGATGTGACCCTCGCATCATCAGACCAAATTATCTACCAAAATCTCCCATTAGTTTTGTCTTTTAAAGTTACCTTTTAATTATCTGTTTAAAAGCGCATTATAAATAGGTATGACAAAAATTACCGCATTTGAGTTCTCATTCTTAACCTACATTTAGCATTAACCTAAAAAATTTATTCATAAATGAGACAAAATATAAAAGCCACTGTGATGACACACCATTCCTACTTTCACTTGCTGGGATAACATTCAGATGCTGTTACAAGAAATAACATAAAGATGTCTTCAAAAAGCAAAACCCAGGTGTCCTCTGTACCATCGCTATGTGTGTGGGGCTACATGTATACTGTGTGTGAGGGGACTATACATGTGTGAGTGTGTGCATATTGTGTGTACATGCTTGCAGCAAGTTACAAGTGAGCAGTCACAAATTCTCTGCTTCATAGGTTCTTTCTCTGGTCCAAACTCTTCCTCCTGACTTCATTCCTGCCTGCATCCCTGCACAAGATGCTTAAGATGGCAGGCTCAGGGGCAGAGTGCTGGGTTCTAATCCTAGCACCCCCTCATAGGGCTGTGACTTCAGGCAATTGTTTGTTTTAACTTTTCTATGCCCCAATTTTCTCATCTGCAAGAAGGGCCTATAATAATACGTATTTCACAATTTTATAAGGATTCAATGAGTACATATAAAACTCTCAGAAACATGTTTAATCACCAACTAAATATTCAAAATTACTGCTATTATTAATCATACCCTTTCATTATCAGAAAGTTTCTTCATTACCTGAATCCCAGGTCCACCCCTCAATTTCAGGTTGAAACTGTTCTTATTGGTGAAAACTTGATTTAGTAACCCCAGAATCTAACATAAGATTTTTCTGGTGTTAATCACTGCTGTAAGGATCCATTAGCCCCCAGGAGGTTACCGCCTCAGGGCTGCCCTCACTTTTAAGGTTTTATAACCCTATCCTTGCTTCATGGAGACCCCAGAGTTGTAGATTCAACCTTCCTAATACAGCATAAGGTGGTCTCTTCAGACAAGCAGAGAGTTTTTTAAGACAGATGGTTTAGATCAGTTATTTTATTATTCAAAAGTCTGCCCCTCAACAGGAATCCATAGAAGTTTAAACTGAAGATGAGTGGCCATTGGCAGCCAGAGTCATCCCCATCCTGAAAAATACCTCTTCCCTTATGTTTTGGTTACACTTTCCTTTGATGGACAAACACCCCCAGCTGTTTCAGCCCTTGAAGTGCCCCAAGCCTTCCTGGGCAGGCTTTATATCCCACTCGTCCTACAGAGACAAGGGGTCTGCATTCAGCCCCTGAGGATTAGAGAGGACCCATGTTTTCCCTCTGATCATAGGCTGATTCTTTTTAGAAAATATAAATACATATTCTTAGACTACAGCTCTATAGACCTCATTCACCCCAAAAAATGAAACTCCCAGTGTTTGCTACTGAGTACAATTTAAAAAAGAAAAAAGAAACAGAAAATTTAAATACCAGTCGATGGATATACAAATGTTGTTGGATGAACAGGAAAAAGTTCATTGGTAGAGCTGGGACTCTTACCAAATTCATACCGACAAACTTCCCATGATATCACCAAAACATTATTGCCAATTTCATTTGCTTTCATATATGGTGTTTTTTTGTTTTGTTTTGTTTTAAGGTATAGATTAACTTTTCCTAACTTTCTGGCCTTCATTATTCAAGATCATACACAGTTCATAATCTTTACCAACCAGATGTAATTTATTCCCTTCTTGGTGTCAGACAGTGTGTTTGGAACATCATAATAAAGATTGATCTGATATTATAATCATCAAGACCGTTTCCTTCAAATCAAAGGCCAATTGCTGCATTTCCCATTTTATCAAATGTGGTAGCTTCCATTTTGCAGTTAGAGCTTTATATTTTATTCGTCCATTTGATAGTTAAGATTGAAAAATCTACTGTCAACTGGACTTGAACCTGACAGATAGACCTTGGTTCCTTTTATTCAAGTGGAAACTTATGTGCTGCCTCAGAAGACATTCAACAGAACGTATTAACCCTGTTAGTGACATCCCTAGAGAAAGTTCATTTTTCTTGCCAACAGTAATTCTACTGGGAATAGCTTTCTGGCTTAGGTAAAAATAGCTATTTTAATCAGTCATCACACTTCCTGTTCAGCTTTTATGTACATACAATTTTTACAAAAGAAAAGAATGTGGGGGAGTAAGACTTTAAATGGTATCAAATTCATAGGCTACATCTGTATTGAAAAACAGTTTAAAGTAGAAATTATAAATAAAGAAAAGTAAGAACTTTTCCCATATCAAAGAAACTGATAATTACAGATGCTTCCTGAGATTGACAAGATAGCCCTCATTCCATGAGACCAAATCTCACAGGCACAGTAAAATATAGAAACCCCAGCTTATCACCACATTGTGGTCTAGACCAAAAGCAAAGAGTCATTACTTTCAGGGGAAGTAGATCTGTTGACATAAAGTATGTTGACATAAAGTAGCTACTTTCAGATAGCTAATAAGAGTAAAAATAAAAGTAAAAAGTTTAAGATGTGGTCACTCAAGGGTTATTCCTTCCACCACGGAAAACACTTTTATAGTGAGGATATTTATCTTTGACATGTTCTTAAAAACGTACCAAGATGTCATTTTATAATATCCTAGAAATTATCTAAATATATAATAAAGATAAAGGAGGTGCATTCATATCTACAACACTGACTTCCTTACTACCTAGTTCACTTGTCAACCTCTAGATTTAAAAGAAAAAGTCAGGACTAAATGATGAAACTATGTATTTATCAAAAATATCTTATTCTACCCCCAATTCATCAGATATTAAAATCGTGGCAGTTCAGAGATGGAAAGTGCTTTAGAACAACGCGGTCCTTAAGGTCTAACGACACTGTGTGATTGCAACGTGTAGCCAAGGTTGAAAAAGAACATTCCAAATCTATGATTCTCAAACCTCAATGGGCAAATTACTGGAGGGTATTGTTGAAGGGCAGAGTCTGACTGAGCAGGTATGACGTGGGGCCTGAGACGCTATCAAGCTTCCAGGAGAAGCAAATGTTGGCATCTGAGATCACACTGGGGTAGCAACATCTCAGACATCTCCTAGCCCAGTGGCTATCAAACTGTGTTCTCAGAACTCTGGGATTCTGTGGGGAGTGTGGGGTGGGACCTGCAATCCTAGATTTACATTCGCTAGAAATGAGGCTCATCTGAGCCTGTGTCCATAGCCCACTCTCCACCACCCCACATCTCCCAATTTAAATTGGTCTATTTATTAAAATAGAATCTGTCCTTCTCAATTAATGACTTTATGATGTGTAAATGTTATAAATGTGAACTGAAAAATATAACATTTGTTTCACAGGAGTGTACACTGCTGAAAACACTTCTCTCTTTCCCTCCATTTTACAGATGAAAAAACTGAGACCCAGATAAGATCATTGACTTTATGGAAATCACATCATATTTAGTTACAAGCCAGCACAATTCCCTTTCACAACACTCAGTTTCCTTGTATAATTCAAGAGGAAACAACCCAACTGAGGTCAAAGAAATGGAAATGCAACTTGGCTTACAGATCTGTTCATTTATATGCCACTGTTTAAACTACGAAAGCAACGAGACTTAGAAATTCTGACATAACTCCTGGGCATGCTGGTTATGGTCACTCTAGCTTGTGGGTTTGTCCTGACAGGGACTTGGTTGAAAATGAAAGGAAGACCAGTTTTAGAAGCTCCAAGAAAAGAAAGTGTGATTTGTAGAGAAACTATCTAAAGAAATAGCAATCAGAAAGCAAAAATATGCAAGGGGTGTGGGGAGAGAGAGAGACACACACTGAGGAGAGGCAGACAGGGAGAACCAAGACTGCTCTCTGAGGTGGATTGGCACAAGGTGAGAGCTACAAATTCAAGAAGAACTCTGACCAGAAAGGAGTTCATGCAAGCAGCCATCTGATGGCCCAGAGGGCTGCAGAGACCACAGCTTTGATTCGGAACCGCAGTGAAGGAGGGAGCAAAGCTTTGATTTCTTGGGGGCTAAAGCAGGGTGAATGTAATAAAGTTGAATACTCTGTTTTTCATCTGGTGAATGTAATAAACGGGAATCAGGTGTCAAACTGCAGAAACTGTTAGAGATCTGATTGTTGTATTCATTCACTCGCACTGATTTGGCCATGATTACACTTTGTACCTTTATATTCTTTTATCCTGGGATCTTCTTAGAGTTAGTTTTTGCATTTTAGCGACTGGGTGTGAGTGAGCTATATAGTAAGAAGACCCCCTGTGGGCAGCACACTGTCAGGGGGGTGAAAAGTGAAGCCCCAGATCAAGGGAGTAGAATTCTAAGAGCACCTCCCCTGTTGCTTTGCATGATGGCAGAAAGAATCAGTTGGGGAACTTTCCATTTGGAAACTCCTCAGAGGTTTTGCTGTTCTTACAATACTAAACAGTAACCCTACTGAAAGACATTTCAAGGTCAAAGAACAGCATGTATAATATGTATATATAGTATGTATATGTAATATATTTACATGTGTATAATATGTATATGTGTGTGTGTGTGTGTATATATATATGATATATAGAACATGTGTGTTTATTTATTTAACAGGGCCCCAGCAGGAAACAGATGGCACATTCAAACAGGATAATTGAGGACAGTCTGTGGCGGGATGTCATGCGGGGTCTCAGCTCCCGCTCCCTGCACAAGAACACAGGATATGGTGAGGCCAAAATGGAAGACCCACGGAGCCATAGATAGGGGAGTCATACCACTATAGTCTAGCTGGCGGCTGGGTTGGAGACACAGGAAGCAGGAGCCACACGATCCGCAACCTGCCATCTGCTTCTCTGCCAACCAACCAAACAACCCAACTAGCTAGCTGCAATCCGCCATCTGCTTCTCTGCCAACAAACCCCCTAGAGTAGCCATGGCAGTTATATCAGTGGCCAATGGCTAACTGGTTACAGTTGGTGGCCAACTAGTCACAGCTGATGGCCATCTACTACCCGAGCCAGCACCTTTCCACGTGAGGTGGAGAACCTGGAAACTACTCTCTGGGACTCTGTCCCCATAAGGGAGTTTTCACAAAGAAGATGTCATGGTGAAAGTAAACCAGGGACGGTGAACCACCCTGGAGTAGCAACAGCAGGGAGCTGTCCTCACCCCTAGGCCTGACAGAGCAAGGACAACAAGCATTTACAGAAATCCAATGGGACCAATGGCTGAAGAAAAGGCTACCCAGGCCCAGCAGGACCTGTGACCTCAGGTTGAGCTACTGCCAACCTACAGCCTGGCAAGGAGTGCTCCTAAGGGAATAAATGCCCTGTCCTCCGTTTCCTACAACTTCGCTTTCTTTCCTCTTACAACTCACCAAGTGCTCCCGTTGGCTGAATGTAACCAGAAGCCAAAGGGCAAGTGAGTTCAGCTGACTCTGTGCATGGAGGTCAGCCTCCTGGGACACAGAGCAAGGGGGTGATCGAATTTGGAGCACAGGCTGATCTTCCCATTGTCGCCTGGCATCCTGCAGTCACAGCGGGCTCCTCCTCGCTCTTCCACCACATACCATCCCTCTTCTTGTCTCCATGCTCTTTCCCCTTCCTGGAATACCCTGATGTCACCTCTTTTGTATATCTAAGTCCTCTCAACCTTTAAGGCTCTGGTCACACAGCTTTACACAATAAACCTTCCATTTTGGGTACAGTAGTATTGTCCACTCAAATGAACAGTAAACTTTTTGAAGGTGTGGCCACAATTGTCTCCAGCCAAAAGAAGACAGCCTATTTCCAGCAGCAGCCTGCCCAGCAGAAGCTGTCACGTAATTCTCAGTGCCCAGCTCAGCGTCTGCAGCTTAACAGTTTACCACGTCATCGGGGGGAGAGGCAGCATGCCAACTGGTGCCCTGAGCTGCACATTATATTTCTGTCCTGCCTGCCTGTCCCCTATACCCTGCATCTCTTAGTCACCTAATCCTCGACCATCTGTGATATAAACCCAGCCTGCGTAGGGGTTTGTAGTCTGTACAATGCATTAACATTTGCAAGTTAGCTGCCATCATTTAAAATTCAGGAGATGCCACCTAACCTTGGTGTACTACTTCTTTTAGAAAATTGGAACATTTGGCAACACTAGGTCTCATTCTCTTGTGACAACAGCCAGCTGGAGCTGAGCGGTGACTGCTCCTTCAAATTGAGCACATGCTGTCCAGTCCATTCACGATACTCCCCAACCTGTCTTTGACAGTAGCTGATGTTTCCCAGTGCCATCTAAGTTTGAGATTACTTTTCTATGGGCATCAATACTACAACACTCCCTTCCCTCGGACCAGTAATCTCTTACTGACCCCGTGTCTAATCCTTTCTGCTTATTTATGAAGCCCTCACTCTATTATAAACAAACTCGTCTTCCCTCAGTCTCATTTCGCAATGTCTCTTCTAGTCCCTTCCTTTGCGAGTTGAACTGTGTCCTCCAAAAGATATGATGAAATCCTAATCTCCATGTATGTGAATGTAACCTTATTTGGAAATAGCATCTTTGTAAATGTAATTAAAATAAGATGAGGTCATATTGGATTAGGGTGGCCCTATATCCAATGGCTGGAGTCCTTATAAGGAAAGAGATTTGAAGACACAGAGGAGATACTGAAAAGAAAGCCATATGAAGATGGAAACAGAGATTGGAGTTATGTTATCACAAACCAAGGAACACTGAGGATTGCCAACAACCACGAGAAGCTGAGAGAGGCAGGGAAGATTCTCCCTCAGAACTATCAGAGGGAGCATGTCCTTGCCCAAACCATGATTTCAGACTTTGCCTCCAGGACTTGGACAGAATACATTTCTGTTGTTTTCAGCCACTGAATTGCAGTACATTGTTATGGCAGCCTTAAGAAACTGATACACCTTCTTTTAACTGATTTTCTCTGAAAAACTCCCAAGAGAAGGATGGTCAAGGATTGACATTCTCATAGTACCAGACTGCCTGGGTCCATTCATTTGCGCTTATTGACAACTCATCTTCTTCTTTTGAGGCCTGTGACATTAGGTGGTGCATGCCCTTGCTCCATTATCACCTATCATAGAGGATAGGGTCCCCCTCCTTTTTTTTTTAATCCCAATGCTCACCATTCCCTTGAGTATCTTCAACGTTTGTGTAGTTGGGTCAACCATCTTGGCCCTGGGGTCCTGGGCATCTCAGCTCCTCCCTTCAGATGACCTTCCCATCCTCCAGTTAGGCAGCTGCTCCCATGGCTACACCTGGACATGGCAGGTCTGTCCACAAAACGTATAACCTTATTCTTTAATTATAATCACCTATTTTCCCCTGTCATCTTCCAAATAAGCCTGTTCTTCATGGAGTCCTCTCAGTCAGAGGGGCTCTTCACTTGGAGTCCTTGACCCCCTAGATGGATTTCAGGGTGTCTGTGAATATCTTAAAATTATATGCAGATTGCAGTGTACACCTGAAGCTGAAGCTGAATAATAATGAAAGTCAACTATAAATATATATAGTCATGGGATGTGGAGTGCAGCATAAGGAATAGAGTCAATGGAGTTGACTGACAGCTATACATGATGTCAGAGGGGTAGTAGATTGGGGGAGGAGGTTATCACTTTGTGAGGGGTATAAATGTATAATTATTACATAGTTTTTTACACCTGAAACTAATAAAAATTTTATTACAGATTGTTTGTCCAAGCTGCAGTTCACTGCTAGATAAAAATTATACATCCATGCAAATTAGAGCCACCACAATGTGTGGATGGCCCGAAGTGCTGACCAGATGTCCTCTTATTTCTTCTGAGGAAATCCTTTATGCCTTCAACCACCACCTCCAACAAACATACAAGTTTCACCACCTTGCTGAAGCCCAGCAAATCACCACTCTAATTTTTCCCTCCAAAAACCTAGTTTGCTGCTTCACCACCTCCTTAAACTTGTGTATTAATGTATCCAACCTTCCCTTGTTAACTTCTGTCTCAGAGGAAGAAACATTACACCTCTGCTCTCTGCTGTAGGAAGAGAAAGACCCCTGAGGGGGGGGGTCATCTCCCAGACATCCTGTTCCAAGTGCCAATTGTTGTGGTTACTCCACAGAGGAGATGGATCATTCTACCCAAACGTTGGTCCAAATGTCATGTCTGAAGCTGCCACACATGCACCAAAAAGGTATGAAAGGTTTATTACTCACATAATGAGACTTCCTGGGCAGAGTAGGGCAAGCTTCCAAGAAGGTCCAAAAATGGCCTGAGAGAGCAGAGAGAGGAGACTGGCTTGGCTGTTATTGTGATTAGAGGGTGGAGCTGATAAGAGGGCTCTCCTGCAGGAGCTGGGGCTTGTGTGGTTTGGACTTCCCACCAGCACTGAAAAAGGGGGAACCCAGACTTTCTTATCAGCTTGCCCAGATGGGGGCAGAAAGTGAATGGGGAGTAGTGGAGCTTAAAAACTGCCAGCAGCCAAACATTAAAAATGAAGTCAGACTCTTTATCACACTCTCCAAGAAGAACTGAATTTGAATCCTAAATCTATAACTTAGAGCTGGGTGGCCCTAAGAAGTCATTTAACCATGCTGAGCCTAACCTCCTCACCTGTTATGGGAGGTACAGGTGGCTAGTGACACCTTCCACTGTGTTGCTGTAAGAATTAAATGAGATAACATACACTCAGTGCCTAGCATATGGTGAATACTCAATAATGTTGGGAGTTTAGCTTCTCCAAGACCAACCCTTTACCAAGTGCCTCAATCCCCTCCCCTCATGCCTTCCCTAAGGTCGCGCTCTACCACTTATCATCTCTTTCTTCTGTATCTTCAATTTCTTTCTCACCACTTATTTCTTCTCTAACTATTGGACACTTGAAGAGCGCCCACGTGTCTGGCAGGCACCTCCATCAATACATTCCGAACACAAACCCTTAACTACCCCACATGTACACATACCATCAACCACAAGTCTTTGTGGTGCTCCAGAAACGTTAGTGTTGTTCTTAATATCTCCCTTCCACGTGCCAAACATCTAAGTGGTCGCCTAATTTTGTGGAGTCCAGCTCAGAAATTTCTCCCATCTCTTTTATCTTTAACTCTATGACCATTGCTTTGTCTAATATTTCATTCTCTCTCATAGAATCCTTATTGATCTCGCTCACAAGTTTCTCAAGGCCCCAGTTTAGCTTCCAGTTGAATTAACTACTCCATTTTAAAACCTCTGTTGATTGTTTTAGTTATATGAAAAGCTGCTGGCATTACAATAAAAAAAGTGAGGGGGGTAAATGTACAAAAGCCTTATAAACAGGAGAAAACTGGAAAGAAATCAACTAAAATGTTAACGGTGACTTTCTCTGGTAGTAAGATGATAAGTACTTTTTCTTTGTACTTTTATATACTTTGTACTTTTCTACAACTGTACATATTACTTTCATGAATGTTATTTAAAATTGCAAACTCCACTAACTCCCTCATGATTATGTTTTAAAATCCAACTCCTGGGCTATACATACAAGACACTTCACAGACTGGCCCCGTGGTAGCCAGCTTCCAAGATGACCCTCATCATTCTTGCCTTCCAGCTTTTATGCCCTTGTGTAGGCCCCTCTCTTACTGAATACTGTGTTTCCCCGAAAATAAGACTGGGTCTTATATTAATTTTTGCTCCAAAAGACACATTAGGGCTTATGTTCAGGGGATGTCATCCTGAAAAATCATGCTAGGGCTTATTTTCCGGTTAGGTCTTATTTTCGGGGAAACACAGTGGGGCTGACCTGTGTAACCATTAGGATATTGCAGAAACGATGAGTATAACCTCGAAGGCCAGGTTACAGAAGACATGGCTTCTGCCTTATACTCTCTCACATCTGAGGGAAGCCAGCTGACATGTCATGAGGACACTTAAGCAGCCCTCTGGCATGGCCCATGACATGAAAAACTGAAGTCTTCCGCCAAAAGCCAACACTAATTTTCAGGCATGTGAATAGCCACCTTTGAAGCAGATTCTCCCATTCTCACCTGCAGATGACCACAGACCATGTGGATATCTTCACTGCAGCCTCATAAGAGACCCCCAGCCAGAACCACAAAGCTAAGCTGCTCCCCAGTTGACCTGCAGAAACTGTGAAATAATTTCTTGTTTTTATGCTACTAAGTTTTGAGGTAATTTTTTATACATCAATAGATAATTAATATGGTCCCCAAAATATCTCTCTAATTTTATCTTACAGAACTCTTTCTTATGCTTTATACTCCTATCGTACTGAACTTCTAAGCAATTCTTAGACATCTTCAGGAATTTATTCCCTTGCATTTGTTATTTCTTTTATTTAATTCTCCTTCTTTATGGTCCTTCAAAACATAGCTCGAAACTCACCTTCCCAGTGAGGCAGAATTAGTTCCTCCCTCCTCTGCCCAGCCCTGGCCCTCTGTTCCTACCTGATGACAGCATTTATTCTTCTCCATTGTAATAAACCTATGGGCGTGTTCACATTTCCCTCTGAACTGTGAGGTATTCAAGGCCACAGCCTCAACTTTATTTGTCTTTGTGTCCCCAGCACCTAAGAGTGCCTGACACACAGACGATGAAAATAAATGGTTGATAAATGAACAAATATACAGACACCTGAATGACTGAGTTATTGTACCAAGACTGTCTTAACCAGAGAAGGAAACTCATACAAAAATCTCTGCATGCTAGCTCAGACAAGAGATTAAAAAATATCTTTGTGAAAGCAGTGACCAATAAACCACATTAACAATCCACAATCACTAATTAATCAGGGCAATATTATGTGAGCTGTGGAGTTAGCTAGTGAAGAAACACCAAAGAATGGAATAAAATAGGCAAAATCTAAATTCAGAAGAAAACACAGTAGAATCCTACCATAGCAGGGCTCATTAGAATGTGGATTTAGATATAACTTGGGCTGAATTGTGTCTCTCAAAATATTATAACTGCCAAGGAAGGGATTACTCTGACACATAGGGCTGATTCCCAGTAATTCCTATACAGTTTGTAAATATTTTTCTTCTGAAGCCAGTGGTATGAATTGACAGTAAAGTTAACTAACAAAAGATACGTTTATCTGAAACATTTGTTGTTTTCAAACCAAGAAATGTGTGCCTTTTAGCCTGTACTGATTTTCATTAAAACTGTGGCTCAATTACTTGTTTATAAAAATTTGTAAAGAGTCAAAATTTCATTTATGTCTCTCTAAGATCCTGTCATATTATTTTTGAAGAATTAGGAATTTATAATAGGCCATGTCTAAGTTCATATGGCCATGGCTCAACCTCATCCACAAAGCAAAGAGATTTCCAAAATTGAAACTCAGAATCACAGAAAAAGTTCATATAACAATGGTATTATATGTTCTACATTTGCTAGCCGTCATCTATGAAATCCTCTGGGTCTCATGCATTTTTGTTTGTTGTTTCTCTTTTGGAGGAGTTGGATGTTATATTTTTAACTACTGACTGAATTGCTTTAGTAATTTTAGATCTATTCAGGTTTTCTCTTTTTTCTTAAGTCAGTGTCATTCAATTTTATTTTTCCAGATAATTTTTTATTTCATATTTTAAATCTATTGGAACAAAGTTGTTCACAGATGTTCTTTTTTATTATTTTTTTTTATTTTTTGTGTTAATTTTTTAGCAGATAACATAAATGCAAACCGCAAGCCAGCATAACGCATAAGCTTGTCATTAACACTTCTTACAAACTTTTTTCCACCCATGACTGACAGTCTTCCTTGTCACCTCTCTGTACCAATTAACTTCCTTCTTAGTTCATTCTTTTACATCCATTACATCTTTTCTACATGTAAAACAATGTTGCTCATCATTAATTAAGAGCTGATAGGAAGCTAACTCACACCAACCAATGATTCCCATTCCTTGTCACCACCAGCCAACCATTGACAGTCCGGTGGCTCTTCTCATGGACAGCATTCCTCCCACTGACCCCATCTGTAGAAAACCTGGAGCCCCCCAGTTCTAGACAGTAATCTGTAAGTGCCAATCTTCCCACACCGAAAAGTAAGCCCAGTCCCCGGGTGTCTTGGTTAGGATACAGTGTGAAGGGCTCACTCTGCCCTTCACCAAAATGGGACAGGACAGAGCCAACCAGGCCGTCAGTGGACACACCACCCAGGTTATAACACATTGCTGCCACTCTTTCTTACCCTCCTCCCAATCCAGATCCTATCTTTCTTTCAAGGCCAAATTTAGGAGTCTGTGGAGTCTTTCCCCATTACTAGAACCCACACTCGGGTCACCGTGAGCCATGGCATTCTGTTTCCCACCTGGTTATGTCTTGCTTCATACCATCCTTTGTTTTGTGTATTAATATATATCAATTTAGTGACTTGCTTCAGTTTTACAACCCATTGCATTTACAATGGTAACTGATTTTTTTTAAAGCATATTAGAATTTATGGATCTAACCAAAGGTAGTTTGAAGAAAAAAAATTATATACACAATATTTGTATATATGTGTGTACTCTTATAATGTTATCATTGCTGAAAACACTTTAATTCAGACACATTTCTTTATGGTCACATCTCAAATGTCTTAAATCTTCACTAAAACTAAGTTCTTAGAAGGCAAGAATCATGTTGGATACTTTCTAAAGCTCACACATGTACCAGATATACACTGAAGTAGAGTTCGAGTGAGGTACCTGGATGAGACATGATGAAGCAACTGGAAAACTGAGGCAGGCACTGAGGCATCTGACACAGGGAAATTTCTGGGGAAGCTGTCAAAAGTGGAACATGTTTAAAGGAGGAAAAAATTGTCCCTGACAATTAAGTCTGTGTTCTACATCAGCCATATTCCCCCATGACATCGGCAACTCTTGACCAGGCTTTGTTTGTCTCTAGGAATCCCTTCAAAGACAAGGGCTCTCAGGTGAAAGTATTTCTTGCTCTTTAGTGTTAGGCTTGGTACTAGCAAAGACAACAGGAAACACTAGGACACTGTGAGAAAACCACAGATTTCTGCTCAGATACTTTTCAGTGCAGAATTTAAGCTTGAAGAGAGGCATTCATGAGCGTTTTATTTCCTGTTTGTAGCCCCAGCATTTCTACAGCACATAGTAGACACTCTGTGAATGTTTGTTGAATGAATGAGCATTAGCAAGTTAAAGCCTTCTAGAAGCATGCTACCTGGTTTCCAGCTAACTGTCCAGGCGCTCAGGACTGACTAACTGACTTGACTTAAAGGTATGAGCTAGATGCATACTTCCATCAGTGGAAAATTTCATTTCTCTGAAATGTTGTGAGCTGAAAAACCAGTTGCATGGCTTAAATATAGGAAAATTAAAGGGCAGAATGAAAGCTAAACTGGAGTAAGACCTACTGTTCTTGAATGATGAGTCTCTAATTCCTTACAATAGTTTTTACTAATTTTAATATTTAAATAAACATTTAAGCATTTAAATAGATACAGTTACAAGAAATGTGTTATCTCAATCTGGACAAAGACAGCAGACACTCAAGACAAGAGACCCCATGGTGACAGGCAAAATCTAGGAGCAGTTCGTGCCTTCCCATCATCTGATGGAACATGAAGCCTTGGGCCCCATAGGTTCCAGCCTTAATTCCTTCATCTAAATTTATTGTTGACACTTGGTAAATATGAAAAGTTTTCACTGATTTCCAAGAAATTATGAGTAGTATATTGATTCAGATGACTTATAATTTTGGTATTTTTTAGTGCTGCAAATGCTTTGCTGTTACAAATCTGATGCAACACAAAAGAAAACTTGTGTTTTCACTAGCACCAAATTTTAGTGAAAATGTATGGAATTCCATTTTTATAAGCATCAAGTGTACTCCTAGTAACAAATGTTCCCAAAATATATCCCTTTAATTGTAAATAAATGTGCATAAAGTAAACACACTCTTTGCAGTATATGAAACCACACAATCTATGACTCACCGAGAATCAATGTTTGTAGAGAATGTAATCCCAGTGGGAAGCCATGTTTAAATAGTAAAAATATTTTCCTGTGGAGTTTTTGATAAAGGCTAAACCAAAAAAAATAAAAACTCACATTTATACAACTAAGACAGAAATATTTTTAAAATACTTTTTAGGGTAGCTCTAGTTCTAATTTATGAATTCTTTTTGTGAACCTTACTCTAGAAACAGAGATTATCAAGTGCCTCTGACCCTAGATTCTGGTTGTAGATAGCTGGGACAGGAAGCATAGAAAACTGCTCACTCAGATGAAGGCACCACATTAGGTGCTTGGGACCCACAAATGAGTAAGCGCAACAGGCCCAGCCACTCTCCCTAGGAGCTGCCATACCATTAAGGGAGGACCATCACACTACAGGTTTCTACCCTCCTTTGAAAGAATGTCAGGGCCAATCCCATTATGCCCTATCCCATTATCCCCAAACTCTCATCTCCACACTGCTACCTCTATGCCTAATTCTGACCTATTGCTTCCTTCACAAGTTCATCAGCTGGGTCCTTGGCCTTCCCAATCTATAATTAGCAAACTCTCTTGTATCTTCTACTTCTTGTGCCTTAAGTTAGCCCCCGGCTTTCTCCTGTGGATGCTCTCTGGCCCCCTTCCCTCTCAGCCCTCTGGAAGCAGCCTTACATTCCTCTGGTAGGGGTCTTCTGGGTCCCCAGTGCTGCTTCCAAATAATTGTTCACATGTTCTTGGTCCTGAGAAGTTCTTGACACCTTCTACCTCTCCTCATAGCTGCTATCTCCTCAACTTGTAATCACTTCCCTCAGTTTTTTGAAGAATTTGACTCCTACTCAGGGAAAACTTGGCACCCCAACTCATTACCATTATCTGTTGTCTCATGTGGTCTTTAATAAACATCTGAAGGAAGAAAAACTATATGGGAAGATGGTGACTGTGATTAGCAATTAAGCAAATGCAAATGAAAACAAAACTCATTATTTTCAATGTTATCAGAGTGGCAAAAAAATTTAAATTATAAGCCTGATAAATTGAGTTTGTTGGAGATGTGGCTATGGAGAATTCTCACACACTCACGGGACTGTGTATTGGTTATAGCCACAGTAGAGAGTGATTTTGCAATAAAAGCCAGGTTAGAGACAAACATACCCAGAAACACTACTTTTAGATACATGTACACAGAAATAAACATTGCAAAGTTGATTTCATTATTTTTATACCAGTATAATTACTCAAATGTCCATTAACAAATGAATGAACAATTAATTGTAGCTTATTCATACACTGGAGTAGTACATAGCAATTAAAATACATATACACAAAAATAAAAACATGAATTTGGATAAAGGTTATTCTGGAGTAAGAAAGAGGGTCATGAGTCTGGGGATGGGTACAAATGGGTCTTCATCGGCATCTATTATATTTTATTTATTACATTAAAAAGGAGAGAGAAAAACATGAAACAAGGCAAAAGAGTTAAACCTCAGTAACAGGTAAATTTAAAAAGAAAAAAATATGTTCAGTCAATTCTTCTCGGCTACAAGATTGGAAATCCTAGATAATCTGAGAATTTCAAATAATCTCCTAGCAATATACATGTTGTTTACATAGGAAAAAAGAAAGATGTTTGGCAACTACTCAGTTAATTACGTCAGTATTAGACATCTAAGCTTAAAATTTGCATGAAATTAATTCATGTGAGGAATGAATTATTCTTGGGCATTTAAAATTGATCATAATTACCAAATAACAGTCAAATCCACACTTCACTTTGTACTATATGGAAACAATCTTATGCAAGTTCAAATCTCCAAAAGGTTCAACAACAAAAAAGTAATTTGTTTCTACACCTGGCCTTACTTAAGGAGAGTGATGCTTTATTTATTCAACATCATTGTGAAATGAAGTGTTTCAAATAATTTTATGCCTTTAAGTGCCAAGACATTTTTACTAATAATTTTAACCACTTGGATTGGAATCATTTTTGGAAAGCTAGTTGGATGTTTTTCTCCCCTTTCTTAATACTGTAGACAGAATATGATTAAAGTTTTCATAATGACCTGGGGTCAAGACCAGTTCGGTTCCTAATTTCAATTTGTCTTACAATTCCAAAAGACCCTTGTTCACCTTTGTCTTCTAGAAATATATATAGTAGTAGTAGTTCCCTGTATACTTTGGGCTGCTAAGCAATTTGTGACTGTTTCTCCAGAAAATTGCCTTTTCATATCCATTTAAACAACTGCTTCAATCAATTTCACTAAGCTTGAGTAACATCTCTTCATAAACACATATATGCCAATACCCCTTATTTCCACAATGCTTCTGATTGATCTGGTCCATGTTTCATAATTGTCTTCACCAAAATCAATAGCAGTAATCTGTGCATAAGGACGGTTTATCACAGCAGTAAATGACTACAAGGACAGGGATTTTGAATTGCTGTGTCTGTTTTAGACCTATGTCCTCCTTTACTCTCAGGCTGTCAGCCCCCAGCAGCAGCTTTCCTACCCCACCCTTACTAATTTGCTGAGTATGATCCATCCGGGGCTAGAAAATCAGGTGATTTATTCTAAAGAATAAACATGGGGTTAGTAATAAGCTAGAGTCTTTCCTGTGAAGGACGTGTGTAAGCTTGGGTACATGAACCATTTTTCAAGCTCTGCATGTATGTCTATTTCTTGCCCCAGATAACCGAATCACTAGAGGCTCCCTCTGAAATGGTGAGCATGGAGCCACCGTCTGTAAGTCAGAGGTGAATGGATCCCAGTGACTCATTTGCACTGTTATAGAATTTGCCCTGCTTTTGATTCCTCCTCTGAACAGACAGGATGACATTTGATATTAGTTCTTTGCTGCTCTTGAAAAAGTTCAGGTAAAATTCTGGTACTTGGGAAGTTTTCTTAAAGGACTCCTGACAAACAGATAGCAAAAGCATCCCTGTCATTACTATTCCATGCTAGATTTTATAAGTTGCCTACTAGCGTTTATTTAATTCCACTTACTTTCAAACAAAGAAAAAGTTTGAAGTGGACATTCTACTCTCTAGGCCAGTTTGCTGAAACTACAGCCTGCAGGCCAAATGCAGGCAGTTTTTATAAATAAAGTTTTATTAGAACTCAGCTCATTAGTTTACATATAATCTATGATTGCTTTCATGCTACAATGGCAGATTTGAGTGGTTGAGACATAGAATGTATGGCCCAGAAAGCCTAAAATATTTATCAAAAAAGTTATGATTTAAATTAACTAGTCACTCTCACCTGAAAACGTTTATTTCCACAAAGAGTAAATTCCAACAATATCTTTCTTTTTTGAAATGCAAACATGAAAAAATGTAAAATAATCAGACAGATAACTGCACAAATGCTTAATAGTTTCAGAGTGACTTTAATATAATTGGTCAGTTCTTCATGGTTGACATTGTTCCCACAGGACAAAGGCAGTTATAGGCAACAGTAGAGTTTACATAAGCACCTCATAAGGTACCAGTAATGCAGCAAAAGTGCAAAGGAGAGTGCACATTATAATTCTGTCTCAGACATAAAATTAGATAAGAAATAGAAAGTTCCTTAAATAATAATTGTGCTATACAATGTAAGGCACAATTGATGTATTAGACCCACAGTTTGGAAAAATTAAAAACACTGAGAAATGGCTGGTAATTAATAGATTATAATGGTATTAAGGCAACCTAAAATTTATACTTTTTAAGAAAACAAAACGTAAACATTATTTGGACCTACTTACATTTTATCTGGGTTATAGTAATATAACATTAAGAAAATACAATATAATTCCTTCCAAAATGATACCAGAAAATAGATACTTATGAAACTTATAATTTAACTTATATTTTGTGATACATATTGAGCATTTGCTTGCTGGATATATTTATAATGTTTGAAGGCACATGAATTGCCTTATGTTAGCCCAAATCCATGAAATAACTATTTAAATGTTATATGAGTTCTAACATAAATATATGTTAGTCACATGCTGAATAAGCTCATTGAGTAGGATTTCATTAAAACTCAACTTTAGTTTTGTCTTCCCAATGCCCTTTAAAAACTATTTGGTGAAAGAAGATTTGCCCCTGCACTAGATAAAAACTCAGCAGTTCTCATGAGTTTTCTATTTGTTTTAAGGTAACAGACACTGCCACAGTCAAGTAATAAAATACAGTCTCATTTCAAAAATTAAGAGTCCAGTTCAGGACTTTAATCCACACTTCAGTCTCCAATCAATGTTACACATGGCAGGTACTTCCTAAGGACAGGTACTATTCTGTGTATTTTCCCTAAAAAACAACCTGAAAAGCTACAATACTCAAATGGCATGATACTGATGAAATAATAGAAACATACATTGGAAAGGACTGGAACAGAATAGAGAGCCCAGGAATAGACCCAAACAAATATAGTCAGCTGATCTTTGAAAATAGAGCAGCAATTCAATGGAAAAAAGAACAGTCTCTTTAACATATGGCACTGGAACAATTAGATGTCTATATGAAGAAGAAAAAAAATCAACCTAGACACAAACCTTTTACAAAAATTAACTCAAGAGTAGACCTAAATATAAAATGCAAAACATAAAATTTCCAGAAGAAAATATAATTGAAAATCTAGGTGACATTTCATTTGGCAATGAACTTTTAAATATAACAACCAAAGCAAAATCCATGTAGGAAAAATTGATGGTAAGTGGAAATTTACTAAAATTAAAAAATTCTGTTTCATGAAAGACACTGTGAAGAGAATGAAAAACACAATCCACAAACTGGGCAAAAATCTTTGCAAAATACTTATCTAACAAGGGTATCACTTCATAGACTGTATAGATGCATGACCAATGCACTGTACAACTGAAGTAAAAGAATATTGTATGTCAACTATAATTTTATATATATATATATAGTCACAGAAGCTTGAGTAGAACATAAGGAAGATAGTCAATGGTATTGTAACAGTTATATAAGATGTCAGAGGGGTAGTAGCTTGGGGAAGGGGGGTTCTCACTTTGTGAGGGGTGTAAATGTCTAACTATTATGTTGCTTTGTACACCTGGAACAGGAGGAAAACCCTCATAAAACTCAACAACAAGAAAACAAACAACCCAAATAAAATTATAGGCAAAATGTCTGAAGAAATATCTCACCAAAGAAGATCTATGGATAACAAATAAGTGTATGAAAAGATACTCAACGTCATTTGTCATCAGAAAACCACAAATTAAAATAATCAGATCCCCAATGAAATCACAGAAAAAGAAATACAAAAAACAATTCCTTTTGGAATTGCAGCAAAAAGAATAAAATACCTAGGAATAAACTTAACCAAAAATGTGAAGGTCCTATATGCTGAAAACTATAAGACATTATTGAAAAAAATTGAAGAAGACACAAAGAAATGGAAAGACATTCTGTGCTCATGGATTGGAAGAATCAACATAGTTAAAATGGCCATATTACCCAAAGCAATATACAGATTTAATGCAATCTCCATCAAAATCCCAATGGCATTTTTTAAAGAAATAGAACAAAAAATCATCAGATTTGTTTGGAACCACAAAAGACCCCGAATAGCCAAAGCAATCTTAAGAAAAAAGAACAATACTGGAGGTATCACACTTCCCGACTTTAGCTTGTACTACAGGGCTACAATAATTAAAACAGCATGGTATTGGCAGAAAAACAGACACATAGAGCAATGGAATAGAATTGAGAACCCAGAAATAAAACCACATAAATATGGACAGATAATTTTTGACAAAGAAGCAAAAAACATACAATGGAGGAAAGACAGCCTCTTCAATAAATGGTGCTGGGAGAATTGGATAGCCACGTGCAAAAGAATGAAACTGGACTGCTATGTCACCATGTACCAAAATTAATTCAAAATGGATCAAAGACTTAAGCATAAGTCCTGACACAATAAACTGCATAGAAGAAAACACAGGTACTAAACTTATGGACCTTGGGTTCAAAGAGCATTTTATGAATTTGACTACAAAGGCAATGGAACCATAAGCTAAAATAATCGAATGGGACTATATGAAACTTAAAAGCTTCTGCACAGCAAAAGAAACCATCGACAAAATAAAGAGGCAACCAACTGAATGGGAGAAGATTTTTGCAAACAGTGCCTCCGAGAATGGGGCTAATATCCAAAATATACAAGGAACTCATAAAACTCAATAACAAAAAAACAAACAACCCAATTGAAAAATGGGCAGAGGACCTGCAGAGACATTTCTCCAAAGAGGACATACAAATGGCCAATAGACATATGAAAAAATGCTCAACATCACTAATCATCAGAGAAATGCAAATCAAAACCACAATGAGATATCACCTCACCCCAGTCAGAATGGCTATCATCAACAAGACAAATAGTAACAAGTGTTGGAGAGGCTGTGGAGAAAAAGGAACCCTCATACACTGTTGATGGAAATGCAGACTGGTGCAGCCGCTATGGAAGGCAGTGTGGAGGTTCCTCAAAAAATTACGAATAGAATTGCCGTATGACCCAGCAATCCCTCTTCTGGGTATCTACCCAAAAAATCTGAAAACATTTATCTATAAAGACACGTGTGCTCCAATGTTCATTGCAGCTTTGTTTATGGTGGCCAAGACATGGAAACAACCAAAATGTCCTACGATAAATGAATGAATAAAGAAGTTGTGGTATACATACACAATGGAATACTATTCGGCGGTAAGAAAAGATGAAATAGGAACATTTGTGACAACATGGATGGATCTTGAGAGTATGATGCTAAGCGAAATAAGTCAGACAGAAAAAGCAGAGAACCATATGATTTCACTGATATGTGGTATATAAACCAAAAACAACAAAAGAACAAGACAAACAAATGAGAAACAAAAACTCATAGACACAGACAATAGTTCAGTGGTTACCAGAGGGTAAGGGGGGTGGGAGGTGGGGGGTGGGAGATGAGGGTAAGGGGGATCAAATATATGGTGATGGAAGGAGAACTGACTCTGGGTGGTGAACACACAATGGTATTTATAGATGATGTAATACAGAATTGTACACCTGAAATCTATGTAATTTCACTAACAATTGTCACCCCAATAAATTAAAAAATAATAATAATAATCAGATCCCACCATACAGCTATTAGAATGGCTAAAATCCAAAAATGTGACAATACCAATGCTAACAAGGATGCAAAACAGTAAGAACTCTCATTCGCTGTTGATGGGAATGCAAAATCATACATCCACATTGGAAAACACTGTGACAGTTTCTTAGAAAGCTACGTACAGTTTCATGATACACTCTTAGGTATTTATCAAACTGATGTGAAAACTTGTATATCTACACAAAAATCTGCACACAAATGTTAATAGCAGCTTTATTTATAATTGCCCAAAACTGGAAGCAGCCAAGATATCCTTCAATAGGCGAATGGATAAAAAACTTTGGAACATTCATACAATATAATATTATTCAATAATAAAACAAATGGAGCTATCAAGACACAAAGAGACGTGGGTGAATCTTAAATGAATATTGCTAAGTGAAAGAAGCTAGTCTGAAAAGGCTACATACTGTATGATTCCAGTGATATTTTTTCTTTCATATCATTTTGGTAAACATCACTTTTATATCTTAACGGCTCACTTGGAACTTCAATTTTAATGCCCTGTTTTAAATGTATATAAGCACATATTCAGCATCTGAGAAATATTTAGCCACAAGGCACAACTCTAAATATAAACGTACTAATTTTATGTTATTTCTCTATAAGTTTCTCAAGTGCTGTAACCGTATCTTGAACTTCTTTGTAATGTACACAAACACACACACGCACACAGAAACATAAATTCTATCCCAAAATTGACTCAATAAATACTGGTAGCTAACTTGTTGATGATTTATCTGTGTATACTTAATTCTACAAAAGCAAGCAAGCATGGATCTGCTGTCAGAACACATAATTTGGAGCTAGAACTTGGACTGCTGAGTTTCCAGCTAAATCATTGGTTGGCCACTTGCAAAGCTGGCATTGGTTAATTCAATTATCATCAGCCAAAGAAAGACCCGGATTAGACAGTCAACTCTAAAGATGAATGGAATGACCGGGTTGCATCCAGAGCAAACCGAACATCCAAATTACTATCATAATACTTCACTCAGGTAAAATATTATTTTGTACCTTATAATTCATTTGAATCTGTAAAATTATCAACATTTTTAGTTGGGAGTTTAGCCGCTCTAGACTAAAATGACACATTTCACCTGAATTTTGAGACACAGAACTTAAAATTCAGGTGAAATGTGTCATTTTTACTAACAAGCTAGCAAGCCAGCTCAGTTCATACTGAAGTATATGACAATGGGAACATGCCTTGGGTTTCCTTTGGGTCAAGGAAAATCCCACTGCTTCTGAACAGTTCCTCCTTGAGCGGGGATAAAGTTTTGAAGTTTTTCTCTTTTTTTTTTTATTAAATTTATTGGGGTGACAATTGTCAGTAAAATTACATAGATTTCAGGTGTACAATTCTGTATTACATCATCTATAAATCCCATTGTGTGTTCATCACCCAGAGTCAGTTCTCCTTCCATCACCATATATTCGATCCCCCTTACCCTCATCTCCCACCCCTAACCTCCGCCCCCCTTACCCTCTGGCAACCACCAAACCATTGTCTGTGTCTATGAGTTTCTGTTTCTCATTTGTTTGTCTTGTTCTTTTGTTGTTTTTGGTTTATATACCACATATCAGTGAAACTACATGGTTCTCTGCTTTTTTAACCCCTTCCTCATATAAGATGTTCCAAATCCCTCATCCTCTGTTCAGGGACTTGCAAGGATCCAAGACTGTAAGACAACAGGTTATGAACAAGCAGTGGGTGGATTGGTGGATGCCAAGGTCCATCTCTAATCTTCACGAAACCTGGGTTTCTTCAAAACCAATTCAAACACTCCAGTCTGCTTTATCCCTCCATTTCCTCTTCCCTTTTTCCTACCCACAGGCTTACCTCACCTTTGGGCATGGAAAACTCTAGCTAAACATAAGCCTGCATCAGGGTCTTCTCTTCCTGAGTTAGGCCAAGGGCTCCTTTAAGTCTTTGCTTCTGTGTGGGCTACAGAGGGGAAAACAGCCCTCAGGGCACCAGTGAGAGAGCAGAGAGGGCAAGTTATACTGACCATCTGTCAGAAAACTCATAGATTTAATACTATGAGCCATAGCCCTGCCATAAATGCTTTCCAACCAGTACCCTTTCCTCTTTGCAAAAACTGCTATCCTTATTCACCTCCCATGTTGTGTTCTTTAAAAGTAAAATGGTTTGAAAACAAAAAGTGACAACACAGTTTAAAAATGTTTAACCAAGATAGACAGCAGAGTTTAATCGGCAGAGCAAAGGTCATGGCCCAATAAGAGAATTTAATAAATTAGACTAAGTTGAGGTCACGGTCAGGGACAATGAGAAGGAAATCTTAGACAGAATTAAGATCACAATTGATGGCCAAGACAAGGAAAGCAATCACAGGCTGAGAGCAGCCATGTCTAGTGTCCAGGCAAAAGTGGTGTCCATGCAAGATAGCTGCATTTTTCCTCACTTAGGGGTAGGTGTAGGTGGGGGAAGGGTTACTAAACTCTGAAGTAACCCTTAGTCCTAAGAGAATTAATTGGCATTCCTGGAGGCTGAGTATTTGAACTCAATCAGTCAAGGCAGATGTGGCTTCTAGAATAGCTCCAAAGATGTTCCCATATGTAAGCCTGCTCTGAGAAATTTTTAATAGACATAATTTTTAAAATTCTTGATGAACTTTGAATCTACTCTAAGGAAGCTAGCAAGGAAAGCTTAGGCCAATAATCCTTAATCTTAGTCCCCCTCTTTCACCCCAAAATACATGGAAATCTATTAAGACCTCACACCAAGTGGCTTTTATAATTTGCTTTTGATTAAAATATTGGTGTTAGGCAAAATTTGTTTTATACCAGTAACTTTTATAACTTCCCATTAATAAAGGAATCTCCAATCTATATTATAAACATTTATTTTAAAGATTTAAAGATGTCTGTGTCCCTTTGGGGACAAATTATTTTTAAAAGGCTAGTAACAAGTATATTTCTCTGTCTCAGCTCAGGGGTATATGAACATGATGTGGTTTTATTTTTCTCTGATTATTGCCTTCAATCAAACTCAGTCAAATCTGTCTTTTGCATTTCTTAGTGACATCTTAGGCAGATTTCAGAATATTTTTTGTTATTTTCAATGATTAAGCTGAGTCCAATTGAAACTTCAACCTCGAACTTGGTTTATGTATCACATCTTCTCACATTAGAATGGTTTTGACCTGAAACTCTTGGTGTTGAGACAGGAAGAGGGCACGGGAAGCTCGGAGCTGCCTTCCCTTACTCTCCCTTCAAGGCCTAGTCTCCCCAGCACGTTGGCAGGAGGGAGGCAGAGAGAGGTGTTTCTTATTTAACTGGCCCCTGTGGTTCCTCTCCCCATCCACTGCTCTGCTTCAACGTAACATTTACTACCTACAGACACCCCTATGGTTGGTGTTCAAATATCTGACCTTCAAAGAGCCTGTGTGGGAGCTCTTGTTGGCGCTACTGGGCCTTGGCCCAGCACTCTTCCCTGACTCAGGAAATCTACCTCTGGTTCTACTGTTTCCACCCCCGCTCCTCACAATTCCACCTTCAGAGGACGATGTCACATCATGGCAGCTAATGCCCAGGAGCCCGCTTGGTGGGAAGCTCTCTTAAGTGATGAAAGCCCAGCTGCCTTCCACTGTATCCTTTGGTCCCATAGGAGCCATATATCTGCACATGGCCACACCTCTCTCTACCCCACCATCTCCTAGTCCTCTTTCCTCTGTTCAGAAGAGACCAGATGGGATCTGCCCTGGGTAGATCAGCAAGTTATCCACATGGAGACCAAGATGCCCATCTCCCCTTCTCCAATTTCTACAAGCAATTTTCTGGAAGCCTCCCCTTCTTGGCTTTTGGGCATAATATAACTCACTTGTCTCCCAGGAGATAGAGAACGAATCATTTCTCAACACAAATTCTGTACATCCGTGGCTTTCCCCACAAACACACCCCCTCCTCCTTGTTCACTCCCTCTTTAGTTTTCTTGTATAGACTTGGGGGGCTAGGGTGCAGTTAGCAAGCAGCTGGTGGAACTATTTATTATTACTTCCTAATAAGCCTGGAGGAGGTGACGACCCAGGGCCTCCATAAGTTGGTGGCTCTCTACACAATGGCAGTTAGTTTCTGCTTGTTTTCAGCTGTGAGATATCAGGAGAAAGATCACTCAACTTCCTTTAGCAGGCTTCAACAGAAAAATGAACAAGCGAAGAAGAAGGAGAAGGAGAAGGAGAAGAAGACAATATTTTCACCCCAGAATCCACGGCACAAATCTTTCTGTTAGGGATGAGTGAGGCTGTGTGTCTTTTTGTGTAGACATGAAAAGCTTCTCCTATACGGAAAGTTCATCCCTTTTGTGAGCCAGTCAAGAAAGAATGACTATTTCTCTAGCTGAGGAAACCAAACAGCTGTTTGGTCACAGGGGACAGACCCTGAAGGCCTCGGGACTCTCTGGTGTCTCCTCTGATATCTGAGCCCATGTAAGAGTCAATTTCCCTTCATTGTCTAGTCTCCATTTAACACGAAAAGTCAGTCAATAGCCACTAATTGAAGAACCAATCTGAGTACACAAAGCATAGACAATTCAGAGAAGTTTAAGAAGTAAAGAGAGTTGTTATCAATAGAATATATGCTATTCCCTCTGTGATTTTCAGAGTAGACCCCTGATGAGATGGGAATTTTATTTTACAACTTGATTTAGAGAATAGAGGGCTACTGTGTCCAGGGGACTGTGTTCTCTCCCTTCACAGCTCTGTATCCCCCATAGTCAACGAATTGATGACTCTGCAGACCCTACTGTTCATAATGAAAATATACCTAGTTCCTACCCCTAGGCTGCTGAAAGTGAAGATACACACTCCATTAACAATACCCCAGCAGATGCTAACACAGTATCTGGCCATAAGAGCAACTGAATAAATGTTTTAAACCAAACTGATTTCAAAGGTCTTGTATCTACTAGAGGACCCAGAAATGGAAAGAAAAGAATGCCAAGTTAGATACACGATGGTTACAAAGGGATGAAGTGTCAAGAGCAGGCTTGTTGTTGGGGGAGGGGCAAAGGGGTCAGGGGGAGGCAGCCAGCCTTGCATTGGAACACTGCTGTATGGTCTGAAGGCTCTGCTTACAAGGATATGGTCAACTGGAAGAAATTCAAGACCAGAAGAGCAGGCTAACAGTCTTCTACCAGCTTTGTGGTCAGAGGTAGAGCTTTCCCAGTCCTGGGAACAGGAGGCATACTCTTTTGGAGAAAAGAATAGAAAAGACTTGGACTGATGTTCTCTCACCAGGGCCAGTGAGATGACAAATTGATCCTACCAGGGACTAAATTTTGCTTGGTTTGATCTAGTACCTAACCTGGACGGGCCTAATAAATAATAGCGAGGCTACCACAATGTAACAATCTTGAGGCAGGTCACGTTCCTTATCCCCATTTTATAGATGAGGAAACTGAGGCATGGAGAAGTCATATGACTTGCCCATGTTTACATAGTTTATAAGTGCATTCAAACCAGGTTCAAACCTGACTCAATACATAGATCCAGGGCCTGTGCTTTTAACCACTTGGCTTGGCTGCCTCCCATGAAGAGACTGGAGTTTCTACAGCAGGATCCCCCAAAGAAAGAGGCTCCTTTTCTATGTGCTATTACCTACTTCAATTAGCAGCAAAAGGCAGAGGGAAGAGTCAGAGGAATAGTCAGAGAAGTTGGGGAAATGACCTCCTTCTCCGCAGGCAGCCATGGAAAGAACATTTAGGTTGATTGGCTTCCAGAATTTTCAGGAAAAAAAGAATACATTCCTTCTATATTACTGCAGTTCCCCACGACCCCACCAAAAAAAAAAAAAATTCTTGCTCTTAACCCAGCTGTCAGAGCGAGCCCTTTGGTGAGCGACTGATAGGGTTGAGGCACCACCTAGTGGCGTAAACTGAAAATAGTCCCAAAGGAAGTCCCTGGAAAATCAGAGGCAGAGGGAAACAGTGATCAGTCCACGACAGGAAAAGAAAGCACAGAGCTTAAACTACCCATGCTCAAAGACTTTCTGTATTTCCCCGTAGCCTATAGCCACACATCTTTTAAAGATGTCTTTTTTTTTTTTTTATGCCAGCCTATTCAAAGGTTTACCCAGCGTATCAGGAACAAAGCAAGAGCTAGTAGAATTGTGATCTAAATCCCAGGTTCCAGTCCTTTAGTCTCCAACAGACTGAAAAATTGTGTCTCCTATATCTCTCTCCAGAACTGAAAACCATCCTGGATATCTGTGCACCTTACTCAACATCTGGGGAAAATTCACCGGGAAAGGTTGCTGACAATGAAGGAACAGGAAGACAAAGGGAAAATGGGAAAGAGAAAGTTCTTGCTTCTCAAAGAACCATTTCGCTGTGCTTATGCAAAACCTCACAGTAACAGAGGGAAGGGCTGCAGAATGCACTATTACAGGGTGTACCCCTTATTCCTTTGATTTCAGGGGTCGTTAGTGGATGTTTATCCCTTGGCCCTTACACATTAAGGAGCAGCCCGAGGGGATCTGACCAAGCAAGAACAAGGCAGCGCACCTGAGACGAAAGTGTCACACACTTTTCTACAGCAGAGACGTTTGCAGGTCAGGTCAACACCCCCAACTGAACGCTGGTCTAGAGCGGGCATGTGACAATGAAGAGTTTAGGAAAGGGGGACAGTTAGGAGATGCAGTCTGATGAAACAGGATGTGAGCACAGCTTCCAGAACTCTGAGTAATGGTCATGCTCTGGTGTCAGGTGCAGATGAGACCATGAACTGGTGAAGTCAGTTCAGGGTGGTTGGCAAGAAGGGTTTGTGGCAGGGATCCACCTCAGGAAACCAGGCCGCTGACTGGCTCCTCCCACCCTACCTGGGGAGATGAAGACATTTCAAGCGTTCAAAGGATCAGACAGGAGGCATCTAAACAAAAAAAGTAGATTTGAGAAGCAGTCAAATGTAGTGTCAACCAATGCCAGGTTGAGTGTTGGTCATTCTACACAGACATGGTCCCAAATCAGTTCAAGGTAGCTTCATGCTAAGTGTGAAAAACCCTTGACCCTGAAGGACCCATGATCGGTACATTTTCTAAGAATGAGCCTGCAGATGTTCCTCTCTGTCCTTAGGCTTTATTACATCTACTTTGCAGGCACCCTGGCCCCTGCAAGCCCCCAGTATTCAGACCAAGGCAGAGGATGGTATTTTAGCCTCAAGAATTCTTGCCCTCAGGTACACCTGGCCGGCATTGCACTCTACTCCTCCACCTTCTTATTAGTCTCTATGTCCAAGTTCCTAAAGCTCCAGGCTCCCTTGATACTGTCTTCTCATTTGGGGTCACCTTTATTTTCATTTTTCAAGGTTGGTTATATCCTTGGGTGAAGTGTAGCTTCTTCACCTATTGTTCTAAGCTGAGCTCAGGGCTTAGTCTCACCAGAGATCATGTGGTCTCCCTGGTCGGGAACCTCTCCATTGTATGCCAGATTCCTGCCACAGCTGCCAGAGCGCTATCTCTCCTTATTGCAAAGACTCAGGCCACTGAAGAGCTTACCCTAAACCCATTCAGGATGGAAGGGTCACCCCTAGATCTTCATCTGTTTGTCACACAGAGCTGATTGGCATCCCCTGGTATCAATGAATGAATGAGCCTTCTTCTGAAGATGTTAATGGCATCCCCTGCTTATGTGTGGTCCCCATTGTATTTATTTGAAAGGCAAAACTGCTGTAACAAAGAGACCTTGAATTAGAGTGGCTTAAAAATAAAGTTTCTCTCTCTCTCATGTTATAGTTCAGAAAAGTAACAAACTGTTTGTTGGGTACAGTCATTCAAGGTCTCATCTATTTTACCTCTTCACCATGTTTTAGAGAATTCTCCTATGTTTAGTAAATATTTGAGCACTTATTATGTAAAAGGTGATGGATTATGTTCCTCAGTAGATACAGTCTCAGCCTTCTCGGAACTCCCCATCTAATGGGAAGACAAAGCAAGTGAATAAGTATGTTCAGAGAAGAAAAACAAGAACAATAGAGGGTCTGTAGGGATGAAAGGAGGGAGGACTCACCTTCGATTCAGGGGCAACAGGAAAACCTGCACAAAGGAAATTGTAGTGAGATGGAATTTGAAGGATAAGTAAAATTTCAGTAGATAAAAAAGAGAATAAAATGTTACCAATGGAAAATACAGTATGAGCCAAAGCTTGAATATAATACAATGTAGAAAATCTAGGAAGCAGTGTATTAGCAGAATAAGACTGGAAGAGGAAGGGAGAGACTCATTGTAGGGGGCAGATAAGGAACCAATCCTCATTTGGTGGGCCACGGAGTATCTTTTGGGATTCCAAGTTGAGGAGTGAATGGTCAGAGCTCTAAAGTTGATTGAGACAGGGGGACTGCAGGGGGAGGCTGAAGAAGGGGAAACTAATAGAAAACCACCACAACAGTCAGAGAGGAGACAACACTGGCTGGAATCAGTTTATAGGTACAGAGAAAGGAGCCTAAAGGGAAACCCTTTAGAGAGAGAACTGACAAGATTTGACAACTGGTTGAATGTTGGAAGTGAAAAGGAGAAAACGTAACTCAGAGTGGTCAAGGTTTAGCTATTCAATGAATGGTGATGCTGCTGAGCTATGGAAATCAGAGTGTCACTGAGATAGGACAAGGATGGAAGGGTGAAGCGTTCAGTTTCAAATGTTGAGTTTCAATTCCTAGCTGACTCATAGAGAGGTTTCTAAAAGCAGCTCAAAATCTAAGTCTGAAGTTGAGAAG
Source organism: Rhinolophus sinicus (assembly GCF_036562045.2). Classification (NCBI taxonomy): domain Eukaryota; kingdom Metazoa; phylum Chordata; class Mammalia; order Chiroptera; family Rhinolophidae; genus Rhinolophus; species Rhinolophus sinicus. The sequence continues at coordinate 88,443,815 of NC_133756.1, read as the reverse complement.
ATAAAGTTATTTCTAGCGTAAGAGACGATTTAAAAGTAGTCTGTAGGGAAAGAGATCCAAAAGGATAAGAGAACACAAGATTGCCGAGGAAGAGGGCTTAAAGAACTTAAAGCAAGAGGAAAACCCACACACAGTGATAGTCCAAGAAAGAATCTTCAGGAAAAGGAAAACTTATCTGAAAAGCTAAAAATCAGAAGTGTGCCATGTCCTGCAAGAGGAAACAAAGAGTTCTCAATGAAGACCAACTATGTCAAAAACAAAAAGAACTCCAGGATGACACAGCTGGAGAAGAAGGCATTGAATTTGATACTTAGTGTGTAAATCATAACTTTCAGGAGAGTATTTGAGTAAACTGGAAAGGATAAAAACAAATGTATTAATCAGTGAGTTAGGAAAAGAACATAGAAAGTAAGGAAAGGAACAACAAAATAAACCAAAAGCAAGTTGGAGTAAATAATTAATAAAGCAGAAATTATTGGTTAGAAAATAGAACTAATAAAAAATGCAAAAGGTGTATCTTTACAAAAATAAACTACTAGCTAACCTAGTTAATAAAAAGATAAAGCACCAATATACACAAAAAGAAATGTGAGAAACCACCACGCATAAAGAGAAATGAAAAGAATTATAATAGTCTACTTCGCTCAACTCTACATAAATAAATTTGAAAATCCAGGTTAAAATAATAATTTTCTATGGGTATGTAATTTACCTAAACCATTACCAGATGATATGATTGTATAGTTGAAAAACACAATATAAATGGCTGTAAAACTACTAGAAACAATCAGAAATCAGTAACATAAAAAAGGTGCTAAATTAATATATAAAAATCAACAGCTTTTATATATACAATTATGAGTTAGAGTATAATGGAAGAAAAGACTCCATTTTCCATTCCAAAATAGATAAAATAAATGAACAAGTGTAATAAGAAATGAAGAAAATATATAAGTAAAATTTAAACACAATAGAAAGATAACAAAAAAAAACATTTTACCAAACAAATAAAAAAGCATTAATTTGTAAATGTAACATGAACCCAATAAATAAACATACCCGAAGTATTTTTTCTCGTTTTTTAACTTTCGTTCGTCTTTTTTCTTTTTTTCTCTTTCACTTCTTTCTTTCCTTTTTGTGACTAGACAATCTAATTCTAAAGTTCATGTGGGGAAAAAAAACGAATTAGAATTACCAAGAAAACTCTGTGAAAAGAAGAGCAAAGAGGACTGACTATCCCTGTTAGATATTAAAACATAAACTCTCAACAATTCAAATGGTGTTTTGGTACATAAATAGACTAATAGAACAGACTAGAACATCAAGAAATATACTAAAATATATACAGAAATTTAGAATATGATAAAAAAAAAAGTCACCTCAAAACAGCGCAGGAAAGATAAACTATTCAAAAAATTGTTTTGCTATCTGAATTCCAATTGGATTCAGGAGTTAAATATTTAAAAATGAATAAAATACTAAAGGGAAACATGGGAGAACTCCTTTACAAATCTGGCATGAGAAAGGACTTTCTCACTCTAACTCAAAAACTGGAAGCCTTGGAGAAAAGATTGATAAATCTTGCTGAATAAATATAAAACCTACAAAAAAAAAAAAAAACCTACAAAAATTAAAGCCATAGCAAAGTCAAAAGACAAATGAAAAACTGGAGGAAATTATTTGCAACTAATATCACAGAAAAAACTGATCTCAATTTATCAAATACTCCTAGATTTTGATAAAAATGAAAAACAATCAAGCCAACGTAAAAGTAGACAGATCACAGAAAATGAAATAAATCTATAAAAAGATGCTCAATCTCACACATAATAAGGGAAATGTAAGTTAAAACTATGCTGAGATAATATTTATCACTTTATGGGCAATAATCTATCAATTTGATAACATAATGTATTAGTTTTCTATTGCCACTGTGACAAATTACCACAAATTCAAAGGCTTAAACAACACAAATTAATTATTGGGCTAAAATCAAGGTGTCAGCAGGGCTACATTCCTTTCTGAAGGTTCTAAGGCAATACCTGTTCCTTGCTCATTCCAGCTTCTAGAGCCATCCACATTCCTTTGCTGGTGGTCCCATTCCTCCACCTTTGAAGCCAAAAACATTACATCTCTCATTGCCTTTCTTCTGTAGTCATATCTTCCTCTGACAGACTCTTCTCCTGTCTCCTTCCTGTACTTTTAAGGACACTTGTGATTACACTGGGCCCAATTAGATAATCCAGAAAAACCTCTTTATTTTATTTTACTTTTAAGGACACTTGTGATTACACTGGGCCCAATTAGATAATCCAGAAAAACCTCTGCTGAGTAGCAACCTTAATTCCTCTTTGCCATGTTACCTAACATTGTCACATACTAGGATTTGGACATACTGCGGGGGGAAGCATTATTCTCCCCACTGCACACTCTACCAGTGAGATGGAAGGAAGCAGGCACACCATCATTACTGGTGGGAGGGAAATTGTTGCAAGGACTATATAGAGTAATTTGGTGATAGCGCTCAAGATTTGAAATGCATATAACCTTCACAGTATACACATATAGCAAATCTTTATGTTGTACACCTTAAACTTATACAATGCTAGATGTCAATTCTATCTCAATAAAAGTGGGGAAAATGTTAATAAAATTTTAAAATAAATGAATAAATGCACATGACCTTTACTCCAGCCATTCAACTTTGAGAATCTATTCCACAGATATACTTGCATCTACATGAAATTGATGAATGTCCCTGATTTATTGTAGCAATGTTTGTAACAGAAGATTGGACAACAAGTCAAATGTTTATTAGTAGGAAACATTGAATTAGTGTGGGCACATTCAAACAAAAGAATACTATGCAGAAATTTAAAAGACTAATCTCCAAGACAATTAGGTTGGGAAGCAAAAATTGGAAGGTGGAAGAAGAGTGTGTACAGTGTGCTAACGTTTTTGTAGAAGCTGGGAGCTAGATAAGAATTCATATTTGTATTTACCAGTGAATTCATATAGAACTCCTGGGAAAATACACAAGAAACACATAACAATGATTATTTATACAGTTGGGTTGATAAGAAACTTGTAATTATATACCAACACATAGACACACATTTTCAAAACTCAGTTCAAATGCCTCCTTCTCTAAGAGCCCTTTCTGCCTTCTGAACACCTTCGCTAGGCCATTCAGAGACATGCTGTGTCAATATTAGACATCCGTGACAATACTAGAGAATCTATGCTCTTCTTTAAATCACCTTAATTTGAGCAGAATTATTTTTTCCACTGAGAAGAAGAAAGAGGAGGAGAAGGAGGGGGAAAAAGGGGTGGAGGGAAGAGAAAGGGGAAAGAAAATGGGGTGGAAGTTGCCACTTTCTGAATCTTTAGGAGGAGATTTTTAATGTTTTAACAAAAATAAGCATGAATTTTTAAGTGGTTGAGAATCAGTCCACTGCACTGCAAACACTTAGGGCAGGGACAGTAATCTCCAAGCTGTACTTATCACACTGCACGTTTATCATTCATTTATTTCTGTCTTCCCCACTGAACCATGAGCCCCTTAAGAGAATGGATTTTGCAGTTTCCTTGCACACAGTAAGCAATCCACTTGAAGGACTGAAGGAATTTGTATTTCTTACTAGAGGAAAAGTTGGCAGCTTAGAAAAATGAACAGTCAGATACACAAATCTTATGAGTTCTTTCTTATTTTATGGATTCTATGATGCATATGTTTTCACATTTCAGCATCTCTGAAATTCGCGTGGCACCACGCGATCCCTGATATACAAGCAGTACTTATGGCTAGTCAGTCATCGCTGCCTGTGTCACTGCAACTTGGTGATAGCCGTGCATGCTGCCACTTCAATGGAGGTATGTGTAAGATGACCACAGAATTTGATCTTCCAAACTGAGACTCTTCTGAAAGTGAAAGAGCACACTAACCGGAGGGATGCCATGACAAGAGTAAATGGGGACATTCCCATGGAAACATGGACAGAGGGTCACCTTAAGGGCACAAATTGTCAGCACCATGTATGTTAGATTTAAATGTCATTCAAAATGTCTTCTAATAGAGTACACTGTGATAAGTATTAAAGTTAAAAAACTGCATGTCCACAAAAAACACAGAAACAGCAATGGGACATACATTTTATATTACTAAAACAAATACTCATTTTTGGAGAAATGACCACAATTCCATGTTTTCTTACACAGCAAAAACTAAGTAAAGTAGATACCTCAAGTCCACAAAGGAGTGTTACATTTTGGGATGGAAAACACATTGCAAAAGCATGTTTTAATAAATATATTTAAATGCTAAACATTGCAGCTAAAGGCAGGAAAAATCATCACATCTTTCAAATTTGATGTAAGAGATTTCAAAGCCACGAGAGGCTCTGTGATCAATTCATATATCAAAACTATTGGCACTGATAGTTTAAATGGCAGCTTTTGCTTTCCTTCTCAGTGACAACACAAAGTCAGGCTGTGTCTTATAATTAAAGCACCTTAGATTCAAAGAGATATGATACTTTGTCCAGATAAATGCAAAAATCTTCCTCATCATGACAGACCAGCTGCTTGTCGGGGCAGTTTGTCAAGTCCCCTCAGCGCCCCCTGCAGATGTGCTCAGGCCACGCTTCAGGCCCAGCTCCTGCCAGAAAGCAAGAATCCCTGAGTGGCCTTACCTACCTCTTGCACTTAATAAATGTGAAATAAAATCCTCATTCAAATAAAACCTACTGAGTCCACTTCTTGACATATATAGTCAAGCTCTCCACTTCAATTGCCACGTTCAAGATACCTACATATATGGGAACCTCATGATTGTAAAATCCTGGCATTTTTGCTAAACATGGTTAGGAAGAGGGTTTATTTTCATCCCTTCTGTCAGTGCTTATTCCCCTCCCTACACCATAGTTAAGGGACTCAGAGGCAGGCTCTTTCACCAAAGAGAAAGGTATGAGAGTCGGGGGTGGGAATGGGCAGGCATTCACCTTCTATACCACTATACCTGCTCTCTCAGATTTTTCCTAAATCCCTGAAATTCCCTCTAATGGATTCTGGGAATGAGCTCAAGGAATTGACTGGTGTCCTTCAGTGTAAAGTTCAGGGTCCAAGAGCCTCCTCAGGCCCTATGCACTGCTCAGCAAAAAAACTCATCTAGCTCCCCTGCCCCCAGAAAGACACTTGGAGCAATCTCATTGCTTCCTGGAAGGGCCTATGGGTGTCCCATATTAAGCGTAACCTGAGAAATAAAATAACTGCTTCCCCAAAGGCTTTTTTAGGCCATATCATTCATCCTTTCCCAGGGCGAGAGGTCAGTCTCCCCCTGAAGCATGCCCTGCTGCCAAAACAGCCCCCCGCCGGCGGGGGAGGGGGCTCTTCCAGACCCCTCTTGTCTGTAAGGCCAATGTGCCTGCAAACAAAATGCCAGGGTGGATTTAACCATTTTTCCAGGAGTGGTGACCTGCTCTGATCCAGCAGGTCTAGGATAGCATTTTTTTCCCATGCGAACTGAGGCATATAGGCTGCCTGAGGTCCAATGCCCCTTCCAGTGGAAACAGTCTATTATCCATATTTTATTCTCCAACTGAGCTCCCACATGCCCAAATGCCAGAATATTTGCAAAACATCTATTTTTGGATTCGAGGGAAAGCTTGCAACCATGAAATTAGCCACCTGTAGAAGAACGGGATGACAAGTGGCCAGGTCACCCTACTACTATAAATGTCAGGCAGGTTCGGTCCTTCAAATGACAAATCAGGTGACTTAGAGTAACACATCTGGCATCTTCCCTGCCCTTCATTGTACCTCAGGCCAGCTATTGGCTCTATTCTCAAGCCATCTTTACACTTACATGGCAAACTCTGGTGGTGAAACCCCTCCTCTCTGCTCAGTCTTCTCAGGATGACTATGCCTCTCCTGCACAGTGAAGCATGAAGCTGATGGAGCAGACCCAGAAACTTTCCATGGGGACAGATGCAGCCACCCCCTCAAGTGCCTGAGCCCCACCAATCTTCACACCTATCCAAGTGTAGGAAGGAAAGAAATATCTGTCTGCACGTGAGAATTCCACCAGGCCCACTGGACATGTGTTTGTTCATGCCTGAAAGGGGGAAAAAAGAAAAAGTGAGAAAGTTCCCTACTCAAACACTTCTGACACCAAATGTGTGGGTTTTCGCACACGAAGCAATTCTCCAGCTCTCAGTGGATGCTGACTGAGTGTCCTCCAATTAAATTAAATTCTGACACTTACTACACAGAGTTAGAGCAGACCCCACAGGTTAAGGGTTCAGTCCCATAAGACTTCCTCCCCATTTCAGACACCAATCACAAGTCCCAGGTTGTCACATGTACTTCTGGTTACCAGCTATAAATTGGGAGTTCCCATGATTCCTTCCTGAGGTTCAATAATTTGCTAAAACTGTTCACCGAACCCAGAGAAAGAGTTCACTTACTATTAACCAATTTATTATAAAAAATACAACTCAGGTATAGTCAAAAAGAAGAGATACACAAAGCAAGGGGTACAGAGCTGCCATGTCCTCTATGAAGGTATTACTTTCCCAGCAAGGTGTGTTCACCAACATTTAAACTTTTGGGCCCTGTAGTTTAGGGATTTTTATTGAGGCTTCTTCATATTAGTATGAGTAATTATTAAGTCAATCTCCAGCGCCTCTCCCCTCCCTGGAGGATGGGTGGTAGAGCAGAAAGTTCCAAGTCTCTAATCATGCGTTTGTCTTTCTGGTGACCAGCTCCCGTCCTGAAGCTGTCCAGGAGCCAGCAAGTGTTGCCTTATTAGAACAAAGACATGCTTGTCATCCAGGAAATTCCAAGGAATTTAGTAGTTCTGTGTCAGGCACTGGAGTCAAAGACCAAATATTAGAAAAACAAAACGCTCTTAGCACCCCTATTGCTCAGGAAAATACAAGGGTATTAGGAGCTCTGTCAAGAACCAAGGGTAGAAACCAAATATATATTTCTTATTTTTGTCACGAGGCTCATTCTTTTCTCCATTTAAGAGGCATCTCACATGTTACTAGCACATTTCTCTTCCATGTCCTAGTAGAATCCGTTCCCTTCTTCTCCTGTACCCTGTAGTAAGGGTGTCCCTGGGTCCCTTTCCACTCTGTAAAAGGAGTAGAACATTTCCCCCAAACCACTAAGCAGCCTTAACTGTTTCCTTCAACTCTTTCTCACACATAGGCCTTGGAAATACTAGAAAGCCTTGGAACAAAGATACAGTGGGGAGGAACAGAGGTGGCTGCCCTGCGTCTCTCACACCTGCCCTCCACACCCTCACCTCCACTGTGTCTAAGCTCAGGAGCTACCCACGCCACACAGCAGGTGCCCAGCCATGGAATGAATAAGGAAGCTGATATAGAAACGTTGTGGTTGGGAGTATCTGAGGGGTGTTCCCGATACGAGATAAAGAACACAAATAGTATTCATGTCTGTGCTCTGTAGATTTATGTTTACTCTATCCAAACCTACCCTTGTTTTCCCCTCCTTCGCAGGCTGCCCCAGACCGTCATCGTACCTCACTGTGACCCAGCAATGCACCGGACTTCACATGTGCAGTGTTTCTGAACTCAACAACAACTGAACAAAACAGATAATACCCATCACCAACATACATCCTTCCAGCAACAACTAGCCACTCAAATCTGCCAAAGACTCTTTTCCTTGGTATAAGAATACAACCTTTTCTGGGATTTTTTTTAAATGTACTTAATTCTATGTAAACAATGCTGGAGTTCCATGCAAATGCAGCAAGTGTACGAGAGGGTTTTTATAGCATGAGCACGTATCTATTGCAAATCAATTTCCCAGCTTGACTACATTTCAGCTCTTACGATGACATTTAACATCTGCAATGCTTCTGCAGGGACATTTCTACATCAAACTTCCTCTAGAAAATCATCATGACTTTGAGTTTTGGGTACAGGACCAGCCTACAGGGTGATGGTTACAAACTCTTCAGTGTTGTGTTCTGATTTTTGAAAGAGAAAGGGGTTATATTTGTAACATTCCTTCATCATAAAAAATGATGCTATACTTCATTTTTTATGTACTGCTGCTCATACCCAGAAACCATTGTTTCTGATGGGTTCTATTGCAGAGTTCAGCATGGCCAGCACTCACTGGGGACCTACTATGTGCACAGCACCATAAACACAGTTAAGTACTGTGGGAATTTAGAGAAAAGGAGAGGGACAATCTGGCTGGGGGTTGGGGGTGGATATGCAAACGAGTGGCCAGAATGGAAAGCCACATGAAATAAGTGTCATTACAGAGATTCAAGCAAGAGGCACTGTTAAATGAGCCAGTGACTCCATCTTGGTGAATATACAAGCAAACTCTGGGGAGTAGATAGCATTTGTACTAAATCTTGAAGACCACTGAGTTATCAGCAAGAGCTAGAACTGGGGCTTCCATGTTTATTAAGAATCACAAGACAAACAAATGAAGAAACGAAAACTCATAGACACAGACCAGAGTTTAGTGGTTACCAGAGAGAGAGGGGGAAGGGGGTGGTAGATGAGGGTAAAGGGGATCGAATACTATATATATAGTGATGGAAGGAGAACTGACTCTGGGTGGCAAACACACAATGTGAGATACAGACGATGTGTTATAGAATTGTACACTTGAAACCTATTCAATTTTACTAACCTTTGTCACCCCAATAAATTTAATTTAAAAAAAAAAGAATCATATGAAGGGGAGGTAGAGGGAGCTTGTTTAAAATGTAGATTACCTGGCATGCTCGCCAGGTATTCTGATTCAGTATATCTAGGATAAATGGCATTTTTTAAGCATTGCAGGTGATTCTGAGGCAGGTGGTCCAGGACCACATTGTGCACTGGCACAGAGGCTGTGTGGAGGGAAGAAATGGTAGACAAGAGGAAAGGTGGGATGGGCCCAGATCACAGAGAGCTTCGAATGCCATGCTGAGGAGGTTGGACTTTATTCTACCAGCAATGGAGAGTCACATCTGTGTTTTAAAATGGTTCTATCCTGCTTGAAATATTTAAAATAGTCCAGCCTCTTTTAAAAGTACAGTGTCTAGAACAATCTACATGTTGGAGGAATATACTAGAGAAATAGTAAGTTCATGGGCCAGCCCAGTGGCTCAGGTGGTTAGAGCACCGAGCTCCTAGCACTGGTGGCAGGCCGTGGGCTGCCGTGGGCTGCTGTGGGCTGCCGTGGGCTGCCAGGAGCGGCCGGTGGCCAGCATGAGTGGTCGGCAGCCTGTGAGCGCTGCCGCAAACAGCTGACTGACTGCCTCGGCCAGGGAAGAGCGCAAGGCTCATAATACCAGCTTGGGCCAGGAAGCTGTGTCCTACACAACTCGACTGAGAAACAAGGGCTTGAACCAGAGTGGGAGCAGGGGGAGGAGGAAGAAGGGGAAAAAATAAAATAAAATAAAGTCAAGGAATTCATTTAAAAAACAGAAAAACATAGTAAGTTCACCTAATGATTTAATATTTTATTTTAATAGAGAGCTATTGGTTGGATGAGTAAGCAGGAATGAATTGGGATGACTGCTAGGGCACCTCTGCTTGAAAAAAAGATACAAATCTCGGAGGCTATAGGATCAGTATAGTTATGCTCTTCCTCTTTCTTCTCCTTTGCTTAAAGAAGTAAAGGAAACAGGTGCTGGAAACTGGGAAATTGAGACAAATTATGTGTCACCCGATTTCTTTTAGAAACGTAGCAACCCTAAGAAGTGTAGTGTATCAGTAAGAGAGGCACAGACACAAATGTCTCAAATTTGACTGTGAGTTAGAGCACCCTAGAAACTCATTTAAACTACAGATATCCTTCCTGATGAGCGGGTCTCAAACCTTTGGCTTCAGGACCCCTTTCTTAAAAATTATCGAGGACCGCAAAGAGCTTTTTTTTAATATGACTTATATCCACATATATTTATATTAAAAATTAAAACTAAGAATTTAAAAATATTATTAATTTCAAATAATAAGCTATTACATGTTGCTATAAATAGCCTTTAATAAAAAATAAGTATGCTTTCCTTATCAAAAAACTTTATCAAGAGGAGTGGCATTTTTTACAATTTTGCAAATGTCCTAAATGCCTGGTTTCATAGAAAACAGCTGGATTCTCATTATCTACTTCTCCATTCAGTCTGTTACTATATCACATGTCATGTAGCCTCTAGAAAGCTCCTCTGTACATTCAAGGGAGAATGAGAGAGAAAAAGGCAATAACCTATAGTTTTATTATGAAATTAGTTTGGACTTCGTAGGATCTGAACCAGTCTCCAGGACCCCTGGGGATCTCCAGAACACGCCCTGAGAACAACTGCTCTCTAAATTCCACGGATCCGACATGTGATTAGGACATGTGATGCAGGGAGCCAGGTTGGAGGACACACTAGATGACACCCATTTGAAACCCTGAAATACCCAGTGTTACACAAATCCACACTGACTCGGAAGACGTCAGTAAGTAACTGTGTAGGATCAGGAGACAGAACCAACATTAGGTTAAGTTAGATTAAGCAATTGTGGATAAAGATGAATGAGGAAAATGTCAGAAAGTACCTAAAATTTGGTTTGTTTAAATTTTGCTTTAGAGGAGTTCACCACGTGACTGTGCATCAAAAAAGGTCCTTTTAAAAAAAACTCAGAATGTTTATTTTAAAATACAGCTATCTGGGCCCTACTTCAAAAGATTTTGTATTAGAATGGGGATAGGGGCTGGACAAAGGGAGTTTTAACCAACTCCACAATGTTTAGGAACCTCTGCTACTGATCATATGTTTAGGTATTGTTACATAATAAAAAGGCTATCCAATTGCATTAAGATGACATTCATTTTGATTTTTATTCCTAAATAAAAATGTCTTCCTGGGATTCCATCTATATCTGAAAGTTGGCTAGCTATTAAAAATCATTCCATAATCTAAATATTACAGGCATTGTACCTTTATTTCCTACTGGGAAATACGGGCTTTTTCATACATTCCATTTTTTAAAACCTAATTCTAAATTAAAGGGATAGAAATACCACTGTTATTCATGAAAAAGAATCAATTCTTTGTTTCCATAATAAACTTTTAAAAGAGTTTGTTCCTAATGGAAACTCATTGTTACTGAATAAAAATCTTCTGCAGGAAAAAAGTACCTTCATATATAATCTACATTGGGGATGCAAATTGTAGAGAAACAGACACCAAAGGATTTGCATTTAATCAAATCTAAAGCAAGTCATTTCAGAAGCATCACTGCCATGCACAGAAGCCTTTCCCATCAGTATCAGGCTGACCTTTCCAGGAGATCAAGGAGAATACGCCATTCACCAGAAACCCTACATTGCCATTAAGAAGGAAATTCAACAGAACCATCCAGTATGGAAAGTGGTGAGTCAATGTCAATTATTAAAATTAGAAAAAAAAAACTTTAATAATCCTAATGTTTATTTTTGATATCACAAAATCATAACATAAAGCAAAGGACAAGGAGAAATATCCTTAACTCTGTCTAGGACATATAAAAATATAAAAACACAGACCAGGGACCAACAATAGAATTCTTGGTAACATTTTCATAATTCTAGTCACATTTAATTACTAATTGTTAGATTTACTTTGCTGCATAGAGTTTCGGTATTTACTTATTCTGAAATATCAACTCTATTGAACATTATTTTTATAAAGTGAGGACTTGGATATTAAAGCATTCTTTTTCAGTATAGTGAACTTTTACGTTAAATGTAACAACTTTTAGTTAACCTTCAATTTTAAGAAAAGTGCAGAAGAAGAATTCACATTTATGTAGAACCTGAAACAGCTTTTATTCATGCATCTTGCTTTAGGCTCTTAGGCTAAAAATGAAGGACTTTCCACATACAGAAGATAAGGAAGAGCTTGAGCCACTGCTTCATGAATTCAAACTATAGATCTTTCTCAGTTTGTTCACTCTGAAGATACAAATGTTAGTGTCAACATAGAATTTGTTTAGGAACAGATCTGAGATTAGAAAGTTAGCATTTTAAATGTGAATAAATAATGACAGGAGAAATATTTCAAAATGTGTTGTAAAATACCTTAAAAGAAAAAACAATATTTTTTAAAACATCACAGCTTTTCAAAGTCTGATCTCAAAAAACAAGAAGATAGCAAGAGCCATAAATGCATCTACGTTCTGCAGCATGGAATTGGTTATTGACAGAAATACTAAGGTTTGGGATCCTGCTATGAGGCTTAAAAGGTGGAAGAAAAGGTTCGCTGTGGATGCCTGCTGTATTGGCAAACCAAACTTCTACAAAATCCTAACAGCTTAACTAATTTGGCCTCACTCCTTTAAAAGTTTCAGTCTTTATTCCAGTTGAGGTTTCATAAGTGGTGTACATTGTTTTCTGCTTAATAATTAATATTTTGAACATTTCAAGATTGGTAGCTGAACTTGCCTTTCCTTGTATTCTCATGGAAGTTTCCCATAATAAAATTAATGTGATATCATTTCCCCAAATCAGAAGTGGAACCACAAATGCTGAGCCTCTAGAGGCGGGGGACCTATATCAGATTCCTCAGTGGGTATCTGCCTCCTCTGGTTGAGGGGACTCTGATCCTCAGCAAGGCATGCTGAACTGGGTTAGTGGCGTGAGGAGCTGGGCACCCACAGAGCCGAGCCACATGGCACACCAACACCCTGCATTGCCACTGGGCTGTTCAGAACTCATTCTTAGCACTTCCCTGACCCGCAGAAATAGAACCAGCATGGACACCATCCACCAATAAGCCGTCATTCGGGATTTTTATTCTGCTCTGTCTTCAGTAGTAGTGTGCTTATATTCTGTACCTTGAGGGTCTACGATTCAGAGATACATCACCTATTATCTTAATTCTGCCATTGTCTAATGATGTAATTCAAAATACGAATTGTTCTTTTCTCAATTTACAGCATGGTTTTTTGCTGTATTTTGTTGTTGTTGTTTTGAACTACCGCTTTATTTCCATGTAACAAAAACCTGTTTAGAGACTCTAAACAGAATTTAAAAGCAAAAAAAAAAAACGTATTCCAAAGAATAGAATGTCATCAAAAAATAAAATAAGAAGGTGCTTCAAATTCCACAAATGTATTTGATATTTAATAACTAAGAGCAGTTTAGGAATTACCTGTATTTTAAATATTCAATTTCAGAACATAGAGTTTGATTTGATGCAGAAAATGTTTACTTTTCAAAAACAATATGAAAGCAACAGCACCATTTACTTTACTAGGGGCCAAATTCAGCAAAGTAAACAGGAAGAATAAGGAGAGGATGTGACTGAGACAATTTGCTGAATATATATATATATATATATATATATATATACAGTCATAATACTATAGTACAATTTTTTTTTTCCAAATTCTAAAGGTTAAATTGATTCTTATTAATAAATTTGCTTGTATTTTCTCTCCGGAAACACATGTCTTTGTTTTCTCAACAACTGATCTGAATGCAAGTTTGTATCTAGAGCATTTGAATAAAAACTCTTCACCCTCTCCTGGTTTATGCAGGTGTGCAGTCTTTAAATAGACACAATGCACAGGGAAAACAATGTTTGGGAGAAGGAATACTGGTAACATTTTAAAACTCTAAACATCACTCCTCTCCAAAAAAGGAGGGCAGGGTAGGTTAAGGCACTGTCAGAATTCTCAAAAACATGAAGAATATTATAGATGACCATTTAAAGAATTTGTACTGTGTTCCATTGTTTAGTTACAATTTATTTTAATTCACCTTATGTGCTATGTAAACTGTTGGTATTTTCTCTTTTGTACCACAGCTTCAGAACATGGTTTATCCCCACTGCCCCTGTTTACTCACCACCAGAGAAAAGGTTTCATCCCCACCTCTTGTGAAATTGCTCTCCCACTTTTAAAAAAGATTTGTACCTTTCCAAACCTTATAGTTTTCTGGGCCTTCATTTTCCTTAGCTTCTCTGAGGCATTTTATTTACTTCAGAAGTATTTATTAAACACCTACTAGGTGTCAGCTACTTGACACCACGGGTTATTCCTCTTTCTCTATACTCCCTCTTTCTTTCATTTCCCTGATACTACCACTCTGGTACGTTACCTGCCTACATTTCTGACCTCTCCTCCCCCTTGCCCCCCTCAACCTTCCCTGTCCCCTGCCTTCCTCTGAGCATCAGAACTGTAGCATTTTCCTGAGACTCAGTGCTTGGATTTCTACTCTTCTTTTGATACAAAGTCTTCCTTGGAGAACTTGATTTTTTCATAGCTTTGATTACCATAGTTTTAGAGCTATTTCGCAGATGTACAATTAAGCCACCACAATCACACTAGTTCCTTACCCTTTCTACATGTACCTTGCTCCTTCCTGCCTCTGCTTTTGCTCATGCCATGCCTGATGTCTGCAATACCTTTCTCCCTCCTCTTAACCCAGCCACATCCTTCTAAGTCCAACCTAAGTCCCATCCCTTCCCACAAAACGTCCATCAACAATTCAAAGTGTACTCTTCCCCTCCTGTACTCTTTCACATGTGAATGTCTTATTTCTCTCACTAAAATAGGATCTCTTTGAGTACATCTGTTATGTGTTCTAAACTTATTTTGCATCCCCTGTGGCATATATAGCCCCAAACTTTGCACTAAGTTGGTGCCAACTAGTACGTAAGACTGATTGTTTTATGACAAAACTTCAGAAGTGTTGATCTGGTTATTTGCCATCTCATGAACTTTATCCCTCTATTTATCACCATGTGGTTATTTGTTAAACTTATTTAGAAAAGATGTATTTCCTCTAGGCTTTTTGGCATACACATAAAGCATAAATAGGCATTCAAATTGAAATCATCAATTAAAAAGCCCTTCCGAAAAATAGTGAAACCAAGACTGCCATCACACAACAGATCCAGCATGAACCTCTTCAACTCCCACCCTTTTCTCCTTCTCATTCCTAAGTCCACAGCCAGCATCAACCAGTCAGATGTTCCCCTTTTTGCTCAGCCAGGGTTGCCTAGGCTAGACTTGGCCCCCACCTCCACAGAAACCATATACAGTCCTTACTCTTTTGTATACCTGTTGTTCTGAAACTTCAGAGAACATCAGTCTCCTGGAGGGCTTATTAAAATACAGATTGCTGGGCCCCCACACCTAAGCTTCTGACTCAGTACATCTGGAGGAGGACCTGAGAATCTGCATGTCTAAGTTTCTAGCTGCTGCTGCTGGTCCAGAGATCAGATTTCAAGGACCACTGTTGTGTATTCTCCCTTTGACTTGTCTATCTGGCTTTGTCCCCTGCCGTGTTCTGACATTTTGTACTTGAGTCACTCTCCTACACCAAGCTATTTCTAGGGGCACTAGAAGTGTCTTAGTCACTCGGCTTTCCACCCGGTCGCCACTCTCCCCTGGTCTTCTTTATTCCAGTTTCAGTGGCTGAGAGCCAATTTGTCCCTTGATCCCAGTTTCTTGCTTCCTTTTTAAAACATACTTCCACCATTTTCTCCCTCTTTGCTAAATCTTTAGTCCCTTCCTCTGTCCTCTTTTAATATCCTCAAATTTAAATATCCTCAAATTTAAATACCCTCAAATATCTACCCATAGGTAGATATAAAAACATAAGCAAACCTCTCCTTGACCATGGAGTTCTCTCCAATTATCATCCAACCTCCTGCTTCCCTTTCTCATTCAAACGTCAATAAGAAGTAGTTTCTTTCCCTGTCTCCACCTTTTCCCTTGACATTATTACCTGTAAGGGGAGAGTATTGGGAGAGGAGATCAGACATATGGAACAAGATGCTAGCTACCCAACACGTCCAAAATTGCCACTGCTGAAGTCTAACACCAACACTGAATTGAAAGTATTGGATGCTTTGCTGTCTTCATCTCCCTGGATCATTCTGCTGCATTTCATACTTTTTCCTTCTTTCTTGAAATCTCTGCCCCTGAATTCTGTGATGCCTTATTTCTCTGGTTTTTCCTGGTTCTTCTCCAACCATTTCCTTCTTCTTCTTCAGAGGTCCTCTCTTCCTCTGACAACTCTTCAAGTGGGGATGTTCCCCAGGCTTCCATCTTTAGCCATTGAGTCCAGAGCTTTCAACCAGTGTGTCAGGAATTGGCGTTGTAGCAGTTCTCAAGATATTGATTCTCACAGCCCTTGGGAGTAGCATGGCCTGTTTATTCCAATGTGCCAGACACATTGTCTCTATGTGTGCCATCATGGGCCTCTACCTTTCAAACTGTTCCCAAGAAATTTCGTTCATTCTCTTTCTTGGTTTCATTACCATCAACATCCTGGCTCTGGACCTTATGTGTTCCAGACTAACCCCGTGGTGGAAACTTGAGAATCACCCTTGAATCTTCCCTCTCCTTTCCCTCCCACATCTAAATAATTTCCAAATCTGTCTGCTCCTCGCTCTATTTATCACTACTCTTGCTGGAATTACTCTAGAATCCCTGCAGTTTTGTGATTCTTAAGTCCACCCCCTTCACACAGAAGCCGGAAAAGTCTATCTAAAATGCAAGTCTAACTTCACTATGCCCATGCTTAAAAGCCTTCAATGGCTCAGTACTGATAGCATGAAGTCCAAACGCCTTTGCACACAAGAAACTTCATGACTGAGCCCTATCCACTTCGTTTCCACAGGCTCACTTCCTACCACTACCTCCTTCACACTCCTCTTTCTACTTTTGCTCTCTATGCCTGAATGCTCTTGCCCATTTTGCCACCACCACACACCCTTACCTCAGTTCAGGTGTCACCTTGACATCCTTAACTCCCTCCCACCCTCACAAGGCATTGACACTTTCTGTGTTTTTCCGAATATCCTAGTCATATTTCTCTTGTACTTAGCACATTTGCATTATAATTATTTTGTAAGTATTTCTCTCCTCCCACCCAACAGCACACAATGCCTGATACAGAAAATACTCAGTAAATAATTGGTGAATAGCTTAGGCTTTCCTAAGAGAGAAGACATCACACACAATTCTAGGAACACTGATTCCTTTGGAACAAACATAAGGTCATTAAGCTTCAAATCTGAGACTGATTTGAAAGAAGTACTTCAAGTCTCTTTAATTAAAAGATATATAGACCAAATCCTGTCAAAATTAGACCCAAAGGACCATTCAAATAACTTTATTTTGCTGAAATCAGATTGTGTGTGGCTTTATTTGAATTAAATAATACATTGTCTTGGAACCTAGATATTTTTTTTCCTTCATTTTGTACAGGCATTTTGTGTGAACTTGGTAGTTTTCAAAGCATTTTCCCGTACATATCTTATAAAACTCTGAAGTCAGCTATGAGGTGATTATCATACCTGCTTTACAGATGAAGAAAACGGGGCTGAGGATCGTGATTTTCCAAAATCAGTGACTAATGCATGGTTGTGTAGTACCGACTCCCAGGCCAACAGCCTTTTGTATTCAACGCATCACTCTGTCTGTGGTTTGGGTTTGGTTTCTTCTTTTCATTCTCTTTGTAATGAGATTTGACTCCTAAATCAAATATATCCCAGACTATCTACAAATTCAACTAGAGAATATTTTTGGTTATATACTTAATGCATATATATGCATATGTTAGTATGTTCCGCCACACAAACTGATGCTGAATTCTGTGCCAGCTGAAATGTCTGGTACGCCAGCAACACTTCAATGAATTAAAACCATCCAACCTTCCACAGAACAACAATTTCAGAGTTAGAAAATATCTTATAATTTCTCTAGTTCAACTACTAATTCAGTGCTTAAATACTTTCTATAATAATCCAAACAAAAAGTTCTCCTGTCTTTGCTGGATCATCCTTAGTGACAAGGAACTCACTCTCCATAGAAGCAATGTTGCCAATTTCAGAACCTTGAGGAAACATAGTCTGTTATCTCTCTGTCATTTCCTCAGGGTAAAAATGGCAATTTTTTGTGGTCATTAGAGCTACAATTAGACCTACGTCTGGATCTCAGCTACTAAGTCACCTGACAAGTAGCTGTGAGAGCTTGGCAAAATAACTTAGCCCCCAACATCAGTTTCTTCATCTGTAAAATGGATCAAATGAAATAATACATGTAAATTGTCAAGCCCTATAATATGTTCAATAAGTATATGTGGTAAGTGCTTAATAAATATTTGTTAAAGAAATGAATGACTCTTCCCTTATCCTTGCCTAGTTTCAACTCAGCAACTCCTCATGTTGAATCACTGTATTTTTTAAAATAAAAAATACATAAATTAGTACAGTAAACAGAAACAAATGACTTTCTTCTTAGGAACATAATCTTCTTAAAACAGTCCCATTGACCTGCTCACCACTTCAGGTAGAAATACTATGCAGCAGGAATACTGTCTCTCTGTAACCTGAATCATGCAAATCTAACTTTGCATCATGTAGTAAGAAGCATGATTTTCAATTGTGTCCAATCCCTGATCTTGTGATAGAAGCATAAATTTTAAGTATTCCTGAAGTAAATCTTGACAAACCAGAGTACCAAAAAAAGAGGACATTTTGAAGAGCTGTTGTGTAGAAGACGGAGTAGTGTTTCACTTACGCAGAGCTTGGATGAGTTTCTGCCAAGGCCCAGGATGGGACTGAATGACCTCTACTGAAGTCACTTCAAATTCAAGTCTATCATTCTAATGAGAAAATAGCATCATAATTGTCAGCCCTGCATACTTTCCTCCAGAGGTTACCCTAATCACTCCATCTGCATTTGATTGTTACTATTCCATCTGCTTCAGTCCCAGGAGACTACAGCAAACGAGTGTATCAAGGTGTGCGAGTGAAGCACACAGTCAAAGACCTACTGGCAGAAAAGCGATCCAGGCAGACAAGCAACTCAAGATTTAATGTAAGTCTCAATTTAATACAGTCTGTAGTCTTTGGGGCTTTAAGTCCTCTATTAAGGTTAGTTCTCCCCTCTCTCTTTATCTACACACCAATTTCTCACCTCTTGAGTCTGGTATTCTCGATCACAAAGCCCTCCTTCAACTGGCACAAACAATAGAATTACTATTATTAACACTATGGCACATCTGTCAAGCCACAAGCAAACATTCCAAGATCTCTACTAAGAACTTACTGGCTGGCAATAGTAGCAATGAAAGAATAATGTGTCCTTTTTCATTTCCCCCAGTCAGGAATTAACAAAGGCTCAGTTGGTGGAAATAATGCTGGCCTTCATCCACGTTATTCTAAACCTGATAAGAGAACTTAGAAAAATCCTCTCTGTAAAATGCAAAGTCAGATAGTAAAGTCCTAGTAGGAGATGTCTTAAATCTAAAACATCTATCTGCCATCCATGTCTTCATCAATAGCACCATTCTATGCCTAAAACATTTATGTACCTGCACAAAATGATTCTAGAATAGAAATAGCAATTGTCTGTCAAAGATGGGTATCTAATCAGTTTTCTATTAGGTAAAATATAACAATCATTATTCTATTAGGTAAAACATAACAACATGAATGTCAGGCATCTGTCCTGCTGGGTGCAGGACCTGAGAGCAGAAGGCCAGGAATATCTGAGACAACCATGTACAGTACCTCGAATTCCTAATGTGTCTGCTCAGTGGGTGCTGGGTCTCCCAGTGTGTCTGCTCAGAAATTTGGCACCACGGTCAATGCTGTTCTCAAATCAAACTTGTAGAATTTATTTCAAGTGAACAACCCCAGATTCGATTCCTCCCATCCAACAACACCTTTTCTGTACATTTGCTGCCTCCCTTTCTTTTAAACCATCTCCTCTCTTCTAGTGCAACAAATGGAGCTTAGCTGATAAAGAGAAATCTAAGTAATTGGCTCCTTGTCTGCTCCTAGTGCAGTGTTTCTCATAGTGTCTGCTCAGAATCATCAGTGTGTGTTAAAAATATCCAAACCAATCTAGCTGAGAGAGAGAGCGCGCGAGCTAGAGAGAGAGAGAGGGAGAGAGAGAATTCAGAGTCTTCTTTCAATGAACCACAGCTTCATGGAAGTAATGTGAATTGCTTGGCTGCCACTATAACTAAAATTGTGAAAACTCCAGGCATGCTGTCAATTAGGAAGACACGAGTCACAATGAGGATAACACCATAAACGAGGAGCAGATACTGTGTCTGCCTGATGTGCGTGAGGATATAACTCACTCCTTGGAGTGTCATCAATGCCTGTATGCAAATGATAAGGCCCTATACCCGACAGAGTTACATAAAAATACAAGAAGGTATATATCCAAATGGTAGATATAAATATAGTTTTCTTTAAAACATTGCCTAACATAACTTCTTGTTCAAGATCTGTGACTATCACATAGTGTGTTTTCTTCATTTTTGATAAGTTTTTACTTTTAAAGAGCTACAACAACATAAGCATAATTAATAATAAGCCACATTATTTGATTTAATTTTAACATGCAGCTTCCTGGTCCCTGTCCCATGTCTATTAACACAGTTTTTGGGCTGGATCCAAGGAATGGCCATTGGTAACAAGCTCCTTTAAGGTGATTCTTTGCCATGGAGCAAAGAGCAAAGCATCCAATCCTCACACACCACAGCCAAGGCTCTTATCGCTCCCCAGATATGAATTTATTGAGTATTTCTACTGGCCCCGTGACACTGAAAGCACTAGACTGAATGCTAAAGACAAAAGACCAGCCAGCATGGCCGTGTGATATGAAGTCTGTATGATATGAAGTCTGTAATGCTATTTACATAAGGACAATTTAAAGTGCACTTCCTTCTGTGTTATCTCATTTGATAAACACACTAATCCTGTGAGACTGATATTTATGGCGTTTCCCATTTAACAGATTAAAAAGTTGAGAACAAAAGAAAGGAAGTGATTGTTTTCGAGCTGCATAGTTAGCAAGTGACAGGTTTTCTGATTTCTAATTCCATATTCCTTTTAAAAGGAAAGATCAATGTGGGCTAGAGTGGAAAAATCTCAGATCCATGCTTCTGTCTTCATTTGAGCTGCCATAACAAACTACCACGAACTGGATAGCTTACACTTCTCACAGTTCTGGAGGCTGGAAGTCTAGATCAGGGTGGCAGTATGGTCATATTCTGGTGAAGACCCTCTTCCAGGCTGCAGACTTCTTGTTGCGTCCTCACATGGTGGGAGGGCCTAGGGAGCTCTCTAGTGTCTCTTCTATAAAAGCATTACTCCCATTCATGAGGGCTTTGCCTTCATGATCTAATCACCTCCCAAAGTCCCCACCTCCTAATACCATCTCGTTGGGCATTAGCATTTCAACATATGAATTGGGGGGGGGGGGGATACAAACATTCAGATCATAGCACATGCAAACAAAGAAAATCAAAACATAAGAAAATATATTATGTAGAAAGAACTTCTAGTGCTAGAAATGTGCAAACCAGCTCTGACTATGGCACTTATCCTCAGGCATCAGGTGCGTCGGCCGTATGAACTTAGCCTTAACCTCATGTTCACATACATTATCCAATGTATAAACGCTGGTATCTTACTCTCATCCTCACTTCAATGACCTTTTAAATTTGGGTAATTAAATGCATATAAACTCGAAGTGTGGTTATTTGGACTTTTAGGTATCTCCAAGAATTGACTTGACTGCCTACCTGCTTATGTTTTACCTACTCAACCACTATTCTAGAATACCTGTATATTCCAAGAAGGATAGCATATTCATTAATCATCTACTCTTAATGACCTATTTCTGGGCCTGTTGCAAATGCAACCCAATGAGCAGGAATCCTGGAGACTTACATTACTGGCAGGCACTTTGGGGGGGCTCTAATTGCAAGGGTAATACTGAGACTACCTCTTATTCTTTATACCAATGCACTAGGTGACAATGAGTCAGATATCTCAGATCATTTCTTAAAAGCTATCCTTAGATGTTTTCAAAATTTGCTACTGACAACATAGACAATAACCAGTCAAAGGCTAACGTGAGGAGATTGGAAGCCCTACCATGCAGTTTCACCTTACATATTGTGCTAGGCCAGAAAAATGAACCTCCCAACATCCTATGTCAGATCCCTGGACCCTCTGAATGTTGCCTTATGCGGCAAAATTTGTGATAAAGTTAAGAATCTTGAAAGGAGACACTTACCCTGGATTATCCGGGTGGGTCCCAAATGTAATCGTTTGAGAGACACACATACAGAGGTGAAGACACACAAAAGAGGAAGAGACAATATGATGACAGAGGCAGAGGTTGGAGTCAGGCAGCCCCAAGTCAAGGAATGTAGACAGCCACCAAAATCTGAAAGAGGAAAGGAATGTGTTCTCCCCCGGAGTCCCACAGGGAGCACAGCCCTTCCAACACCTTGATTTGGATTTCTGGCTTCCAGGTCCGTGGAAAATAAATTTTGGTCCTTTTAAGCCACCTTTTTGTGGTAGTTTGTTACAGCAGCCCTAGGAAGCTAATACACATAATACACCCCCTGAATGAGTATCCTTTAGGAAGCTCCTATTCGATGTCCAAATTGCTGCCCCGTTCCTCGTGGCAATACTTTGATAAGTTTATACTGGCTGTGTTGTTCCACAATTTCTGTCAAGGACATCTGTTTCTGATACAATGAAATGTTTCTCACATCTTTTCAGTACGAATTAAAGGAGGCGTGGGGGATATCCCTTGCATCAAAAAAGACTTTCACCAGACTGGATTTAAAACCAAACCGCTTCTGTACATTGTAACCATAACTCTTTGGTTTCACACTATTATCATTGATATCTGTTTTTAAGTAATGGCTTTTCTCTTTCTTTCTCATGTTTCTGTTATTCTTTACTATACTACTAGGTCTTCTACCAGAATATTTAAGATACGAGCCATTCACCAACATCTAGTACCAAAAAATGTATAATTAAACTTTTGATGTAGGTTTATGTTGTATTTTTTCAATTACATTATTTCAGTTGAGTTCAAAAAAAGCTAATCATTGAAAAATGTTAATAACATCACAAAATTCAATGAACTCTGAATTATCTACAGTAAAGAAAAAAGAGAATAACAAGAAGAAGCTGCAATATACACCTAACAACCACAAGTTTTCAGTTTGCTTTGAAATTCAATGAAAGATTTGCAGGCTATTGAGCTTTCTAATCAAGTTTTTCTTAAGCTATTACAAAGACTGATTTAAAATCACTGAATATACAATAGCTGGCATGAGGGAGAAAAATTTTAACTTGCTGAGTAGGATAAAAATCAGTTTGTAATTAAAATTAAGTAGTTTGGGGAGATTAAAAATTGGCCTGGGAATCAGGGTCTGATGTTCAATCTAATTTTTTGGTTTATGGACACGCTAATAACTAGCCTGCTCTGCCCATTCATCAAAATGCTATAGTGAGGAACAATAGAAAATAGCTATGAAAATTATTTTAATATTCTACCTGAAGATAAGGAAAAATAAGTGAAGATTTGTGGTTATTTTGGAAAGTCTGAACTGAGGAAAATGTTGAGGAGGTATAGCCCAAGTGGGAAATGTATTTGGGTTATATTAAACTTGAATTATACCTATTATACATATACAGACCAAAATTTAACTTTTTCCACTTGGCATCATTCTTTTATGCCAACCTCAAGTCTTTGCTTCTCAAATCATAATTACTTACAATTATTTTCTCTTTCTATATTTTCCTGAATCCTTACATTTAAATTAGCTGCTAAAATCTCAAGGATACATAGGTTAAGACCATATTGTCAGCTTGGCATCTTGGTTAAAATCTTTCCTAATTATTTTTGGGAGGAAACCATTGTAAGTACAGAAAGAAGATGACAATAGTATATACTAATGGGAAAATTTGGAGGAACAGACGGTAAATAGGTGCCATATCATGCGTTTATGGCACAGAGTAATTGAACATGTTTGATCTTTGTTGACAGGTGTAAACCCTAACTGCAGAACAGATGTGCATTGCCTAGCTCCATCCCTAATAACTGTCTGTCTTTCCATCAGGACTGCTAGTTAGAAGTTTGTTTAGTTATATATCCAGCTGCTATTTTGTGGCACCAATCACAGGCATTCTTCAGTTACTTCCCAGTGTAAACATTGTGATGTCCATATCTGTGATTTGCATTTGGATTTCTTGAGAAATTTAAAAAAAAAAAAAAAAAAAAAAAACCACAATTGGAAACTGTATATTGTAACATCTCAGAATGTATTTGATTTCCCTGAAGCTTTGGAAGATGCATCCAAGACATCTCTTCCATACCAAAAGAGAAATTGCTCCTTCTTCAGTCTGTTTGAACCCCTCCTTCTGGCTATCAGTGGTTTGGGGCAATTTTTTCTCCTTTCTGGGCTTCAGTTTCCTTATCGGTAGAAGTAGAGAGTTGAGTCCCTCCCATGTCAGTATTCAATTTTAATACCCAAACTTTAAAAAGTTTATCCCATTCCTTTATCTTCTTTATTATTGTTATTCATGTTTCAAATGTTCCCATCTCACTGCTTATGCTGTAAAATAGATCTGACTTTCTGAGAATTCACTCATACCCATGGTGAAGCATCTTTGAACTAATGTTTCAGCTCACTCTACCATCTGGTAGCTACACTTAGGTTGCATGAAGTTCATCATCTAAGACACTGGCAGCATAGCACGGTAAAGAGTCTGGGCTCTGGATCCAGATGACCCGAATTCGAATCCCAGCTCTACCATTTGCCGACTGTACAATAACTTAATCTTGTTGTTAAAGGAAGAAAATAGTACCGCCTTGCAAGGTTATCATAAGGGTTAGATTTAATATTTGTCAAGGACTTGGCACACGGTTATGTGCTCAATCAATGTTATTGCTATTAAATACTGACTGAATGCAAAGAACATTTGAATTCAAAGTGATGTAAGAAATTATGCGACCTGAAGAAATGTACAGTCCAGCTGTGGAAGAACAAATTACACATGAAATAAGTAACTAAAAATAAAAAGATGGGTTTGCTCCAATCTGAACGTGTGATCATGGCCTTCAATGAGCACTGTGGGGGTTCAGAAGAGGGTGAGCAAAGCGTGGACAGGGTGGGTGGGAGAAGACTTTTTGGAGGAGGAGGAGTTTTGAGCTAAAATTTGAAAGTAGAAGATAATTCAGGTGAGCAGTGAGGAGGATGGAGTCCAAACAAAACACATGGAGTGGTCTAGACAGAGAGGTGGCACTCTGTTGTGACGTGCAGCGGGGGGACCTATTTGGTCTGCAGGGTGAAGTGAAAGAGACGGGTGAGAGTTCTGGCCTGGTACATGACCCTTCAAACTTCAGTTCTAGTCTTGCCTGCTAAGATCTCTCAGATATTCTCCTTTACTCCCAGAGCCTCCAGGATATTTATCTGCTCAAATATTTATTATGTTGCCCTATAACTGCTTGTTTTCTTAAATCTCTCTCCCAACAGATTAATGTCTTTCAATTTCCGTTTATTCCTTTTGGAGTCTCCAGTCCGGGAGAAATAGCAGGGTGATAGAATGGTTAAGAGCTTGCGTTTATGAGTCAGACAGACTGAGGATCTGACTCTATTGTGTGAAAGTGGCCTAATAGCTCTGGGCCTCAGTTTCCTCCTACGCAAATGGGGATAGTGACACCACCATACAGTTGGCATGAAAATGAAATTAGATAGTGTATATGAAGCCCCTGGTACCGCTGTTACATGGTATGTTGTAAGTGCTTGGCAAAAGGCAGCTTTTATAGTTTTTATAGTACCTGGAACATGGTAGCACTTAATGCCAAATAAGCGTTACAATAAAAGTATGCTGCATAAATGTAGGTATCCACAAGACTGTGGCCAACTCTGAATAGCAGCCTTGGGCATTAGATACTCCTGTTTTTATTACTATAGATTCTAACATTATATAAGTAAGTCAAACCATTAGAAAGGCCACTGGGTGACTTTTGTAGGTTTGAAATATTGATTCACTGTGAGGAATGAAACAATAAAACAGTAGAAGCCACAGTTAGGAAACTTATTTTTATTCTGACTCAGCAATGTCACCCTCCTCCATTCTGCAAGATAACATGGCTAGAGGTAAAGTTCCAACTTGGGGCGTTTCATTAAGATAAATTCAACTGCTCCCATTCTGCAGTCATAAATATCCAAAGACTTAACCACTCTTGGATAACAAATCACGTATTACACTTATGCATCATGGGCTACTATTATATGAAAGCTTCAGCCTCAAAAGGCAGGAGAAGGAAAGAAAAGTCTTAACATTTTAGTCAGGATTTGCCACCTATTTTCCGACTTAATGAGCATGTTACTTTTTTAAGCCTACATTACCTCTACTACAAAGGATCATATAATCTCATGAGTGGTGCAGATGGGAGGAGACTGGTTCTCATAGTGTTTTTAATGTGTCCTCTTCTCCCCACTGGGTACAGCTTTTTCTCTTCCTGACTTCATAGCTTTACCTGACTTCAGAGCATGTCCCATCCACATGCACACCTACCCCCAACCTCCGAGGCCAAGCTAAACACCCTCTTTCTTCCGAGAATGGTAAATCCCCTTTCCTCTAGTTCAACTAGACTCTTGCAGATTGAGGTTGCAAAGGAAATAGGGAACAGAAAAATCACATAAAACACCAGAACAATTATGTGACATGTCAATGTTGTGACACTAACTGGTCGAAGATTGGCATGGGTGGGACAATTGGGATGACTTCTAGGACTGGGTCCCCTTTCATCACCTCAAATTTTCTCTGAGATAAATAATAATTCTTGAAAATAATAGCTCCCATTTACTTCTGAACTCTTAAATAAGAACTTCACAAATATTTTCATTTATCCACATTTAAATGTATTTCATTTATCAACAAGAAGCACAACAGCCTTAAGAGGGTGGCACTCATCTATTTTTCAGATGCAGAAACTAAGACTCAGAAAGCAGTGAAGATAAGATTTATGCCCAGGTTTTTTGAACTCCAAGGTCTTTACTTTACCCAATGTACTGACTTCTTAAATTTATATTTCTGGTCCAGGGAAGAACTAGCTTTGGAATAACCACTTTGCTCAGGTCTTCTGCTCAATGCTCATCTCACCCTTCACACTCCATACATGATGTTGGGCCCCAGATATGACTTTTGTTCACTCTCCACCTCATGTCTGTTTTCCGCAGTGATTCTGTAGACTGCTCAGATGATGCTACACCCAGCTCAAATCAGAACCCAAACCTTTCTTTCCTCCAATACCCAGACGTCTAGATACAAGTTCTTAATTTCCTTCTAAAATCTATCTGTAGTTTTGTACCAGAACCTGCTTTCAGGTTATAGCTCCTCTCTGCCATTCCCCACCACTCCTGGACCCCTTAGTCTCTTAGGCAATTCGTGGTACTTGGCCTCCTCTGTAAAAGAGGAAAACATACCATTCTGACCTTGCAGAAGCCTCTTTGCTGTTCTCCTAAAGGTCCCTAGGGCCTGCCTCCCCTACCCATTTTTCACTGACCTTTTCTTCTTGCCTGAAGCTTACTCTCCTGCTGTACCTTCTGATGAAGTATGACTTCTTTTCTGAATATTGCCAAGCTGACCTGAGAGGCTGGTATCCCATGACTCACTCTTGGGACTGGAGGTAGAATGCAACTTCTCCCACTTGAGAAGGCAGAAACCATAATCAGCTCCCGTTTGAGTGCCAGAAGAGATCCCTGAGCCCAAGAAAACATAGACCTTACCAGCTCCATTGATCTCCTGTCTCTGGTGATCCACATCTTCGATGCTCTCCCAACTTCCTTGGTGTCCAGCGTTCACTCATAATTTTATACTTTAAAGAATCACGTGCATATTCTTAATAAATATAATAGTGACTAAGAAAAGGGGAGGGTAATTTCCTTATGCTCTTATCTTCTTATTAAAGTATGGGAAAAGATGGGGTGAGGGTGACCACCAATGGGCTCAATTCTTAAGTACTAAGCCAAGTTTTAGTAGTCCATATAAAAGACATATATGGGAGCCTTTACTAATATCAAAATTTAATTTTAATCAAGACATACCCTCCAAACCCTACTAAAACTTGAACAATTTATACATTGTGCTACTTCTCTTCTCTAATGGTGCTAAACAACAATGAAAAGGCCAAAAGAAGAAAGAAGCAGGACGTAAATAAGGCTATAAACTGATTATTCATGCCTTAACTGAGTTGGCCATACATAAATTCAAGGACAAAATCACAGCTATCGCAGCCATCACTGTATTATCAAATCTAAGAACAGAGCACATATATGTTATGTGGTTAGAGCAAGGGTAGGCTTTGGACAGACATCCCAAGCTCTGAAGACATATGAATGCAAAAGTCTGTATCACTGCCATCACAAGAAATGTTCAAGCTCTCTTCTGATTTCTTATAATTTACCATAAAAATTTTTTGTCTCTTCTACTCTCATAAACTGAACCCATCCTACAATGTGTTCCAGCTTTAGTAAGATTTTCACACTTGCTTGGGCACAGCAAATGGTCATCAGATGGCCCAGTATGTGTCTACCTGCTTTGCTTTTGTTTTATTTCCCTTATACTGTTTTTATTTTTTTTTTTAGCAGTACCTGGTATCTTTGTATGCAATTACTAAATTTCTTGGGAAAACCATAATTTTTCTTTAATAAATACACCTCATTTGCCCTTCCTGCTTTTTTCGCAATTGCGAGCAGAAAGATGTATTTATTGGTAATATTTTCAGGTTATTGATAAAGGGAACCTGTGTACCCTAACACACTTTTTTGCTCACTCTCATAGCACAGTGCTTTGCATACTGCTTGTTAGCATTGCCAACTAACCCTCTTCATGAGGCCAGAAAGAATTAAATAAGAAAAAAACATTTTCTGAGCAGGTAATGCCTTGTAAACTCAAAATGCCAATGTTTGAACACAGAGGTACACATTATATCCTTAGCATTCATTTGGATGAATGTTCTACCTAAGTCTTTCAAAATGTCCCATTGTCTGACTTTAATTAGCCCTCTGTCCTGCCCTGTTTAGAGAACTGAACCACATTTCCAAGGCTTTCTATGTTCCCCACCCAACCACCTGCTCCTTCACAATTGGAGAAATTAATAATAATAATAATAATAATGATAATAATAATAATAATAATAATAATAAAGGTGAACCTTTTGCAAGCAACTTATTTTTTCAGCTGTACTATTGGTCCTGTCGTTTCGCTTTGTATTTTTTTAATGTCATGAAATTTAAAATATTTCCTGGTGGGGAATTTTTTCACACAGCTTGCAAAAATAATCAGGTTTGCAGCACAACAGCCGTGGCAAGTCCATCTGGCAGGGCTGAAGTTCTGCAGATTCTGTGACGGCCAAAGTATGCAGGACCACTTACCAATGTGCATCTCAGTGGCTCCTGTTGTTCTAACTTAGCTACATAAATATAAAAAGGATTCCAAAGGCACACCAAGACCCAGGGGTAAAAATTTAAAAAAAAAAAAAAAAAGAAATGTGTTTCAATTTGTAACAGGCAACAGAAAACAGAAATCACTTCCTCACAGAGACAGCCTGGGCATAATTTTATGCCAAGCAGGAGAGTTTTAACAATAAAATTTCAAGAAACTGTCAGAAAGTTGGAATTCTGTAACCATGCTAGCTTTCCAAAGGACATAAAATAGTTTACATAACAGAAACTTTTTTTTAAGACCCTTGGAATCATAGTGTTTTGTTTTTTTTAAATGAGATTTACAATAAATATACAATTCTGTTTTTTAAACCTTTATTAGCTAGTTGTTTTAATTACAAAAACAATGCATGGTACAATTTCAAACAGAATAAAAAAGTATAAAGTGAAAAGCAGAAGTCTGTTGACCTCCCTGACATCTCCTCCTACTTCCCAGGAGTCACCACACTAAGTTTCATGTACAATCTTCCAAAATTTTGCTATGATATTAAATTAGAAAGAAATTAAGTTGTTGTACCAAGTTAACGAAATCTATGTTAGATATTTACATTCATGATTACAAAATGCATAAATTAATGTTTTCGTGGTAAATCCCCCAGAGAGACTTTAAACATGTCTTTTAGTCTTCATTTTACCTCTATACGTTTGAAGGCCTTAAACAAATCACTTAATCCTGTTTTATAGCAATTACATAGTACCTGCTGATGCTGAGGCCTTAATAGTGCAAACAAGAAGCGCAAAACCAGATGAGCTCTTCCTTTGTGAGCTAAATCCCCTATAATCAAGGCTCTGTAGAGGTAAGGGAAACATTTTTAAGGATATATGCTTCAATATTCCTTCCTCATAAATTCTTATTGGCCTTGGGATTGGACTTATACAATGTACTATTAAATCATTTAAGAATGTCAGTTTTTTCTTTGTAAATAGAGCAGTATGAGAAAGACCAGCTAGTCCCCTCTTTACACACAGGTATTATTGGGGAGGTTGGCGATAAAGACGGAAAGAAAGAAAGAAAGAACCCTGGGAACTGGTACAACTGGGACAGGTGGCCAGCAGCCCTCAGCACCAACAGGGCGAGTACCAGCCCTTAGCAGTCTCCAAAACAAAGTCAGATAGAGGTGGATGTAAACATCACCTGCTAGCCTCCTGAAACCCCGCCCCAATGAGAGCTCATCAGACCCTGATCAGTGAATCTCTGTTCAACTACAATAGCAGACACTGACCCCAGCAACCATTCCTGACCCGTCATTTTCACCACCAGATTAAATTACCTAGAATGCCACTGTCACCATGTCTACACTGCTAAGAAACTTCTAAAGGACCCTTGCCTGCTACCGGACAAACAACCAAGCTCCTCAACATAGCTCAAAAAAGCTTCTCATAACCTGGCTTCCACACTCTCCTCCAGCTTCTCTTCAGCTTTTCTGTCTGCACACTTCCCTCCCACATTCTGTGACATGTTATCCACACACTCAAGCCTTGCCTTGCTCCCCAACCCCTGATCCTATCTGCTTACTGATGTCCTTTCACGCTGCAAAACTGGACTCAGATATCACCCACAGTAGGATGTGTCCAATCACCTTCCCCCAAGACAGCCACTCCCTACTCTCATCCTTAGCCCTCACCGCCTACCTACACTAAATACAAGTTACAGTGGATCTAAATTGGAATCCAGCCTAGGTCACTTACTAGCTTTGTGACCTTGGACAAGTCCTTTATACTGCCTATTAGTTTTCTGATCTGTAACCTAGAGATAATAACTTCCAACAATCTTTGTCATTGGTTAACAGTGAAGATTTAATGAAATAATACATGTAAATCATTTAGCACAGTGCAAAATACACAAATGTTAATTGTTACTGAACATGGGAAAACACACTAATATATGTAAAGTACCTGACACTGAGTCTGGCATGAAGTAGGTATTGATGAAATGCTAGTCCTCTTCAACTTTATCTTTATTATTGCACCAATTATGTATACGTTTATGCAATCATGTTCCTTATGAAACTGTGTGCTCCCTAAGAACAAAATCCATGCCTTACTCCTTTTTGTATTTCTGGAAATTACCACAATCCTGATATATAATAGACACACAATACATTTTTATTTAATACATTAAATGAAACTGCTGCTCCTGACAAACCGACTTGATTATTATTCCTTGAAGAATAAGAGGGGGATGTGCTTTCCCACCTCTGTGCTTGGTTCACAAAATTCCTCACCTCTAGGAGCTTCCTTTCTCTTCTTTGCATCCTCTCATCTTCAGTACCCAAATCCTCAGCACAGTGATATCTCCCCTTATCTGACTTCTAGAGTATGTATAGCATGGACCACGCATCTGGAAACTCGGTACCTGCTGTTCTGCCATGAGTTACTTTTTCCTGGGTATGTCTGTATCAGTTACCTATTGCTGCATAAGAACCCCCCACACCTTAGTAGTTGATAATAATGGTTTATGATTTCTCACAGTTCTCTGTGTTGACTGGGCGTTTCTCTGCTGGTATCTCCAGGGCTCACTCATACAGTTGCATGTAGCTGGAGAATCAGCCATGCTGGAAAGTCCAAGATAGCTCCTTCACACATCTGCAAGTTGGTGCTAGCCATCAGCATGGGTGCCTGGATTCACTCCCAAGTCATTCACCCTCCAGGAGGCTAGACTGGCTTCCTTAAGAGGAAATTGTAATGCAGCATTTAAAGCAAGCAAAGGTAAAAGCTGCAAATCCTCTTGAATCCTAGACTCTGAAACTCACCCAGCATCACCTCTGCCACATTCGATTAGTCAAAGCAAGTCACAAAACCATCCCAGATTCAAGGGGTAAAGGTATAGATTCTACTTCCTAATGGCAGGAGCTGCAAAAAAAAAATTGTGGTCATATTTAATCAACCACAAATGGCTTGTGTCCCTGAGTAGATCCTAATCTAAGATGTTTGGTTTCATTCTTTCGAGCACCTGTGAATTTCAGCACTGTGTCTTGCACATCAGAGGTGCCCAGTAAATATCTGTGATCTGATAGAAGGCTACTGCAGAGAACCTGCTTGTTATGTCAGTGGTAGGTTAAGGGAGCATAAATTTGGGAGTCAGAGAAATTGGGTTTAAATCCTAGTTTTGTAATTTACTAGATGGGTAACTTGGGACTTATTACTTAACTTCCCTGTGCTCTCCTCTTTTGTAAACCTGAAATGATAATAACTACTTTATAATAAGATAACATTATGTAAAACACCTGGCACATGGTAGATGCTTCCAACTGTAGTTCCTATTCATTATGGAGCATTCTTTCTAATTATGACTAAATTACTATGTAACTCAGATAAATGGTCCAGAAATCAAAACCTGTTTCAAACTTTGCAAAACTAATAAGATATATTAGAACAGGCTAGGTAGAGTTTAGTCACTGTATAAGATTTCACACCAGTCAGAATGCCACTGGTCCTACTACATACTTGTCACATTAACTAAGGCATCTAATTCTCTTTATCTATTTTCTTCTGGAGGTAAAAGGTATTTCAGCTTAACATTGGGTACCCATATAAAGGCTAACTGTGTTACATCCAGCATTAACTTTTCATTCATTTCAAAGCTAGAGGAAAATCATATGACCTATAGTGCGTATAAATTCAGCTATTAAAACATGGTTTTAGAATGTTCAGTATAATATCATGACTTCCACTTCTCTCCCAACCATAGATATAATGACAGTGAGAAATTAAATATATAAAATACTGCAACTTCTTTGAAAAGGGACCCCAGCTATTCACAAGTGGTTATGATTATTACTATTATTATTTAAGCAGTAATAGCAATATATTTAAGTTTAAAGAGACACTTTCTAAACTATATAGTCAGAATTTTTTAAATATATTACACAGCCGAGTGAAAAATCTTATACTAGTCAGAGATCTCTTCCTTAGTATGTTTCAATATATTCCTTCAACTAGGTTGGCACCTAAAAATATTATAGGGTCATAAAAATGACTATAAATGTACTCAAAGGAAACTTTTATCACTTTACCACCTTGGTGACCTAATACTTCAAAATAATTCATTTTCATTTAGGGGCTTTTGGGGCAGCTGTGAGGCTGCTGTGTTAGCTACAGGAAGTTGCAGACTGGCAAATTTCATTCAAATATAAACCTCTAAATTTGGCTACCTGGCATTGCAGGATCCTGTTGTTTGCAGTATGCAAAATAATAATTATATACCATCTCATTTGGTCAAAAGTTATGAGCTGTTCAATATTAATTTCAATATTATTTCTGGAGAGAGTATATGGTGAGAGGCAACTGTGTGAGTATAATATTTTGCACAAGGAAGAAAGGAATGTGTTTTCCCTTCACATGAGAAATGACAACTAGTGCTCATGATGAAGGCTCATGTTTCAGACTGTTCTTTCTCAACCTATAAAATCTGGAAATGGGATGGAGGAGTAAGTACCAGCTCTTCAATCAGTCCAGTAAAATCCTTCCCAGTCCCAATGGAGGCCCTAAAATTCTTCCATGCTCTGTGAGGTTAACTGAAGTGATGCAGTATCATTGTTTTTTATATTTATCGATCTGTTTCCCAGGATATCATAGAGAGGGCAACACTAATTATAGCTACAAAATAATTAATTTTATGGAACTATTTTATATCATGCTTTTGATGGTGGGTTACAGAAGTTTGTCAAATTTCTCATTCATCAAACTGTACACTTAAAATTTGTGAATTTTATTATATTAAATTATACCTCAATAAACGTGACCACTTGAAAAATTGAATATCCACTGAAAGACTAAGGAGATAGGTAGATGATAGATAGATAAATAGATGGATGGATGGATAGATAGATAGATACCAGACAGAGAAGTATAAATCTAACTCAATCATCTTAGTGAGCTTTTATATAATTATATGGTCCCTCTGGATTAGTACAAAGCCTCCTTTGTACTAAAATTTTTTTAACTATGATGATTTCTTATTTTTACTTTTGAATTATTAAAATGCTTAGAAGGCAAAAGGTCCTAATTTGATCCTACCCATCACCACCACCCACCTCTCCTGCAGGGGAACTTGGGTTATTCTCTCTGTGCTTCAGTCTCCTCATCATTAAGATGAGAATCAGACTATCACCTTACCTTCTGGAGTTTTTGTGATAATTAAATGAAATAAGGCCTATAACACATTTGGCCATGTGCCAAACAGTATGTTTATGAAATTACTGCAAATATGTGCTTACGAATTACTTCTATTATAACTTAAATCTCT
Organism: Rhinolophus sinicus; assembly: GCF_036562045.2. Lineage (NCBI taxonomy): Eukaryota > Metazoa > Chordata > Mammalia > Chiroptera > Rhinolophidae > Rhinolophus > Rhinolophus sinicus. The sequence continues at coordinate 88,409,266 of NC_133756.1, read as the reverse complement.
GCTGGGAAATGTTGGAAATCATGGAAAAATAAAAGGTTTTGTACTGCGTAAAAACCAGGAGGATATCTACATCTAGTTTTAATATTTAGGGATTCAACTCTGTTTCAGGCAGACTAGACAGTCTAGTGGTGGGGAGATCTCACTACAACAAGACTGGATCCTGCATAAAACACGTTTTGCTGAATTGTTGAGCTGGCAGGAAGTAAGGGAAAGTTGAGTGTGGGGGTGTGTAGGGTAGACATGGGCGATTGGGGAAAGGTTTGAGCAAAAATTAAAATATTGTATGATAAGAAGGTGATCACACCAAGAAAGCCTAATTTGTCACCATTTTCAAAATTTCATCAAATTTTACACTTAAAACCTGAATTTCATTATATATAAATTATACCTCAATAAAGCTGACCCCCCCCCCCCCCCGGAAACAGAGTATCCACTGAAGGACTAAGGACACCTGTCCCTGAGGCCAGGCGTCCAAATTAGTTTCATGTGTGAAGACTCGTCTTTTAACTGTTCTTGCCAAGGTAAAGTTGCTGAACCTAGGACCCCAGTATCAAGCTGGGAACATCGGAGGGAGCTGGCTCCCATGAAATGCACACATAAATCTTCTGAAAAAAAGCAACCTCAATTTAGGACTTTAGATTTCCACAGATTAAGGTTAACTAGATATGAGTGTCAATCAAAGATCACCAAATGCATGAAGAAACAAACCACTGTGAATGAGTGTCATCATAAACAATCAACAATAAATTTAAATTCTCAGAACTTTCAGATATTAGAATGACCAGATACAAAATATACAATAAGTTAATAAATAATGAACACTCAACAAGACTACCAAAAATTACCAAACATTATTAATTTTTTGAAAATGAAATGGAATTTATAGAAATGAAAAATGTATAATCATTAATAATTTTAAAAACTCAATGTGTTCCTCAAAAAATTACAAATAGAATTACCATATGACACAGCAATCCCTCTCCTGGGTATCTACCAAAAAAATCTGAAAACATTTATCCATAAAGACACGTGTGCTCCAATGTTCATTGCAGCTTTGTTTACGGTTGCCAAGACATGGAAACAACCTAAATGTCCTTCGATAGATGAATGGAGCAGAGAACCATATGATTTCACTGATATGTGGTATATAAACCAAAAATAAAAAAAGAACAAGACAAACAAATGAGAAACATAAACTCATAGACACAGATGATAGTTTAGTGGTTACCAGAGGGTAAGGGGGGTGGGGGGTGGGAGATGACGATAAGGGGGATCAAATATATGGTGATGGAAGGAGAACTGACTCTGGGTGGTGAACACACAATGGGATTTATAGATGATGTAATACAGAATTGTACACCTGAAATCTATGTAATTTTACTAACAATTGTCACCCCAATAAATTAAAAAAAAAACTCAATGTATGAGTGAAACAACAAATTAACTACAGTTGAAGAAAAAATAAGTGAACTGGATGTAGATTTGAAGAAATCTGTATCAATCTATACCAAAATACAGAACAGAGGATTGTTTATATATAAAAAGTTAGGAGAGATTAAGGGATATAGAGGATAAAAGTAAAAGGGTGAACACACATTTAAACAGAGTCCCAGAAGGAAAATATAGGGAAGGCAATCTTTAAAAAGAGAATAGATGCAAGTTTTCCAGAATTTATGAAAAACATAAATCCTCAGACACATGGAGCACATTCTATACCAAGCAGGACAAATGTTTTAAAATCTACCTCTAGATAAAATGAGGTGAACTTGAGGAACCTTAAAGACAAAGGGAGTATATTAAAATCAGTCAGAAAGGGAAGAAAGATTGTCACAAACAATAACTATAAGGTTGATAGCAAACTTCTGAACAACAATCGTGGCAGCCAATCATGGAGTGATAACTTGAAAGTGCTGAGAGAAAAATAACTATAAAGTTACAATTGTGAATCCAGCAATATTATCTTTCAAATACAAGGGCAAAAGAAATGATATTTTCAGATAAAGCTGAAATGATTTACCACCAACACCATGTACGTAAAAGGAATTTTCTAAAGGATTACTTTAGAAGAAGGAAAAATTAATCTAAGTGAAAAAGTCTGGAAGAAGAGTAAGCAAAGAAAATTATGAATATGTAAGTAAATCTAATACAGATTTACTTAATAAAATGATGATAATTATGATGTTTAATTTGTGTAAGTTTAATAAAAACAAGCTAAAATGAAAGCATATAACCTACACATAACTTAGGAGAACAGTAGTAAGAATTAATGTTCTAAGGATCTTGTCTGTCAGTGGGAGGCTTAAGATATTGTTTGTAATCTTTGTTAAATATAAAGGTAAAACTTTTTAGGTAACCATAAAGAATGGAAATAGAGTGTTTAATTTTCACAGCAGGTAGCAGGCTGTAGAAGAAACAAATACAAGAGACTTCTTTTCATCATATAATAAATAAAATCAACTACACTCATAAATGTGAAACCTTTATAGAGCCTTCAGGTATTCAAATTGTGTTGGGCAGGATACAGTGCTGGGAATTCCACAGTAATAATTAAACCTGGGCAGAAGGAAAAGAAGGAGTGTAAGAAGAACTTAGGGATTGTTGGTGGTGGAAGAGAAAAACAGGAAAGCTTTTACAGCAGAGATGTTAAAAGCTGAAGGGGCTGTGTGAGCACAGACTGAGATGTTACCATGCCTTGGGTAGAGGCTGGAGGCTGATGAAAGAATGGCTGACAGATGCTGAGGGGAGAATAGGGTGCTGAAACTTATGCCCATCAAATTGGGCATGTGTACTGCATCTCACAGGAGCCTCCTCCGGGCCCCAGCCTTGTCCAGATCAGCTTAAGAGGAACAGACAGGGAGAGAAAGTGGGAGATGTGCAATGGGACGTCTCCCCAGACAGCACTCAGGACAGCTACCACCCTGCCACACCCTACTGACACACAGAAGGATGCTGAGGCAGAAGAAACCAGAGGGTGTAGGCCTTGGCATAGGCCGTCAACAAAAGACCCAACCAGACAGCTGGGAATTGGAAGGAAACACTGGATAACATGGGCACTGGCAACATGGGGAAATGTGCCCAAACACAAGTGCTTCTGTAATTAATCACTGCCTCGTTTCCTTCCCATGCAAGGTGCCTGCTCTACAGCTGCCTGACTCCACCTGCCCAACAGTTCCCGTGTGCCACTAAAAAGTGTTAACTTATTAAACGAGAAAACACATAAATCAGAACATGTTTAGAAGAATATATCATAGATTTGAAGGATATAAAAGTGCATCTGGGAGATAATAGCTAACACTTATATCCTGCTTACACTATGCAGACACTGTTCTCAGTGCTCGGCATATATGATCTCATTTCATCGCATGTGCCCAAGATCACACAGCTAATAAGAGGCAGAGTTGGGATTCAAACACAGACATTCTGGTTCTAGAGTCTTTACTCTTAAACATTATGCTGCTTCTGAGTGGTTGGAGGCTATGTCGCCTGGAGAAGACAGACTTCCACATCGGCTCTATGAACTGAATGTTGTGTTCCCCCAGAATTCATATGTTAATAATCTAATCCCCAAATGTAAGGGTATTAGGAAGTGGGGCCTTTGGGAGGTGATTGGGTCGTGAGGGTGGAGCCCTCATGAATGGGATCAGTGTGCTTATAAGGGACACAGGAGAAAAATGATCTCTCTGCCACATGAAGACACAGGAGGAGACCAGCCATCTGCAAACCTCCCCAAGAACCCGACCATGCTGGCATCTTGATATCAAGCCTCCAGAAATGTTGTTGTTGAAAAATGTTGTTAAGCCACTCAGTCTATGACATTTGTTATAGCAGCCCGAACTGATTAAGACAGTTGGGAAATGATAGGTTGTCTTGAAATATTTGAAGGGCCGTAATGGAAGAAAGGTTAAACTTCTTCCATATGGACTAAAGAGATTGTAATTTTTTTTCCCTTGCAGTTTGGTTTTTTTTTTTAATTTATTGGGGTGACAATTGTTAGTAAAATTACATAGATTTCAGGTGTACAATTCTGTATTACATCATCTATAGATCCCATTGTGTGTTCACCACCCAGAGTCAGTGCTCCTTCCATAGTGACCCTTTTCAGCCTACTTTGTAACAGTCAGAGGATCCCAGAGAAGAAATGGGCTTTCTCACGGGGTGCTTATTTCTTCATCACTAGAAGCTAAATGCACCCAGTGTTAATAATGTGGAGAGGATTTCATCATTGAGTGGGTGGTTGGATGAGACTCTGTAAAATCTCTTCCATGCTTTGAGAGTCTATAGGACTGGGAGGGTCAGGGCTAAGAGCTCAGATCCATAGAACTAGATGTTGAGGACTCTTAACTTTTATACCAGCTACATTTACCACTGAACTTTGTTCCTGAGCATCTTGAAGCCAGAATTTGCATTTGTGTGTTTTAAGACTACCCACCTGGGTGCCCTTCCTTCAGAGGTCAGCGTAGGCATCATCTCCTCCATCCCTAACACCAGTTTAGGTGCCTTCCTCCCCTCCATCTTTCCCCAACCATGCCACTTCTCACACTGTAGTGAACTGTCTGTTTCATCATCCATCACTCCCTGTATTAATTTCCTAAGGCTGAAGTAACAAATTACCACAAAAAGAGTGGCTTAAAACAACAGATATTTATTGTTTCACAATTCTGGAGACTAGAAATCCAAAATCAATGTGTTGGCGGGGCCCGCTTCTCTCTGACGGCTCTAGGGGACCATGCTTCCTTGCCTCTTCCTAGCTTCTGGTGGTTGCTGACAATCCTTGGTGTTCCTTAGCTTGAGATTGCATCACTGATATTCCTGCCTCTGTCTTCACATGGCCTTCTCTCCTCTGAGCCTATGTCTCTGTGTGTCTCTCTCTTCTTATAAGGACACCAGTCATGTTGGACTTAGGGCCCCTCTAATCCTATATGACCTCATCTTAATTTAACTAGTTACATCTTCAAATATCCTGTTTCCAAATAAGATCACATTCACAGGTACTGAGGGTTACGACCTCAATACATCTTTTGCAGGGACAGAATTCAATCAACATTTCCCAGCCTCCCATGCTCAATAGACTGTAGCTCTTTGAAGACTGTATCTTTATTCCACATATTTTTATTATGTTGACTATGAACCACACTGTTCTGGGCACTGAGGACAAGTCACAGTCAAGGTCCTGACTCTTGGTGGAATTTCAGTTCTATGTGGAGGCAAATAGCAAAAAAGTGGTCATTCAATGTTGAAGCCTAATGTCAAGCATATGTAGATAGATAGATAGATAGATAGATAGATAGATAGATAGATAGATAGATAGATACTTAATATATATTTGATGAAGGATATTAGTGCAAACTGTAAAAAACAAAGGATAAATTATTCTATTTCATCTAGCTGGTGGTTTTTGGCATGTTTACCAGAATCTAAAATTTTGCTTTCCTCTCTGTCCCTTGTAAAACTTGGTTCTCTGGAACTTGCTTTCTTTTTCTCAATTGACTCCCCCCACCTTAACACCTCAAATAACATTTCTTAGTATCGGAAAATAAAGCTTGTAAAATACAATTCTAATCTTTTTTTTTAATTCAAACTTGCAATTAAAGAAGAAACACTTGCTCTTTTTTGCTTCCAGGGCAGTGTCAGTTCCTCTCCAGCTGCATTTGTCCAGATGCCAGGTGAGTAGTTCAGTTCAACGAGCGATTCATTCATTCCCCCTTTGAGTTTTAATGGGGTGTTTGAGCTTCCATTATTTTATAACTGTCGTACACAGCACTTTCAAAATTTGGCTTCTTTAAAATAGTTGTCTTTAAAATATGAAATCAATGAAGACAGACCTAATTCAGTCATTCTTGAATTTAGAATTCAGTCTGTCTTGAAGGCAGCCTTTTGATCTCTTGCCTAGCAGAAGCTTATGGGGAAAAAGCAATAGCATTTAGGCCCTTGATACAATTTTAAAATGTCTAAAATTTTGGTACCATGATCCGATGGATTAAGGACCTGCTTTAGAATGCAAAAAGAAAGACCTGTGGGCAGATAAAAGAACTGCCATTTATTGGGTGCTCTCTGTCAGGCACTGAGTTAGGCATCTTGTATTCATTTCAATATGTCTTTTTCATTAAATACTCCAGGGAGGATAAAAAAGGGGTGCATTCTTCATAACAGTGTTGGGCGCTCTCATGTGTACACTCACACATGTACATAGATACACACATTCCTTCCAGGAGAGGCCTAGGTTTTCTCAATAATTTTAATAACTTTCAGAGATGGATAAGGGAAAAGAATAAGAGTAGTAGAAGATCCCACATGTTTGACTGTCTCTCCGTTGTTTCCCAATCACATTTACTGTCACTGGAATCGGCTCCCTTCTATTGAAGAAAATTTCTGCAGCTTCTCTTACCATCTACAATTATTCTTCCTCTTTTTAAGGAGAAAAATATATGCTTAAGAGAGCAGTGGGTTTTTTCTTTGCGGTTGTTTTTATTCAGAAGTTGGAAATATAGACACTAAGACCCCAAAAGCCTTATTTACATAGTCTTTCTTCTGTTCTCAGCCTTAACCACTCCTATGGAGATAAACTCATGGTGTGAAACAGAACCTTGTTTATTGATATTAATTTTCATTTGCTCCAATTTTTTTTCGAGGAAAGTAATGCTTATGATAAAACCCTAACTGCAGCTTTCAAATTCATGAACAGATTAGAGGTTTGGGGCTATAAAACTTAAGATGAAAGCGGGGTGAGTAGAACCGTGCTGTAAGTTTCTAAGAGGGCTTTTGATTTCTTCTTCTGAATTAATAAATTTACATGTAATTGCTGAACACAGTATTAAATACTGGGTTTACAGAAAATGTCTAAGACATAAGCTCTGTCCCCGTGGAATCTGCAGGTCGATTGGAAAGAGGGTTGTAACTCAGGTGAGAGAGTAGGAAACATAATACGAAGTGCCACATCATGTGTCAAGTGCCAGAGTGCTGTCTGTGTAGAGTAATGTATGACTAAGTCATGATAACAAGGGACAGGCATCCTGATGAATCTGACTTCCTACAGAAGAGAGGGCAGAGTGGGCAGAGACAAAGCTCAGAAGTGGTCCACTGCTGTTGGGGGAAGGTCAGAAAGTCAAGCATGTGCATCTTCCTCCCAGCTCAGCCTTTCCTCCCAGCTCAGCCCTTCCTCCTAGCTCAGGCCTCAGGATGTAGGTCTTAACTAATTAGACCACTTCAGCCGCCAGGTGGAAACAATCTGTTTTATAGACCTTGATTGAGTCCATGCCCCTGAACATGTAAATATAACTATGTTTCTTTCTACAACTGAGCTACAGAGTCAGAAAGTCTTTAGCAAACACATCTCTTCCCTTCAGTGTCCACTGGCCTTTCCTTAAATAAGACTCTTCTTAGTTTCAGCTTCTTCCCCTGTTTTCACCAAGGGAAACTCTCTGTGCCAGGCATTCTCTCCCCAAACTTACAGTGCCCAGGTGAGCTGTGTGAGAGACTCAGTATGGCCACAAGAGGGCAGCAAATAACATGAGACTCCTCAAAGCTAGGAAACACTTTTTGTGGTCCTCCAACTTGGCTAAACAGAAGCCATTATCATCCCAAAACAAGCAAGCTACGTCTGCTACGTAGGTGCAAGACACAGGTGATAAAAGTCAGTCAGATTACAAAGAATTAGAAAAGTAGAGTACAACCTGCCTCGGATTGGGGGTGGGGCCATAGTATCACCTTATCTAGAGATACTGAATCTCAGATAACATGCCCAGAAGCAGCTTCTTGTTAATGGTCCTGTGTCTATGAGGACAAAGCTCAGAAGCTGTGGAAAAGATGCTTCATCCGATAAAATGTAAATGCCAAGGGATTCTTCTCTTGTTAAGCCCAACCTCTCTCTAGCACAGTGCATGGCACATAGAAAGGACACAGAAAATGTGTGTTGAGGGAGTGAATGATTGAACAGTTATTGGACCATCTAAAGGGAACTCATCCCCAAAAGGCAGAGGAACTTTAAACATATCAGTTATTTGGGCTGGACCAGTTAAAAGAGGTAATACAGCAGTATTGAACACTTTCAAGACATTTATCTATTTAAATGCTGGCCTTGTTGTCAGGAATATTTAAGTAACACCATCTCACAGGTGGAGAAAGGAGTTCCAACAGAGATGCCTTCTTTCTTGCCCAAGAGGAAAGTTTTGCCTGTTTGTTTTTCATTTGCCAACAGGTTCACCGGTCATGTCAGGTTACTATGGTGTCAGAAGATCTTTCCTATCTGACCCCGATTTCCACAACACCAAGTTTGCAAACGACGCCTGCACCTCCAGCCTAGGGAAGCCCTTTCCCTGCGAGGCTTCCGCAGGGCAGAGCCACCCGACCCTCCTGGATTCCTACTTCCCAGAGCCCTACGGGGACCACCGAACCCCGGCCTTGAACCCCAACACTGGCTCTCTGTTTAGCGCCTCGCCCCTGCCGCCGCTCCTGCCGCCGCCCTTCCCCAGTGACCCCACACACTTGGTGCTGGTGAGTATGCAGATATTTCACCGTTAGGGAGTAAGGTCATGCAGGGCTGGGCAGGCAGCCCACGCGCTTGGCAACCAGGCTGAAGCCAGGTCTGGCTCACTCTGGAAACCAGTGAGTCTGCTCTGCAGCAGTCCCGGGAGATGCCAGAACAGGACGTACTGCCAGGATATACTCCTAAGGAGCCTTCCACAACGCTCAGTACCACCCACTCCAGCAAGAGGATCTATCTAGGGATCGGGAGAGGACAACTGATAGGGCAGGATTTCTATCCATTTTGTTCATACTCAATTGGTTTTGCCAGATGTTCCCATATCATTCCCCCAGCACCTAAGGAAACAGCCCTGAAATTAGACCTCAGACAAGACTGGGCTTTAATCTTCCAGGGCAGGTACATCTGGACTGCTCTTGCCCTTCCAGTCCCCTGCCTCCCCATCCCCAACATTTCTACCTTATAGAACCTTGTTCTCTCTCAATCCTTTCAAAGAGGTGAGATCTTAAAAGATCTGAAGAACACTAACACCCTTCTTACAGAAAACTGTAAAGCCTCCAACCACAAAGGAATGAATCTCTAAAGATGGGATGTTAGACAAAAGGGGGTGGGGTGGGGATTAACATTATTGAGTACCTACTCCAGCTGGGAACTTTTATGTGCCTTTCTTTGTTCATTTAATATTTGCAACTTCTCACGATGTAGTTATTAAAGCCCCATTTTACAGATAAACTAAGTGAGGTGCTCAATCAGGAAGGCCGTAAGTGGCACAGCCATGATTAAACCCAAAATCCTTCCAGCTCCAAAGATGTTCCCACCTCTTAGCCAAGTGCACCGTGGCCTTCCCAGCCCATTCAAAAGCCCACCACGTAGTTTAGAGGCCCACTCCTTCCAGGAGCAGCTGGCTTGACTTTCCCACTGTGGAAAGGGCATTCTAGGACCCCAAGTATTGTGACGCTCAAAAAGAATGCTTGACATAAGTGCATTGCAAATGTCAAAATACTGTATAAATATTCATTTTATTATTCTCGTATTTTACTCATTTAATGTTGTTTTTTAGGGAAAGGAATCTTAATGCACACAGGGAATTTAATTCTAGAGTAAGAAGGGAACTAAAACTTTCACTTCTGGTGTCAATCACCAGAGGGAAAGGCTGTGTGGTAAGAAGGCTTTGCACAGCAGAGGAAGGACTCCAAGTCCAGCAACACCCCAGGTTGAAGAGGAAATCTGTCCGCAACAGAGTATCATCTAATGACTAACCCTGGTGACCTTTCCATTCTCCTCAGAGGGACTCATGGGAGCAAACAGTGACGGATGGTCTCAGCCAGCCGGACCCTATGCCCACCGATGTCCTGCAGACCTTGCCACCCAGCACAAGTTGCCTCTCCCAGCTGGAATCAGGGAGCACCACCCAGCACAGGAGCTCGAGCTGGGGGCCCCCCCTAGCTGGAGCTCAGTCCTACTCACTGCATTCACTGGAAGATCTGTACCATACACCAGGGTACCCCACCCCGCCCCCCTACACTTTCACCCCTTTCACAACAATGTCCAATGACCTACAACCCAAGGTGGTGCCCCTCTCCCCAGATGAGGGGGCAGATGCCTCTACCCTTCAGGACCCTTCTCCATGGACCAAAGAAGATGGAAGCATGGCGTGGGGGTCATATGAATGCCGCAGAGCTTACTAAGGGGGGGGGGGGCAACCAAAGAACTTATTTACTTTTCTTTCACTTGGGTTCTGTATTCCACAGATTGTTTTTGGTGCGGCAGCTCACTCAGAACTAGATTTTCAAGATAAACCATCATGCCACCCTTTGTTAATGGATAATGGCATTTATTTGTAATCCTCCCCACCATAACCCCACTGAAAAACAACACAAAGTTAATTGCATTTATCAGGGACCATATTCTAACGAGACAACCTGATAGTGAAGTCTCTTTGGAACTTTAGTAACCCATTACGTTCTGAATTTCCTGTTATCTTTGAAATATCATTTTTGGCACTGATTTTTTTTCTTAAATTACATTAAAAAGATTTTGCAGATCATAAAACATACTGATTTTTCTGTTCAATTTGTCTTAGTTATGAACTATGTGTTCTTTAGTGAAGAGAATGCATAGGGTGTAATACAGATTATAGCATACAAAACAAACTACATTTATATCATGTGACTTTAAAGCATGAATCATATATATTTCTCTCCTTACAGTGGCTTGTAAAGGACCAATAAGAAATATATCACCATATACAAATGCTTTATTGTCAGTAAAGTAGGATAAGGTCAGGAGGGTATGGCTTCATAAATATATACTTTTGACTCTGCCCTAAAGCCCAAGATGTTTAAAAGTTAGGCTAATCCAAAAAACAAGAAAGGCCAAAACTTACTTTGATCCATGGTAGCTGCAATTAAGCTAGACATTGTCTCTCTAATGGAATAAACCTTCCAGTAATAAGAGTGGATTAGTAAAATGGGCATTCTGTGATCAAATAAGGACCAATGCATTGTAAAGAAAATACAGAGTGCAGGACTGGGCTATCAGCAAGAAACAATGGACCGCAGAACACCAAGAAGCAAAGGGACTTTGAAGGACATATTGTCAGATGTGGGCCAGTAGCCTTACACACAACATCCCCATTTAAAGGAAGACCTTGTTGGTGGCTCATTGGTCAGAATTGTACAGCTCTTGCTATGTATAAATGAAGAAGCTGACATCTGAAGCATTCATCTGTCTCATGTAAGTCTGATTGGTGTGGATTCCTTTGCCGATTAAGTTCCACGAGTAATTCCCACCAAGCAGCGTGCCTGTCTGCAAGTCAAGGCCATCTAAATGCCTCGCATACACTTTGACTTTGCAATGCATGAGTCAAGGCCCACAGGTCACACTTACACTATTCCTCTTATCTTCCTACCACCTTCCTTTATTCCTGTAACACATTTTCTTGATGCCTCTGGTCCCTTGTGACCTAATGCCTTTTCCCTCTATCTCCTGAGGACCCAGTCCTTTCATTTTTCCACCTGGTTGCCCAAAGCCCTTCAAGAGTCTTCATCAAATCCACTGTGACAGTGTCTCATGCTCTACCTCGCTAGATAGGAGTCCAGAAAATCAAAGACACTAATTTACACATAGAAGTGAATAATTCTTCTCCGGGCCTTGAAAGGTACTTCCTGGCTAAGCAAACACACTCCTAATGATGGAATGCTTGGAGAGGGTGTCTTCTTTACCTCACACTTCTCAGCTCCCTCCTGGGAGAGCATCTCTGCAGGAGCAGACCTAGGAGCACTGGTGATCCTCAGCTGCCGGGCTGCACTCTCGCCGGTCCCCTGCCTCACCTCTTCCCTCCTGCCTCTCCTTTTCACCACCTGATCTTTACTTTGCTCTGTATTTGCTTTCAATGGATTGGGGGAAACTTCTACTGTGGGAGATAGCTGCTCTTTCTTAAATCCACTGAGACTTGAGACCTCAGTCCTGGTTCCCGGTACCCTTGGCAGAGCCATCTGTCATCCAGTCTCACTCATACCTGGACAGCAGACCCTTGCGTCAGAAAGATGACGTCTGGCCCTCTCTATAGATTTAGGGGTCTTCGCAAATGTCTCAAAGTCATTTTTCTAGGTTGATTGTTTAAAAATTATAATAATTACAGTTATCTACTGCTTACCATTTGTTACTAAGCAGCACACACATAATAATGGCTGTGTAAATCATAAGTGTGTGTCCACATCACTTTAACTAGTGTTTGATTATAATGCCACGTGTTAGGTATGCTCATTTCTCCTAGTTTGCTATCTTCTCATATATTATATTCATCTCTTCACAACCAGAGGATGCATTGGCTCTCAGACAAATATAGCTCAGCAACCAGTGGTGTCTACATTCTTTATTTCTTAAAGCATCCAAACCCTTTCATAACGTCTGACAAAATAAAAAAAGAGACACACACACAGGCCCAAACACTATCTATAATCCATTTAAGTTATCTAGTCTAAAAGGGATGGGGGTGGGGAGTGGTGCTAATAATTCCACATGATAAATTATTTTTAAGGATTCTATTTGGCTTGACAATGTATTTCTATATTACATATATTTCAGTTTGGTTCTGGGAATTTATAATACTGTGTGAAATAGTGAAACCAAGCTACAAATTATGACAGGGAAATTAATGATATTTCCCTATCCCATTTCCCATTCGAGTACTCTCTATTTCCTGCTGCATGCCGCGGACAAAGCACATCTTTTCATAATAATGGACAATGCCAGCATAAGAAAAAAAAGACACATTCTCTTCCTCTTCTTCCTTAAAGCTGCTGTGCTCTGACTCACAGCTGTCCGGGGAAAGCCAGAGAAAATTAGAGAGCTTGGGTTCAAACTGCCATCTCTTTCAGGTCCTTTAAGCTTTAAAGTAAGCACAAATGGTGATGTCAAGTTCAAGCTACTTAAAGCTGAGTAGATGGTAACATTACAAAGAAGCTGAAAACAAAATTTGGTCATGCAAAAGCAATCCTTCCATAAATCACTGGAAACAGACATTATAATAGTAGTTTAAAGTGTTTATGGGTCTCTTACCATGTTATACAAGCCCTTAAAATGAGAAAAGAAAGGCATATCTTATCTCATTTATTTAATAAATGCTCTTAAGTGAGCATTATGACTTTCTACAGCTCAGTTACTAATACAATACGCGTATAATTGTACTATTGTGGCAGGGGAAGTAGTACTCTAGTAGAGCACTACAAGAAATTCCACAAAGGGAAAAGAGTTACTAACCCCAATAGCAAAATATATATTTACATACATACATGCATACATACATATATAAAGTATTACTACTATCTCTTTGATCTACTATTCAATATGTAAATCTAAATAATACATTTATAAGAAGTGAAGCATCAGTAATATTTTAAAAACTGAAATTAAAAAAAAAAGAGACTCATAGATACAGGGAACAAACTGATGGTTTCCAGAGGGGAGGAGGGTGGAGGGATGGAAGGAAAGGGTGAAAGCGAGTAAGTACAAACTTCCAGTTATAAAATAAATAAGCCACGGGATGTAATGTACAGCCTAGGGAAAATAATAATATTGTAATAGCTTTGTATTGTGACAGATGGTTACTACACTTATTGTGGTGATCACATCATAAGGTATATAAATGTTGAATCACTATGTTGTACACCTGACACTAATATAATATTGTATGCCAACTATATTTGAATAAAAAATAAATTTAAAAAAAGAACTGAAATAACAATTGATGTCCAAGGTTTAAGTCACTTTACATTACAATGATTCTACCAATCACACAACATAACTATTGGGTTCTGTCTCAAGTATCCTCTCTATTCAAAACAACATGCCACTGTTCCTCTTATATACCATATTTAGTAACTATTTAGACTCTAGAGAGTTTAGTGCAAAATCATACATTTAGTGAGTGACTCTCTAACTAGACTTGTCAAGGGGAAGACTCATGAATGGCTCAGCAATGCATCTCCAGCATCTGGCTTAGTGCCCAGAATGTTGTAGGTGCTCAGTAAAATCTTTATTAAACTGAACTAAAACTAGACCACAAAGATGAATAACTATTTAGACCCTGATTCTGTGGGTGATGACTCTCTGAGACTGAGATATAAGGAAACCTTCACCATGTTTAGTATTTAACATTAGCCATACTCTGCAAATCTGACAATAGTGGATATTGGGCTTTAGTGGTAATATATTTAAATGATCAATTTAGTATTTTTAAATGTCTCTAAGAAGGAAAATTACTGAACTTTTGAAGTAGCACAGAAAAATGTTTATATATTCATTTAGTATCTACATATACCATAATGTCAAGACATCTTATAAATAAAAGTTATTCAAAGTTTGGCATTATCTCCAATGTGATTTAAAAATATGAAAAATAGATCAGGAACTAGAATCCCCAATGATCAGGCTAAATAAACAGTGAGAAAATCTTCTATAATTGTGGGCAAATGATGACACCATGTTATTTTTCATCTTTGATATAAAAATGTCCTCTAATCATAACCTCTGATAAATAAGATATGTGAGTTTGTAACATGTAGTATCATTGTCAGTAAAAAATTTTACAAGTTCCAAAAGGAAAAAAAATGTAGACAAAACAAATAATATCTAAGAACTCACTCTTTTGTATTAGGAAAATTGATAGATGTTCCTACTAACCTTCTCCCTAACCAAATATCTTGAGTGGAATAATCCAAGTTTAATGCTTAATAAATTAATTTGGTTGTAAATGAAAGATCAATGAACTGTGTTATTGCTTAACCATGGTAAGATATTCATAGGCTTGTATCATGGTCATATGTGGATATGATTTTGTATGACATATATTACATAATAAAAATGTTTTAAGTAAAAGATGAACCTTGCGAGCAGTGTCTGATGGTATTTTATTTAAATGATAAATTATTAAATGTTCACTCCCCATGGAAGCTTCTTAAGGAAAAGTTAAAACTTTGAATATGTTTTATGGAAAGAGACTGACTTACTACAAATCATTACATAACCTCCACCTAACAGTCTTCCTGGTCATTTTCATATGGACCAAACATTCACTCTGAGCTCAGTAACTACTTGTTTCCTCCACATTTTGGGAACTTGATATTTCCCACAAAGTTTGGTAACAGTGTCTTAAAGTTGAAACAACAAAAGAACTTTGCATTAATAAAGAGAGTTTAGAGTTGTAGTCAAATTTGGAGGGAATAAACTCCCATTTTTCCTTATACTAAAAGTCTTTTCATATTCATGTGTCTAAGTTCGATAAAGTCTCCTACTTTGGGGAAAAAAATATAATGTTCTGCAGTGTCATTTTGCATACGAAAGCCTGCCAAAAAATTCAGTGAAAATATTCAATTTGAAACTTTAAAAAGAAGTGTATTCTATTTCCACTATTCTGGGTGCTGAGCGACGTTAAGAGGGTCAATGACAAACTAAACGGTTTCTAAGCTCAGTGTCTCTGAAAGCTGAAAAACTGTAACGTATGAAGAACTAGAGAAACTACAGATGGGAAGCCTCAAAAAGAAAAGGCTTGGGGCAGGGGTGGGCATGGTAATTTTTTCAGATTTAGCACTGGGCCTGGTCAGAGTAGATAATCAGTATATGCTTGTTGAACGAACGAACAAATGAATGAATGAATGAACACATAGAGGAGAAGCAGTAGTGTAGAAGTGGGAAACAGTATTCCATGTTCCTCACAGAGCAGTTGATAACAGAAAGCAGGACTTACTTATCTTTGTATTCCTGGTATTTGATACCATGCCTGGTACACAGATGGTACTCAATTAATACCTAACTGGCATTTGGTTCATTATATTTAAAGCAGTCCAATAGTCCAATAGAACAGGCTGTGTGACAAATAGTGAGCTCCCATTTCCTCAATACACATCTACTATAGGCCCAACCAAGCAATGGAGGGAGCCTGAGGCTAGATGACCACCAGCCAAGAAGTTGAAAAAAGACTTAGTCTCTCTCAGCACCTCAAAGATCCCTTTCAGCATTCAAACATCAGGATCCTATCTTACACTTTTAAGCAAGTGAGCCTGATAAAGCCTGATAAACCTCACATTTTTCAGCCTTGTATTAGGACCCCCAAATGATTATCGGGACGTTAGAGGTGACAATGCCCCCAGCAAGGGGAAGAATTCCCAGTCTGAGAAGTACAAACTGTAATTGGCATAATTAACAGCTCAGACTTCCTTCTAGCCAGCCTCTTCTTCGGGGTTCTGGTGTCCCCAGTGCTTACAGAATATTCTCAAGTCAGTATGCTGCACTGCCTTAGTCTCCTTGCACATCCTCATAGGAAAACAGATAGCACATCAAAATGCTCCCACATGCACAGCACAGATGCATATTTGTATGTCTCGTAGACAGTATTTTTCCAATGTTAGTCACAATGCATTAGTGGGCCATTAAGTTATCTTAGTGACTCAACATAGATTTTTTTCATCAATAGAATGAAATGGAAAAGATGGAAATTTTCAGAATGCTTCATATACATAGGTGTACGCTGTCTCATGAAGTCTGTTATAAGTATGTAGATGTTGTTATAGATACAGTATCGAACATGTAAACTGAATTTGTTACTGTGGGTTGAAGTCGAATAAGTTTGCAAGGCTCTGCTATAAAAAATCAGGAAGGCAATGATAGTTAAGAGTAAGGACGTTAGCATCAGACTTAGTTTGATTTACAATCCTGCCATTTATGTGCTCAATAATCGTGGGCATGTTGCTTACCCCTATGTGCTTGCTTCCTCATCTGTGAATCAGGGAGGCTACACAATACAGTGCCTGTTATCCAATAAAAGCTCAATAAAGGACAATTTCAAACAGTGTCCTGTGAGGGACATCCAACTCTATGGGGCAGACCTGGTTGCTGCAGGTCGCATGACATGCAGACCTGTAAAGAGGAACCACAGGATGCACTGAGAAAGGAGTCTCCCTTACCCCCACAGCATGGTGTTTGGCTCTTGAATACCTGTGTTAGAGTCTTACAATTACAGAAATAGCAGACAGCAAAACGTTTTAATGTTGGACTAAAACACAGGGGATTTCTTTCTCAAAATAGGGCTCAGCCCTGAGGAAACCGTTTTCTGAAGCTGCTGGCCAGCAACAGCACAGGAACATCATCCCCGCATCTCGGGCCAACACGCAAGCCCCAGCACTGCTGCCATAGTTCAGGCAGAGGATTCTGGGCAAGGGACAGAGTTCTTCACTATCCCTACAGACCCTAGATTTCCAAGGAGCTCAGCTCTCACCAGCCCACCCCTTCTTCTTCACAGGGCAGCCAGTCAGTAGCATCTACATCAGGGACATTGCCACTGGAACTAAGAACTCCTGTCATCCCTGTCCATCTCCATGGGAAAGGAAAGATTAGCAAAGGATTGAGCCTAGAAAATGAGACAGTACCCCAGAACAGGGGAAAACAGACACATGCGAGGAGCCAGGGAGAAAAACCCCCAATGCAGGCAAGAAATGGAGGAAAGCAGTGACAAGAAGAGAGGCAAAGAAAAGGAAACTCGGGGATGGGGGTGGGGAATAAACAAAAAGGCCAAAGGACAAAGAGGAAGATTTTTTTAAAGAAAACGAACAAATAAGTATAAAACAAAAAGGATAAAAAAGAAGTAATGGAAAAAACTATTAGGACAAGACACCATCCTTAATTCCACGCTGCTTTGTGTACTGTTCCTTCAGAAGAAGTGCCCAGGCAGGGAAGGGAGAAAGGAAACAGGGGTCCTCTGAATTCCAATGTACTTCCCCTCCTCGTGAGTCTGGTCCTCAGCCTGACTTCCATCAAAGAAACTCAGGACACAGACTCAGGGGGCTTTGGAGAAAGAGGCTTCAAGAAACACAGATTCCAGCTGAGCTGGAGATAAGCATACCCCATCATGCCCTCCACTGTCAGGTGCCGTCTCATGTCTTCCCAGCCCTGAGCCCCTCCCCGAGAAATATGGCTTCAGCTGCCCAACAATTGCTATCCATCAGACTCTGGTGTCTTGTCTTTCTCAGAGAGTCCCGTTTCCTCACTGCCATATGTTCCACCTTGCATCAGACACATTTGAGGATATTCAGGTATTTTTCTGGTGGCCTATGGGGCTCAACTCCATTTTTGCATTCCAGAGAACTCTGGGAACAAGAACAGAGGCCTATAACATCTCTTGACCTGGCCTCATGGGAATGACTTGGCTTATTTGCCTGTCTTCCAGTGTTGCCCCCTCCCCTTGAGGGCTAGGAGAGGGTTTGGCCTGGCTCTCTCTCCCTCTCTGGGCTACTTCTGTCTTCTCAAACCTCGGAATCACACAGAGGCAAAACAAGTGCTTGGAGAAAATGACCTAACACAGTCCCTAATTATTTGTGAGGGGCTCAGCCCTGGACCAAGGGGGCAGCCTGACCTCGTATCCCTCCCACCTCTCACTCCAAAGTGTGAAGGCTTGAACATATCATGTCATTTCAGCTAAAATGAGCAGGAGCTAAGCTTATTATCATTTCTCAACACAAGCTCTTGCAGCAAACCTGCAGGGATTGCTCTTGAGGGTGAAAAAGGAGAGAAGTGAGAACTTCACAGGGAAGAAACCACCAGTCTCGGAAAATCTCCAGACTGTGAGACCCCATGGGCCTCCCCAGCTCCTTGGGGAGGAGCAAAGGGTCTTAACAGGCAGGCATTCTGTGTTGAAACCCCAGTGTCTGGGGACCAGACAGAGAGTGGACGAAAGGGGAGGAAAGCCTCCACTTGGTCAGGCAGGGTCAGAAGGAGATGAGGTGCAGAGCTAAGGCCTCTGCTGGGCCTCAGGCCTGCAATCTGGGCCCAGAGCAACTCCTTGCTATGCTGTACCTACTTGCTGCCACGTTCACTCCCCAAAACCTGAGATTTTCCCCTTAAAATAGAGATTGGGGATGTGGGAATCAGTCTGACCAGTCAGCCTGGCTCAGGTGGTCATGAAGTGCAGCCTAAGTTACTCAGGGCTCCTGAAGCTGCTTTTGAGGCAGAAATACAGAGCATCTTTGAGCACTCCTGCTCTGTCTGTGGGAAGGTGGGCAAAATGCTCAAAATAGAATAAAAGCAAGGGTCAGGACCCAAAGGGGTCTCACTCCCTGTTTCTCTGGACTCTCTGTGGGGTGCCTGTGTGCAGGATTTCTGCAGAAGATAGTCCATTTTGTTAAGCCTTTGAATATTCAAATTGAAAGTACCGCGCAATCATTGATTGTCAAATCATGGGTTTCTAGAGGTTTTAAATACTTGGCATGAGGGGGAAAAAACTCAAACCTATACCCGAAGGTATAAAACATTAATTCTGTTTGTCTCCTGCTCCAGGAACCTGGGTGCAGCTGGATGCTTTGTGAAACTTTAAAAATGTTGCATCTCTGCTTCTCTCCTTGCACAGGAGCTCTCCTAGGCACTGAGTCCCTGCAGCTGCAGCATCCAGCCACGGACCCAGCTTCTGCTGACCACCATGTCGGGTAACTCGGCTGCTTCTCCTGGGGTAGGGTCACGCGGGCCAGGGGCGTTTTGATCTGGGTGTATTTCCACATCTTTTCCTGCACAGAACAGAGAGGCACAAAGTCAGAGCATGCAAGGATATGCCGGGGATCGTGTGAGAGGGCACGGGCCACACTGTGGCCGCTCCCACTCGGCGTCTGCTCCCGAGAGCAGAGGTCCAGTGGCGGAGTTGGCCGCTGCGGACGTCCGCGTACCCCGGCCCACCACCCGCCCTCCCACTTTGCCACAGCTGTGACCCTGGGACTTCGCAGCGCGGATTCTGCGCACCCAGAAGCGGCGGCGGGGGGAGCTAGAGGCTCACGGTGAGCCCGGGACGCGAGCAGGGCGCGCGGGGCGCACAGAGCTAAGCTGTGGCGGTCCCGGTGCCGACCCCGAGCTGCCCCCGCAGCCCGCGGAGCCGCGAACCCGGCGAGGAAAGCGGGGGGAGAGAATGGACCGCGCAGAGGGCGCGGCGCCCAGGCCCTGCGGGCCGAGCACGGGATTTCCTGCGTCTGGGAGACAAATAGAGCATCCTCCTTTCCTGGGGAGACCCCTAGCTCCTGGGTTCTGGCCTGGGGGCTCCCTGCTGTCCAGCTGCGGTCTCCGCAGTGACCAGGCGAGGCGCTGGCGGCCTGGCACAGTCGCCAGGCACATAGGCTGGTCGCACGGCCGCCACAAGGCGCGGCGCCCGGCCCCTCCCCGCGCGATTCACCCGGCGCTCACTCCAAGGTCGAGGTCAGAGTTGGAGTCGCACTGGGCTCCTGCGGCCACCCCCGACCGCGAAAGCTCGCCGGGCGGGACCCGGTGTGATCTTAACAGCCCGACCTACTCACTGCGGCTCAGCGGGGCCCACTGGGCCGCGTCTGTCCCGCTCCCGGCACGCTGAGGCTCCCTCCCCGCCGACCCTCCGGCGAGCGCTCGGCTGCCCTCCTCGCCAGCCGGGACTGTCCGGCTCGGCCCTGCCGGCCCGGAGGGCGGCCCTTCCGGAGGGCGGCCTCCCAGCCGAGTGCGCGATCCTCGGGAGACCCACACGGCTTTCCCGGAACTCGCGCCGCGCCGACCTAGGAGCCTCTGTGCGCCGCTGAGAAATGCCTGCACCAGAAAGGGAGGGGGTGGGGAGAGACGGGAGGAAGGGGAGAACGGGAGCGGGGCCTACGGAGGGAGGAGGAAAAGAGAGAGAGCAGGAAAGGCGGAGGAAGGGGGCCAGGGAGGGAAGTCTGAAGAAAAAGATCGACGGGAAGGAAGGAGGGAGTTCTTCGGGTCTGGGCCTTTTACTGGGGTCAGTCTGGCAGATCCCTCACCGGCCCAAGTATACAGCTCGCCCAACCCCACAGCTTGCCCCAGGGCTGGCTTCCAGACCAAGGGCAGGTAAAGGTCGGAGCCTCCCGAGAAGCTACACCTGGCCTGGTGGAAAAGGAAGGGACTCAGACCTTGCGTGGGAGCATCACGGTGGGGTGGGCTAGGTCGGCTGCTACAGATCAGAGAGTGCCCTTGCTCCAAGCCCCCACCCCCGCCCCTCCCCAGGCCCATAATACCCTGTCCAAGGCCGTCGGGCTGGGCCCAGATATCCCCAACTTAGTCAGCCAAGGTGGCAAGCTCCCCTGGACTGGTCTCCACATTCCTGAGCAGAAAAACCCGTGTGCTATTGGTCTAGGCATAGGACCCAGCCTGGGGTGGGTGCTCACACAGGTTTCCATATGTTCTGATTCCCACTGAGTAGCTGCAACATGCCCAGCTTCTCTTCACGCCTTCAAGTTTGATAAATTTGAATTTCTTTCCCACTTGTCTTTTAGCATTTTCTCTGTGTTCTCCAAACCTAGAAACCTGGCCTTAGATGCCATGGTCTATAAAGAGGACTCCCCTGACACCCCAGCCTGACACCCAAACTTCACATTTGACCACTGACTCACTCGGTTGCCTTTCCCCAGAAAAACCAAAGGTGTATCAAGGTGTCCGGGTGAAGATCACGGTGAAGGAGCTGCTGCAGCAGAGAAGGGCTCACCAGGCAGCCTCGGGGGGAACCGTAAGCATAAACCCTTCACTTACTCCCAACTCCTATACGGCCTCATTCAACCCTGCATCTGGGGAGGGGTAGAGGCTACCCTGGGCCCCAGTCACTAACCCCAGACCTGGCCTTCCTCGGGTGTTCCTATAACTTCAGTGCCCAGCTTCATCCCAGTTCACCACAGGAAGCCACAAAGAACAGCTGCGGCATGTTGTGGGGCTCAGGATTTGGGGGAATCCCATCCTTCACTGATCCTAGTTGAGTATGAAGGGCTTGTTGATCCTGTGCAGGGAGAGGAGCAGCCAGCAGGTAAGTAGGTTGTCATTCTGTTAGGAAGACAGTGTTTGTGCCCTCACATATGCAAAGAAAATCTCTCCCAGAAACTCACTTCATTTCAGGAAGCCCTTCAAAAATAGAATCTCTGTGAAACAGCACCCCTTCCTTCCTCATTCTTCTGGAATAAATGCCTTTGAGGTCATTTATCTATAAATCGCCAGTTACTAAAAGTTCCCAATGGAAAGGGGCCATGTCTGCAGAGGAGACAGCTTGGAATATAAAACCACATCCTTAAGCTATAATGAAGCCTCAAGTAGTTCCAGACTAACACAAGATTGACCTGGGCTGTCATAAGTGTTCCCTGCCACTTATATGTGTCCTAAACCATAGTGCTACTAAGAGCTCTCAGGGTAACAGCAGAATCAAATAAACTAGGTCAGGTCATCCTCCAAGAGAGGGCAATTCATCACCAAAAGCCCTTGATCCTACAATTGCTTGTGGTTGGTTTGGGCGTGGATGTAGGATCTGATAGCTGGGGCCCACATTGCCAATGTCAGTTTTGGTCCTATCTCCAGCTTAGGGTTTTGTGCTGGTGCTGTTTGTGTGCAATACACGACCTCATAAAACGGGCCTTTGTGGGAAGAGGCAAATGATGTAAGGGTGGTGATCATAGGTTCTAGAGTGGACTGGATTCGAAGCTCAGCACCTCCATGGTGTATATCCTCTGAGCAAGTTACTGCGTGTCTCTTGCCTCAGTTTTCTCATCTTCAAACTGCAGATAATAAGATTCTGTGAGGGTTAAATGAGTTATTGCATATAAAGCACTTAGAATAGCACTTTCCACGTAGTAAGTGCTCAATTAATGTTAGTTATCATTATTATTTTTGAAAAGCAACTACAATAAAATTACGAACAAGGCTTGAAAGCCAGCTATCAATAATGTTCATCCACACCCTTTGCCCAGAGTTTAAAGTTCAGGTGTGAGCTTGCTGTGATATGGTACAAACAGCACAAATTTTACATTTGCTGGAGAGCTTAGTACCTCTATATGCAGAATTTCAGCTAACAATAAAACTTCCACTTGTAGAGGATTTTACAGTGGTTCTTTTAAAGCATTTTTGCACACTCATTATTTCATTTAGTTCTTATAATAACCAGGGGAAGTAAGTGAGGTCATGGTATGCCTCTATTACAGCTGAAGTTCAAAGTCTTGCAGTTATTGACAGTAGAGTTAAAAGTAGAACCAAGGTCTTATTCTTAATACAAAAAAATTCCCACCTATTGGCTCCCTAAATTCATCTTTCTGCAGATCCAGCTGTGCTGAGCAGGAGTCTGATAGCCTCAACCATCAACCCCTTCAATTCAGAGATAATTATAAAATTAATAAAACCAGGAACAAGGGAACTGGGAAATGCTTCTGGAGCAAAAATAAAATAAAATAATCATCAAGATGTTCATAACAAAATGTAATCTTTCATTATGGAGCTTTGGTACATGGTAGAATTCTGCTTCAGCTGCACCTGTAGAAGTCCCACTGGGCATGGCGATTTTATTGCTGTTGGCCTCTTACAGGTTGGTTTGGCCACTGTTCTCCTGTTAGCTAGCTGCAGGAAGAAAGGCAAGGGTTAAATATTTCACTTGTGTATCTGTTCCCTGGGGAGATTTTACTTATCTCAGTTTTTCTGAATTCCCCCCGAGAAATACAATAAAGCAGTACTGCTGAACCAGTGCCTTGCAGAGCAAAGCTTGCTCTCTACTTCGCTTCCTTGAATATTATATCTGCCTCTGCCTGGAGTAGCACACAGATGATTTAATTACAAGAGCCAGATGTAAAAATCCCTCCCTGGAAACCATCAGAAGGATCTGGGATTTCAGGAAAACTGTGAAGGTATGCTCAGTAGGCAAGGATGGGAACACCAGGGGATAATGTATGCCCGCTTCTTGGTGTAGACTCTTCCAGTTTGACAGAGATGATCTCCAACTTGATCAATGGTTGAAAGACACCTCTAGGAAGCTTTACGCCAAGGAGAGAGTTAATTTTATCAAATATACAAAGCAGGAAGAAATTTATCTTAATTTATAAAGTCAAAGTAGTATCCACAATTTGAAATTTTAAGAAGCCAATTGTGAATGGAAGTTATAGATGGAGACAAATATCAGGGTCTCAAACAATGCCAGGAGAAATGTGTGCGTGTGTACATGCAGGATTTCTAAATTTGATTTAAAAAAAGAAACAGAAAACAAAAAAACTTATTTAGGCCAGGTCAATTTGCAAACAACCCTACATACACACACACACACACACACACACACACACACACACAATTCTTTTACCTTTAGGATAAAGGGAAACTTGATAGTACTTATCAAAAGATATAATTGACCCTTTTTATAACCATTAAGTTTTTTAACAGCTTTGATGTGTTTTTTAAACTGTAGATTGTGGATTTTTGTGCTGTTTGAAATCTAAGAGAGGTGCCTTTCTTTGTATTTGTGGAGCAAAGTAGAAAGTGAACCCATGACTAGAAAGATAATATCAAGTAGGATATTGTAAACATACCTGAGGGAGATAAGGTGGGGAAGCAGACAAACAGACCATTCCGGGGGAGGAATGGGGTTAATGAGAACTCTACAATGAAGCAGAGTTTTTAAAACCCACTCCTTCCAAGTCCTATAGCTCAAGCTGCAGCCAAATATTTGCATGAAGAGCTGGTGAAGGATTCCAGCTTCCTGGTTCATGACATTACAGCATGGATCATTTTCAAAATTAACACCACCTCCTGTTTCAGCAGTGGCTGTGCAATCTCCCAGTGGCTCCATGTACGGGAGTAAGTATACCCTGTAACCCGAGAGAGCAATGTGGTGAGCTCAGATTCCCAGCACAGAATCAAAGACTGATGCTGGTCCCTTTAAACTTTAAAGCCACCACCTGAAACCTAAAGAAAATAATAATGATAAAAAATCTAAATTACTTGGTTAGTAATTTAACTCAATTTAACTAGAAGATACAAGTGCTTTACTTTAAATAGTTAGAAGGAACAATCTCATAAACTTCAAGTATTTAAATATAGTAGTAAAAAAAGTAACTTTTATAAAAATGAGTAACAAACATACAAAGAGTTGAAATATTTCCTGACCATTAACTAGAATATAGATAGGCTTCAACTCTATGACTAGAGCTTTAAGTAAATATTTTCTATTTTAATATTTCATAGCTAGTAAGAACATGTGAATATTTTGAGCTATCCACGATTAACAAAGTTAGGAATTGTGTCCTTCAGGGAAAACAAATTCCTAAGACTAAGCAGCCAGATACTATATGAAAATTTTGAAGAAAATGATTGACTTGGTCACAGAAGTTAAGATTAAATCAATGTAAGTCCTTATTAATTTTAAATTAAATAGTTTAATATGCTCTTTACTGGATTGGTTTTTTTTAATTGTTACATTTCTCTAATGTAAAAATCGTTTAAATTAAAATTTTCTCAAAATCAATAGCTTTTAAAATTGAAGTGGGAGGATCTGATACTGGAAAAAAAATCCCCAAGCAAACCTAAAAACTGAATCTAAATAAAATACAACATTGGTTGTATTTAACGACAGCAGCTGTTTTTAGAAGAAAGAATCTGGCTTACCTTAAAGCAGAAGGCAACATAATTCACATCAAAATGTCTTAGCTTTCCCTATATAGAACTTTGATTTCGCTTTGTTTTATGGTCGTATTCTTGTTTTGGCAGCTGTCCGGAGAGAATAGTATCCACCTTCCAGATCCAGTCACAGCATCTTCTGCAGGTCAGTACAGCCAGCATTATAATTCCCTCAAAAACTCTTTCAAAAGTCCATCTCGAAAGTCTTTCAATGCTTGATTCAGGGGTTAAGATAGGCACCACCATTTAATTGCAATCCAACCAATCAGAAGGTGAAATAGGCACAGTGACTCCTGATGGAAGCCCCGCAAGGAAACAAAGTGCGAATGTTTTCTTCTTTCTAAACTGTCTGTTCTCTGCTGTCTCGTCTGTCCTGAGTTTGTTCTTCTCATTTATTCCAGTCCCTCATCTCCAAGTAACTAAACTAGACTCAAAGATCAGAATTGTTTTTAGAAACTTGTTATCATTTTTTAGTGCACCATTAGATGGAATAGAGGTCCTGGAATTATGCCTTTGCTTTTCTTCAGTCAGTTTCTAGCCGACAGGGGCTTCCCTCCTCTTCTTTTCTCTCTTCCCAGAAAGCAGTTCAAACAAGTGTAAGTTTTCTCAGCCCAATATGAATGACTCTATTACATAAACACTCCTACCTATGTCACTCAACAGCTAAGAGTTTAAAGAGGTTATATATAAGGAAACATGCTTTTATGGTAGCTCACCACTGAATGTTCCACTTTTACTTAACCTCAAAGGAACCTTGAGATTTACAAAACTCCAGTGTTCTGTCGTTCCTCTGATAAACACACTCTAAACTTATCTCCTTTGAGCATTTAAGGATAATAACCACAAATTGGGCCTATTAATACTAAAAAGGAAAAGGAGTCACATTTTCAGCATTGTTTTTGTTTGGTATTTAACAACGTATTTTAATGTCATTATCATATTAACATGTTCCCTAAGAAAGCACTTTTACGTTTTGTAATTTAGAACAAACAGTACTAATTTGTCCCCTACATTCCTGGTTTCTATTTTATAATTTGCATCGCCATTTATATTATATCACTCCTCAAAATTTAAGTTGCTAAGTAAGTGTGAAAAGTTTAGTAATAACCCTAAATTAAGAGGATTACTTCACATGACATCAGAAGTTTTTCTAAAGGCGCAAACAATTCTGTAAGCTACTTCTGAGAGGTTTACTTAAACTGTCGTAGGGGCTAGATGTGGATGCTTTTTATGGTCCAAGAAAGTAGAGGCTTGAGCATTATTTGACTGTGACTGTTGGACACAGGTTGGATCACCATTCTTTCATTTTCGCCCTAGCCACATTCACAGCCAATTTCCACATTATTAACCAGATTCATTTCACTGGAACTTGAATTAGCTAAGGCAATGAAAAACAGGCAGATTGCCTGCCTGTTTACTTTGGTAGAACTTCTTAAGCTTCCTTTTCCCTTAGCCCTAGTAAATACTCAAATTATAAAATAGAAATTCATTGAAATCAATTAAGTGCAATTTTTAAACAACAAAAAAATCTTTTTCCTTTCTCTTCTAGGACTGTATTTTGAACCTGAATCTATTTCTTCCACGCCCAATTATTTTCAACCCCGAGAGTTTTCCAGTTGTGTTTCTTGTGAAGAAAACCCAAGCTGCCTTGACCAGATCTTGGATTCCTACCTTCAGACAGAGACACACCTGGACCCTTTGCTCAATTCCATGCAAAGTACTTCACACTGTTTCCCAGACAGCTTCCAGACTGCCCCTCTCTGCTTTAACCAGAGCCTGGTAATTTATCTCTGTTCTTAGCAAAACCTATTTATTGCTTACTATGGGGTAATAATGCTTTGTAAGAAAGTCTGCATCATCTCGTGAGAAATCATACAAACACTATCAACAAGGAAATCATCCAGGAAGGAAGCAGAGAACCATTTACAACTCTGGAGGTAAAAATAGCCACACATTTCCCAAGTCCTATGCCAAGTTGGTGTGGGGCAATAAAAAGGTTTCCTGGCAATATATACTTAATGTTTTTAAATTGTAAAGTTAAGACATCTACTAAATGGAAATCACTGATTTAAACAATGGCCCTTGGATTTGGGGATTGTTGAAAATGGAATTAAGGCTGTATCTACATAGTACCAAATGGTCATTCTGATAAGTGGGGTTTTTTGCTTTTGTTTTTTGGGTTTTTAATGCTCTTTTTCTTTTTCCTTTTTTATTTTTTATTTTTTTTTTAACATTCAATTGGCTCTACTAACTGGTTGTTTTGGTCTGGTTTAGTAGACACAAGAACTCATTTGAGTCTGAGATGGTCAGTAAAAATGAAGCCCTAATTCTTGAAAGAATTTGGATGGTCTGTTCTTGATGGACCTCAAATGTTTGAAAATGTATTATTTAAAATGGAGTAAGGTTTGCATTAGTAGATACTAGTTGTTTTAGATGTCTTTTAGATACTCATATCATTTTTTAAAACCTTAAAATAAGTGTTTTTAATGTAAATACTTTTTTCTTTTGGTTAGTCAAAAGTCTGTAGGTCTCAGACTACTTTTAAGGGAATAGGAAATTAACACCACAAAATGTGGACACAGAGCCCCCAGTCATCCAATTCCAATCCAGTTTGCAAGTTAGGCTTTCTCAGTAACAATTTTAGACCTACTTAAGAGAAAACAGAAAGTACCTTTCTCCTCGGGACAAGACTTTGGTGACTGTAAGAGTATGTTCGCATCTTGGAGTCTCCCAGACACTGGATCATTGAAGATCCTAGTCCTATCTGAGTATGTTCACCTTGTTCTCCATAGCCAAGGGTGTGGAGAAACATCCAAGGTGCCACCTGCAGCTTATATTGTGGCACACAGCAGGATTTGGTGTGCAGGTGACTTGAAACACAATGGGATTTTGTGGTTTAAGGACAAAGCATCCTCTAAAGTTTGGTTATAACAAAGAAAGCCAGTGAAGCAAGGCAATTAATTGTTGGGAAAGAAATACGTAAATATAGAATGTGGTATCATGAAATCAGACGATCATAAAATAAAATTACTTCTGCAGACTTGGGCTGGGTTGGGTGTTTTGTTGTGTTCTTTTTCTTTACCCCTAATGTTCTTAGTCAGAGTTAATAAATCCACTCTATTCAGTTCTCTTAATCCTATCTAAGTTATTAAGCTCTTTGTTCCTTGGTTTTCATTTTTCTAGACCCCAGGATCACCTTCAGATTCCTCCACTCTCTCTGGTTCCTTAGACTACAGTTACTTGCCGGCTCAGCTACCTTCGTATGCTCCGGAGAATTACAGTTCTCCCCCTTCTCTGGACATCAGAAACTGTGGCTATCCCTCAGAAGACTTCTCCTACCCTCACTTGCCCTCTCACGCCCAGTACGACTGCTTCTCCTCAGCCACCACCTCTGGCTGCTACTGTGCGTCCTGTGAGGCAGAACACTTGGACACCATCAGAGAATCCGAGTATTTTTCCTATCCCAGCACAGACTATGTGAACTTTGCTCCCTCAGCAGCAGCAACCAGTGATTTCTATATGAGAGAAACAAACTGTGACATCTGCTATAGTTCATAGGAGTTCATTAATGTGGAACATGGCATACGTGTATGTTTCTACCGCGCCAAGTGACAACTCAAAATAGGCAACCTATGAACAAAATATCCCAGGCGCAGTTTACATGTCACAGTTTTCAATTTTCTGACGCTAACTTAGGCATTAAGATGAAGTCCTCAGACCCGTCCTTGTGCCATTCCTATTTTGTATGCTTACAGTTAAATTTTTTATAGGGAACATTCAATTGTTTTACTTCACTGTGTAACGAACAAATTCTAATTTTTTTACTAATAAATAGTTTTGTATTATTAAATGTTGGCTTATTTTTTTTTAATTTTGAATAATGGTTTCCAATTTGTTTGAATAGTATCAATTACTTCTGGAAATCACTAATTACTTTTCAGTAGTTTAATCTCATTCATGAATTTAAAATTATTTTAATGTGGCGAGGTGCCTTGGCTCCCATGAGGATGGAGGGTACACACACCTGTGATGGCAGAAAAGTGAAAGTCAGCCTCACCTTTAAATGAGGACATATGTATATCTTGGAGCAACATCACAGAAAGACATTAATGAATCATTAGTTTCTCGAATCTAACATTAGTCAATGAAATATTAATATGACCAAAAAGCACATCTTACCTACAGCAATATCAACCTGTAGATAATTCTTTTTTATTTCCAAAGTCTTGTTTTGTATACTTTCTGGGCAAATATTTAATCTTCTTTCTCCTGATGCCTGCTTTGCAGTTGAAGTTTTAGAATACATTGTTACCTTATATTTCTGAATGTCTGCTTTAGATCCTTAAAAATGCATTACTTGTATTTACAGATTGATTTATAGGATTGGCCATGTTATTTACAACTGAATTTCAGAATTTACTTCCTCTATTAATCTATTTGAACAAGCCCAACTTTTCAAGGTGAAGAGAGTTACTTAAGCTACCTATGCTAGACCATATTGTTAAATCCTGTTTGCTGAGGACACTGAGTAAGGCACAGGACTTAATCCCTGCAGTGAAGTCTGGGAGGCATTGTCCATGTCCCAAGGTTCAGCACAATGATAGCAATACTGGTACCACTGGCACTGGCCAGAGCTGCCATTTTCTGAGCCCTTCCTGTGCAAGAATTGTCTAAAGGTTTTCTCACACGTCATCTCATTTAATCTTCACAACAACATTGGTAGCAAAATGAGGAGTCTCAAGTTCAGCCACCTGCCCAAGGTCACCTTGCCAATAAGCACCCGAACTTGTATCTGAAGTACATCACAGATGTGCTTCTTTACTCACTCTCTGGTGAACAGTTTGATCCACTGTTTGTGAAAGACTGTTCAGGAACCTGTAAAATCATCCCCCATTAAACCCCAACTTCCTCTTACACACAAAGTTATGTTCTCATCACAACTAGTCAGAGCTCCCCAGAGGGGCTGCACTGTCCAGAGGCTACAAAGATACCAAGCATAAGAGCTTTCAGAGACCCCCACTTTGGGGACCAAGGCCAGTGACCGACTGCCACTTCAGTTGGCTTCTTTCTATTGGAGGCAGATATGCTTTCAAAATGACACTGCCTGATTGTCCCCTTCTTGGGGACTCCACTAAGGCTTGGGCAAACAGGACAAGTTGCAACCTGCTTCATGGGATAGATATGCCAGGAAAAGAGAACAATTACTGCCTTTCGGAAATGCCAACAAAACTAAATTTTTAATAGTTTCAAACTAAATTGAAACTGGCCTGTTGTCAACAAATACCCATTCACACAGCCCCTGCATACCTGCCACCCACCCCCAAGGGGCAAAAAGCAGACAACAAAAAGATGTCCAGTGGTTGGCACCAAAATATCCCTTTCCTAGATGCCTTTTTTTTTTTTGATCCCCCACTTGTATTGTCTGCCTTCTGAATCAGTTATCTTGTAGCTCTAAGAGAGAACATTTCTACCTCTTTGTTTCCTGTTCTTACTTCACATGTCCCTGAGTTTTTGCCTAAACTTAGTGTGGGAAAGATGTACAAAGGAATGGGCGTTAGCTAGATTAACTTTACCTGAAATTGGTCTTTACGATATTTCTTAAATTCGGACCCACAGCTCACCTGGCACACACTGAAGTCCATGCACGCTGCCCACCCAGTTTCTCAATCACTACGACGCATACAGAACAGCGCAGGGCCCCTACAGCAGCAGGTAAAACATCTGCCTGCAGCACTGGGACAACCTAGAATGCCTCTCATCAACATATACCTGGGAAGCTATAGAAAAGATAGGTGCCTGTGCCTCAGTGTGAGAAAGCCTACGTCAGTAAGTCTGGGGAGCGCCCAGGCATCTGCATTTTTTAAATGTACCTAAGTTGATTCTGATATAGATGGTCCTCTGTCTACATTTGAAAAACACTGACATATTCAATGTCCACATTGTTCACTTGTAGGACCTAGCAGCACAATAATAACAGCTTACATGAACTAAGCTCTTTCTATGGGCCAGTGCTGTGGGCCTTATCTCAGTTAATGCTCAAACAACCACAGAAAATAGATACTACTATTGTCCTCATTTTAATTGATGATGAAACTAAAGTTTGGAGAGATAAAATAACTTGCCCAAGATCATATAACCTACAAATCAGAGTGAGAGTTCTCCAATTCAGGCTGTCTGATGCCACAGTGTGAATGAACTTCCAGTAGCCTCAGTAAACTTTCTATGCGTTATACTTGCAGGAATTCGATCTTTTGCCTTAAAAGTCACATGGATATCTGTAGCCAGGTCCTTATACCACAGGGGCATTTAATAAGATTATCATGGAAGTTCAAATATATATATATATTCAGAACCATTAGAGAGATTAATAAAACAAAATAGTGTAAGTGCTTACCACATGCAAGATTAATTGTATGCCTTCAAAATACAGTCAAAGTTTAAAAAGGATGTGATTTCAAAAATTAAAACTTGGAGAATTTCAGTTAGGATGGGCATGGACTGATTTTCAAACACTTGGGAAATTTAAATTAGAGGTCAACCCTTGGAGGCTGAGAGAGATAAGATCAAAGAAAGTCGAAGGTAATAAACATTTGGAAACTATTACCTCAAGCAATGGCCCATCTTGGCAGCTGACCTAAGGCTGCAGGTGGACATCAAGAAGAAAGGTATAGATAAGCGTAGCTGAAATGATGGAGCTGGGGCGGGGGCAGGGAGATGGGAAGGAGATAGAGGTGGAGTGCTATCTTTTGATAAAAAAATGTTTTTAAAAATCATTATTCAGCCTAGAAAGACAAAGGCTAAAAAGAGAATCAAAGCCAATGAAAGTGTGAATAATGTAATTTAAAATAAACATGATTTACCATCATTTCTCAATCCTCAAAACCTAGGTCACCCCCAGTACAATTCCCAGCAGGGTTGCCCAGGAACATAATTAACCCTCACACTGCCTCTCTTCCTCTTACAGATAAAGGGATGACAATGTCTTCCCTAAAAATCAGGTTTGGTCAGGGGACATCGCAAAGACTTGGGGGCTGGATTATAGTGTGGCGGGGAGAGGGGGTGGAACATTCGGGGACAGGTGGCTCTGTGCTTTAATGGGCAGCGTAATTGGCCCCATTTCTTATGCTCCCATAGGCCTCTGAGTAAAATGTAGGGACTGAAGGATGGACAAATCTGAGAAGACACAGCTCTGCACGATAACAAAGCATCAAACTAATTGAGGACAGGAATCTGTCTAGAAAACAGTTTCTCTTACTTAATATGGATGGAGAACATGTGATTGGTCCTTGGGCAATGTGAAGAGAGTGTGTGTGTGTGTGTGTGTGTGTGTGTGTGTGTGTTCCATCCATTGCCACCTGGATAATCCAGAGGAAAGAGGAGACATCTGCCCTTTAGCCTGCCAAGATCGGACCTGGCATGCCAAAGATCTGAAGCCATCATCTCCCTTCCCCTTTGTACACTTCTTGGTTGAATAAGCTAGATTTTGAGAAGAGCTCTGCTGTGGGTTACTCCAATCCTAGGATAGCCCTGATGGGGGGATAGGGTGAATCCTAGGGTAAGATCAATTTAGGGGTAGGTGACACTTTCTGTAAAGGGGGGTAGGGTGAGAATCATGGTTGTGCAAAGAAGTTGACATTCTCTGAAAGGAGGGCTCATCAGGGGACATAAGATCTAGACTAAGAATTGGGATACATCCTCAAGTGGGCTCCCTGTGAGATGTTTGATTTGGGGGTGCTTTTCTTTTGGGATGCGAACACAGTCCCATTCAGTGTTATGTTTGAATTTTTCTCCTCCCACACTGTAACTTCTGTTGGTTAACCGTAACTGTGCAGGAAGTCTGGTTTCCCATAGAGCTCTGGGTAGAAGTACAGAGACTAAAATGAAGGGATTTTAAAGGGAAGCATGTCTGGCCCAGTTCACCCCTCTCTGCTTAGACATGTGTGGAGCTGGTAGCATTTATTGCAAGGACTTGTAGTCCCGGGCAAACAGGAAGTGATCTGCAGCCCGTGAGTGGTGGCCGAGCGGAGGCGAGAATCCTGGGGAAGGGCACTGATTGAGAAACTGCAGCTCCAAGATACAGCTAGAGGATAATGCTTGAAAGTGAAAGAGGCTGGAGCCCAGGTCACTCAAACAAGGGGTAACTTTAGGACAAATAAAAGAAAGTTTTTCTACAGAGGGTAATAAACTTAAAAAAAATATTACCCCTGCAAGTAGAACATTTAAATAGTTTCAAGAAGGGTTAAGATTAATTTGACTGATAATATTTTAGGGCTGGAAAGGGACCCAGAGATCATCTAGTTCAGTGGTTCTAAACCCTGGCTGCACATTACAATCACCTGAGGAGGTTTTAAAAAACATCGACGTCCAAGCCCAAATCAATGAATCACAATCTCTAGGGTGATTTGGGCATTAGAATTTTTTTTAACTCTTTATTTTGAAATTATAGTAAGTTGCAAAAGTAATACATAGAGTCCTATGTACCCTTCACCCAGCTTCCGTCAGTGGTGACTGACATCTTAAATAACTATAGTACAATATCAAAATCAGAAGTTGACACTGGGACAATGCTGTCTACTAGGCTACAGATTTGATTCCGTTTTCACCATTTTTTTACATGCGTGCATTTATGTGTTATCGGTGTGTGGGGGTTCTATGAAATAAGCATGAGTATTTTTTTTAAATCCCCTGAAGATCCTAATGTTCTCATCCCAGAGATGACAACTGGTGTTTCAGTCCCACCAACCTGCATTCCACGGGTGAGGAAATTGAGTCCAGAGTAGCAAAGTGACTTGTCCCAGGACACCACCATGTTTCAGTAGGGAAGGCAGTGATGTCTTAGTCCAGTGTCTTTTATTGTTCATAAAGTTGTTACAGGGCAACAATGTGCTATTGAAAACGAGCTGATTGTCTAAGGGTTGAAGCAAGAGGTAGAAGAGTTATATGCCTAATTTTTGAAGTTGTCTTAAGAGACAAACACAAAAAGACTTTGGTTTCCAAACTGTATTCCAATATAGGTCACTGCAATACATTTTTTTAAAATTTGCAGAAAGCACGGGCCCTGGCCAATAATAGACATCCTCCTGTGTTCATTATTATTATCAGACATTTCGGGCCTAGATGGGCCACAAGTCTGGCATCATGTAAACATTCTCATGTTCTTGTGCTTTCTGTGTGGCTCCTTTTACTTACTTCACTTTCAGTGGCTGGGAAAATGTGGTCAGACTCGTTAATATGAGTGTTCTCCCCAGGGAATGTTCCTCCCGTCTCCACTTGAAACATTGAACCAGGGTGGTGGGTGAGCTCACTTACTTTCTGTGGGGCTTGTGTCTTCATTTTATGTGCTTTGGGCCCGAATAAGCCACAGAAACATTTTTTTTCCCTTCTACAGTACCCTGCTTCTACACAGTGAATCTCCAACCGCTCTCTCTGTGAAACACGGTACACCCAGGAGAATGCATGGAAAATGGCCCCTGCGTAAGTAAGATGGCGCCACACTAAGCCCGTCTCAGCCTCAGCGCCTCACCTGTCTTTTTGCACACCACCCGTTACCTGAAACAGAGAAACACAGCAAGGACTTCCATGTAAACTTCAACTGGAGTCTGGGCCCAGGAAAGCTGCAGTGAATTGAGGGTCTCCAAGACGGCTGTAGCAGATTAGAAGCCTGGAGCTCTTGACCCTGAGTCTCTGAGTGCTCTCCTGGGACCTGCTCGTCAGTTCACCAGCTGCAGTCAAATTGAATTGGGTTTGAGGAGCCAGACTATTCCTGAGCAGCTTGTCTCTCTGCCATGGGCTTAGTAAGCAGAACTAGATGTAGACTGCTGGAGAATCTCACTGCACCCTCTTTAAATTTCTCTTTCAAGACTTTTAAGCATTCACTCGCAGCCAAGCTTTATGAATAAGAAAATGCAAAGGCTGAGGTTTTGTCTCAGTCCCCAACATTTCATGGGAGGTAAAGAAGGAATCAAACTGCAATGGGCTTGGCTGTCCTTTCCTAAGGCTTCGTCTCCTCGTCTGTGGGAATGGATAGAGGAGGACCCCTTGCTTGGTGAGCAACCATTTGTGCCACCCCCACCCTGTGCTGGCACGTTGCCTTTTCCTGGCTGGGGAGCAAGAACTCAATGATTAACTGGAGGAGGCCATCTGTGCAGGACGTAACTGAGCCTTCTGATCTGGTCAGTCATGCAGAGCCTGGGCCTTGGTGTTATAGGAGAAAGGTGCATTCACTTCTGTACTTCTTCCTGCAGCAGGAAGAGAGGAATCCAGCTTCCCAAACATCGGCATCATTTCCACACAGAGCAGTACAGCCCAGACTTAAGGGCTCTAGAGCCAGACAGACTTAGGTTTGATTCCTGGTTCTAACATTTATTTGCTCTGTGATGTTGGACAAATGCCTTAACCTCTCTGGGCTACAATTTAGTGACCCAAGTGCACAAATCAATGGAGTAAAACCTATTCATTCAGAAAAAGTCTTCAAAATTGGTTTTGTCCTGGGAACAACTTGTGGAATGCTATATATAAATAGAGATCATGTCAGGTGTCATCCCAGGAAGTCCGGTCATATCACATGGCCAGACTATGCAAGACCTTTACAAATTTTCTAAGACATTGAAAAAAGAAGCCATCTTGTCTTGGAGAAAATGAGGATTGTGATAGCATCATCATTGGCACAAATGTCTAAGAAGAGTCATTTTCATTCCCTTGGAAGACTTCCCTGCCTTTCTGGTTTTTATGCTGTCTCTACACTTTAGGAAAAAATCATGTTTTGTTAACTTTAGCTGGTTACCCCTTGCAGATGGAGCTCCCCAGTTATTTTGTGTCTGCTAGACCATCTACCTGCCTCTATCTCATTTGACCCCTATAACCAGCCAATGGGGTAGCTGTTGTTATCCCATTTTATAGATGAGAAAATTGAAATGCAGAGAGATTGAGTCAAACACCGAAGCCAATAAATCGTGTATGTTATGTGCCATTGAGTCAGTTATGACTCCTGGTGACCCTATGAATGAGTGATGTCCACCATGTCCTGTCCTCAACAGCCCTGCTCAGCTCCTATAAATTCATGCGATAGCTTCTTGTATGGAGTCAATCATCTTATATTTGGCCTTCATTTTTCCTGCTGCCCTCTATTTTTCTCATAATTATTATATTTTCCAAAGAACCCAGCCTTCTCATGATGTGCCCGAAGTAGGGCAGCTTCAGTTTTGACATTGTTGCCTTCAGTGAGGTTTCAGGCTTATTTGCTCTAGGACCCACCTATTCATCTTTCTGGCGGTCCAGGGTATCCATAGAGCTCTCCTCCAACACCATATTTTAAATGAATGAATTTCAAATTAATCAGTTCCGAATGAAACCAATAAATTAGAGGACCATAATTTAAATCTAAATCTGTCTAACCCCTTAATCGATGTCCTTCTTCCCATGGGAAAGAACCCAGCTGCTTCTAAAACAGAATTCTCCTGAGGTGGGTACTCCACTCCCCTGACCCACTCTTCATCCATGCTCAGCATTGTCCATCGCTGAATGAGAGCATCACTGACTCTGCCAATGACATGCTGAATTGGAAAGCTATGCAGTAAAACACGGTGCAGAACAGAAAAGGAACTAAGAGACTTTGATCAGATATTATCATGACCTCTATGAGGAAATTGCTACAGTATAACTGTTTCAAACGATGCGATAGAACTATTATTTTAAATGTCCTAAAAAATATATATATCGAAAGGCCCTTTTGAGAAGCATTCTTGGGAAGAGCCTGGAGTCACTAGGCTTTTCCCCATTCAAAAAACATTTATTGTGCAGCTATTGTATAGAAAATGCGGCACCAGACAATCTGCAGGTGGAAAGGTGATTAAGACACAGTCCCTGTTGACAAAACCTCACAATCTTATGTGAAATTCTCATATATATATAATCAGAAGAAATGCAAAAATTTGAGTACTAAACAAAAATATAATAGAAATACAAATAAAATGTTATTTACTCTAAGTAGAAGTACTTAATAAGTCGTTGCTATCTTTGTTCTTCTCTCTCATAAGTGCACACAGATGGCTAAATGCTTTTGTTGTGCTATTTTCAGAGACCTCAGCCTGTGGAGTGACTCAGAAAACAGGTGATGTTCAGTGGACGAAGTATGTGAAGTGTACCAAGAATTTGGTTTCGGTAAACTTCACTGTTTAACAGAAGTGTTTTTGAGTAATTAGTTCTTATGAGCTGGTCTTGTTATTAGGTACATCATGAGTGGTTAAATATTTTTTAAATAATAAAAAGTTACGTTCCTATAAAAAAAAAAAGGATGAACTGAATTATGATCAGTTACCTCTGCCTTCTGCTCTTGAGAAAAATCCAACTGCCTCGGGCACACAGCCACAGGCCAAGACTGTGAGCACATCTCACTTATTCGAGTGTCACCGGGGTTCTCGTGACAGTGGAGATTGTGACTGGGCAGGTTTGGGGTGGGGCCTGAGGGCCTGCGTTTCTAACAGGCTCCCAGCTGATACTGACACTACTGGTCTCTTGACCACACTCTGCAGAGCAAGGGACAAAGATGATTGTTCACCTTGTGGCACATACACAAATCATAGTAATGGTGTCCAGAAGTAAATAATATACTTTGAGAGGGCTAGTCTCATGGACCCAAACATATGAAGCAAAAGCAAACGTCATCACCCACTAGTGATGGTTTATTAATCTGAGAGTTCATTCTAGATTGGATTGCCTCCCACCAGCGCGTGATTCCCAAACACTTGCTAAACGTTGACACTCTACTTTTCCTTCTGGAGGTTGTAGGATACAGGGGCTAAGTACAAGAGCACCAACCAGAGTCATCCCAGGTTTGAATTCCTAGGCATGTTAGCGTGGCTAACTGACTTAATCTTTCCTAAGCCTCAGTTTTCTCCTGTATAAAATGGGCATCAAGACAGCACTTGTTTGTCTCCCATGGTTGTTTAAGGACTCGAGAATGTACATGAAACAACTAATCTGGTGCCTGGCCTGTAGCAAGGGCACCATCAGCCTCAGCTACGTAACCTTCAGGTTTCCCCTAAGCCCTGCTATGGAGACTTCTTGGCCCCTCCTCTCATGCATCTCGGCATTGTGGTCACAGCATGTTGCAACGGAAAACCAAGTTTTCTCCTTTGAAGTCTGGATAATGATATATGTTCATCTGAAATGATAATCCTATGAGTAGAATTAGGCAAATTCGTTTTTTATTTTCTTTGTGTTCGTTTTTCAGACAGGCTGAGTCAGAAACTTAAGGCTCAGATATTTTTTAGTTTTTCCAGCCACTAAGAATTTTTGTTGCCAGCAGAGGAATAAAGAAATGCAGAGAAGGGGGAACTCTACACTTGCCTAGTTGGTATCCAAGAACTTTCTTCTGCTGAAAAAGGGTCTATGCATGAAAACAAGCAGCTGTGGGGGTGACACTGTGCTGAGAACAGGACGAGCCATCCAGGGCAGAAACAAGCATCCATCAGCTACCAAAGCTGCCCGAGTAGCAGCCAGAACCACAGCCAAAGACAGCGACCCAGGAGGGCTTGGGGAGGGAAGATAGTGATTCTGCTCTGGTCTCTGCAGTGTAGTCACAGGCCCGCCAGGATAAGCCTCACTGAGAACCATGCTGACAAAGGTTTCTAGGAAGTCCCTGCATATGCCAGGAGGCTTGCAAGTTCAGGGAGCCCACAGCTCTGTGAAGGAGTCACAGTTGTCAAGGGTTGAGACCAAAATCAATGTATTTTTTAAAAGGTTTGGGAAAGATAGGAAAGAAGAGGAAAACCAAGGAGCAGAGGAGGTTAAAAGAAAGAAAGAAGGAAAAAAGTAAGGACTCTATTCCAAGAATATGTCACAAATGTTGATTGCAAAGAAAGAGAACAAAGGTGAGGATTCTAGAATATTCACTGGGGGATGGCTCCTGACTTCTCCAGGAAAAGGAAATTCTCCCCCTGAGCCAAAAAGAAGAGATATACACTCAAAGAGAAAACTGGTGGGTTTTGGCAGCCTGTCATACTGGGAAGAGCAGAACTGGGTTACCTTTTCTTCAAGGAAGACTGAGAAGTAGCACTCTTTGTCCTCTATTCCTTTCACTTATAGCTTGTAAAGCTGGGGGAATGGCACCCACCGAGGGGATAGAGGGCTGAAACTAAGAAGACATCAGCCAGCTCCCGAGCTCCAGTCAGATGTCTCCAAAACTGTCTATCAAACTGCCGTGTCTTCAATTTGGGCCTGACTCATGCAACCATTACCTGCCTCTCTTTCTCCAATCTCATCTCCCCAAGTGGAGTGGGGATTATACCTGACTCTCCAAGCAGGGAGCTAGGTGAGCCAAGATTAAGCGGAGGTCTCAGACTCACCCGCAATGTGATTTGCAGAAATCTGCTCCTCCTGGCCTAGTGAAGCTCCTCTTCACCCTGGTACCTCACAGCAATGAGCTTCCATTGCTAGCAAGGGTAAGGCCAAGTGGAGAAAACAGTGGTAAAGTTGTATCCACAAAGACCACAGCTTCTCCAGCTACTGTGACTTTTTCCTTCATTTGTTGGAGGAGAATAAAATTGTCTTGTTTGAGTCACAAGTCTGCCACCTCTAAGGGGTCATTCCACTTTTTGGAAACTCAGAGGAGAACTCTGAGTGAACCAGAACTGCCCTCCACCCTCTCACCCAAATCTGCACTGTATTCACCTGACTGGGGCTTCAGAGTTGTAGGCTGGTTGACCAGGTTTTTGAGAATAAAGTTAATTTCAGGCTAAGTTGATCAAAATCAAGATCCCTGGCCAATCTAGACAATTCTTTTATGACTTTCCATAAGGCCAGACCCACCCTCCCAAAAAATGTCTCTGCAGAAACACCTTGCAGTCCATCGTAGAGCCTTTTTTGGCAAAGGCTGTGCAGAGAATTTTTACAAGCCCCTGAAACAGTCAATCTGCCCTGTCTGCTCCATGGCAGCAAACCAACGATACTTCGTAAAATTAGCCAAGTTCTCATAAAACATCAGAGTTTTGTCCTGAGATTGTTCTCAGAGATACACTATGCAAATATCCAGTTGATATCGCCAGAGAACAAGAATTTAGCTTGGAAAATCACAGTGACTAAGAAGCCAGAGCAAGGACTCGGGGTCTCAAACTGGACCACTGGTCCAGAACGTCTTTGAGAGGGTTTCAGGGGGACCTGGCAGAGGTTGTCAACATCGGAGGCCACATCCTGGTGTGACACCTTGTTCTCACTCTGGGTTTCTTAGACAAATGATCTTGGGCATGTTGCTTAAGTGATCAGAGCTTGGTTTGCTCACCATAATAATAATCGTAATACTGCCAACCTCACAGGGCTCTTGTAAATGCCAAGGGGAAGACTGGGGCCAAGGAATACAGCCCTCCTGACATGAGAAAGGGGCAGAGAGAAATGAAGGAACTTGCCTGAGGTCAATTAGTGGCAAGCTGTGGTTTAAACCCAGGTGTGTCTGACATATACTGTGTTCTCTTTCCACTAAGCCCTGGATACGATGGACAAGAAACATGCATTTGCACATTGTGACTGCTATAGTTTCCAACTGGGGAGTATAGCTGAGCTAAACCCCTCAAGCCATTTCAGGCCAGCAGAGACTTTTTAGGTGCAAAGTTCTGTCACAATCACACAGCCCTTTCTCAGCAACCTGGTGAAGCCCAGCATTCCTACCTGTTCAAACTCAGAGTAAACTCCCTCTCACAGCTGACTCTCTGCAGCTGGGGCTCCTCCAAGTCAGAACAAGCGAGATATCATGGCAGCCTCACAACACATTCTTGTACCTATCCGTGTCCACTCCCCTCTGAGCATATTCTAGAGCTCAGAGCTCTCAATGTTTCAAAAGCAGCTAATACCACTAAAAATAATGATTATTCATTTTAAGGAGCACCTAGCAAGGTAGGTCAGGCTTTTGTAATATTTGATATTCAAAATGAAACTGAAGGTATTTTTCACCATTCCCATTTTACGGTAAAGGAAGATGAGGTGTGGAGAGGTGAGATGACCTGCTCAA
Organism: Rhinolophus sinicus; assembly: GCF_036562045.2. Taxonomy (NCBI): domain Eukaryota; kingdom Metazoa; phylum Chordata; class Mammalia; order Chiroptera; family Rhinolophidae; genus Rhinolophus; species Rhinolophus sinicus. The sequence continues at coordinate 88,367,864 of NC_133756.1, read as the reverse complement.
GGTCATACAACCAAGAAAGGTGGGCAGGATTCGATACCAGATTCTTATACCAGAACCAGGCTTGTCCCAGGATGCCCTGCATATCTCTCATTGCTGCTGAAGAGCCAGTGGCAGCAAGGGCAGTACACCCAGCACACCCAACCCCCTGCAGCCAAGCCAGACTCTCAAAAATGCAAAATGTGCAGGACAGGTAGCAGTGCAAATATGCACCCAGTCCAAAGTGGATCTACCCTGACAAAAGCAAACCAGGTGGCCAGTTGGCCGTGGAATGTGCCCTACTGATAAGAAGGCAAATGTCTGCCACCTTGTGCAGCCAGGACATGTGTCAGGTTTCACTGCTGGGCTGTGGCCAGGCAGAAGCTGTATGTGGTCTCCACCTGCTAGGACTAGCTGGCATTGATGCCTACAGCCCGCCAGGCATGACAAGCAGTGTGCCTCAAGGGGGCCTCCTCTTGCCCTAGGCAGCTCACCTAATGTCTTCCTGGTGGGAAGCCCCATGAGGCAGGAAACCAAGGAACAGAGCTTCTTTTAGACCTCTGCATTCCCCAACACTACCCTTCTTTCAGGGACAACTCAGGCCACCCTCCATTATACAGACTCCAATGCCAGCTCTAGCCAACTCCAGCTGTACGGCCTTGGGTGGCTTATATCATGTCTCTGAGCTTCAGTGCCATTTTGTGAATAAAATGACAGTAAAAATGTTGTGCAGACAGAGTCCCAGAGAGCAGTTTCCAGGCTGGAGGCCTTGCCTGGGGAGGTGCTGGCTAGGGTAGTGAATGACCATCAACTGTGATTGGTTGGCCGTCAGCTGTAACTGATTGGCTGATTGGTTACTGAGGTAACTGCGGGGCTGCATTGATTGGTTGGTTGGTTGGCAGGCAGGGAAGTGAATGGCGGACTGCAGATCGTGTGGCTATTACTGCATGTGTCTAGCCTGGCCGCCAGAGAGAATATAGTGGTATGACTCCCCTACCTATGGCTCCGTGGGTGTTCCTTTTTGGCCTCACCATAGCCTGTGTTCTTATGTGGGGAGCGGGAGCTGAGTCCCTGCATGCCGCCCTGCACAACACATGGCGCAGTGAGCAGGGTCTCCCGCATGACAAATGTCCACCTCCCAGGGTTATGGTAAAAATTAAGGTGTCCAGTCCTGTGAAGCCTGGCACATGATAAGTGCTCAGTAAATGCTAGGTACCCCCTCGCCTCTCATAGTGGCCTCTCTACCCTTGCATTTCAATTCCTCTTATCACCTTCTTCATTCAAGTTACCAGTTTATTAAACACAGGCTTAGGTCTGTTTAGCTCATCTTTTTCTAGTAACGTGTAAGTCTTGTCTCTCCCAAAGCTCCTTAGAGCTAAGGAATATGGCCCATCTTTCTCTTGTCACCCCATGGAGTACTGGGCACAGTTGGAACTACAGTATGACCCATCAGTTGCTGCTGGGTTGGAGCACCTAAGTATGTTGAGAATACATTAAACAGAGAATGAAACATTCTGTGAGAGTTTTTAAGCATCATGTGCTATACTGTGTGATTTACATAATTATGTATTTCATCTTGGCAAAATGAACCGTTGTTTGTATTTCCAGTTTACATGTAACCAAGTCAGCATGCTTAAATGAAGTAACCATAGTCACAAGGAAAAATCAGGATTTGAATTCACATCTGTCCAACTCTAAAGCTCGTGTTTTCAACTACTATCTTAATCCCAGTTGCTGAGTCAGGAGCTATTCTCCTGTTGAACCACAGTGTCCCACAAAAAGAAGAAAAAAAATGCTCACCAGTACTTAAAGAAAAAAGCAAAAATAGACAAGGAAAGATCAAAACAATCCCTGGCAGAGGGGGTGCCCAGAGTTGGCTAGTATCTTCCTCTCTGATGCAAGATTGACCCCCCTGTCATTGTCCAAAAATCAGCCCCCACCCCACTCTTGCTAAACTTATACACAGAAAACAATGTTTCATATCCAAAAGCATGGGAAAAAAATCCTTCTTTTTAGAATTTCCTCCTTAAATATTTTCCTCTTGAACACCACAACCTAAAAGGACCCCAGGGTGGAAGAAACCCAAACCATTTCTACAGGAAAAAATAATCTTGCTTTTTAGCGATTACCTTTGCGACAGGATCTACCAACAAAGTGCTGGCCTATGAGCGTTGATTCCACCTGTCTGTTACACCTCAAATTAAAACCATTTGCATATTGGCTAGAGGGCTTTGAAATTTAGAAATTCATAACTTGAAAGCCAAAAAAATCAATCAGAGCCAGCCAGGACTCGTTCCCAGGATATATAACTGAAATGTCCAAGAACCCACCCCAGTGATTTTGTGTGCTTTCCCTGCAGGGAGACTGTCACCGCTGTCTGGGTCTCAGCCGAGTCTGGCCTCCCCTCTCCAGGCGGCTGGACTGGGAGCCTGGCCTGGCTTTGTCAGTTACTCTAAGCCCTGGCTCCAAGCATGGGGCCCAACCCAAGTTGCTCTGGGCCTTCGTGGATGCTTCTGGACTCAAGGAAGACAGAGCAGATTATGAGAGAAGGTGGCCTCAGGACCAACGTGTTAATCAGACCAGGAGTGATTCCAAAGAGAGACAAGAAGAAAGGAGCTCCTGTTCTATGCCAAGCCCTTGGAAATATGTGAGCACCTTTAACTGAACGAACCACAGCTCAGAGATCAGGAATATTACCCCCGTTTTATAGAGGAAAAAACGAAGGCTTAGAAAGGCAAAGTTAGGAAATGGAATCAGGATTCAAGCTCAGGCCTGCTGGCCCCAGAGTTCACCTTGTTGCCCTTGGTCACTTTCCCCCTGAGAGCCAACAGCACCAGCACAAGGAGCTCACAGGCGTGGGCCGGCGCATTGCCTGCACATACCACAGCCAGGCAGCTCAACTGCTTCAGCCTGGGTCTCAGGTCAGATGGAATGATAACTGGGATAAAGGGTCAGATGAGGTGCCTCAGGGATCACCATTTGACTGTTTCCATGTCCTGGCGGCAGGGCTTGGTGTCTGGCAACAGAGACAGTGGCTGGGGATGTACAAGGCCCCAGCCCAGTACAAAGGTTAGTTTCTGAAAGGCCCCTGAAGCCAGCCAGCCCCATATCTCCTTACTGGCTTCAGAGTCCTACACTTTACAGGCCAGCCCTGGGCCCTGTTATCTCTCTCCAGGCTCCAGGCTTGTTGAGGCCTTGGCCCCAATCTGGCTTGGAAACACGAAACACACAGAGGAATGCAGGCGGCCAACCCAGCATCCCCACCACCACCATCCATCCAATATCACAAACACACAGCACATGCTTCCCTGGCTAAAAATCCATTCCTCAGGGGTGCTGAGGGATCTGAGTCTAACAGAAATAGTAACCAGACTGTCTGTGGCCACGTGCCTCATTTTTAACAGCAGAAGAGAGCTGGGAAAAGGGAATTAGCATGTATAGATGCTAATCCTCTTTGCCAGTCACTGAGCAAAGAGCATACTCATTGGTTCTTTCCTGGCCTCCAGCCTGCTAGCCCACACTGCAGATTTTGAATTTACCAGCCTCCTTAATGACATGAGCCAATTTCTTAAGACAAATCTCTCTTTCTCTCTCTAGAGCTATCTATCTATCTATCTACACACATCCTATTAGTTCTATTTCTCTGGAGATACAGATAATAATACCTGATAATACAGATAATGATAGCACTTCATGGGTTCATGGGTTTCCTGTGAGAAATAATGAATTAAGATAGGTACAGTTCTTAGCACATTGCCTGGCACCTGATAAAATGACAATGTGTGTCACTTTATGCTGTACTGATGAGAACAATTGGTGAAATAACATAGCTAAGAGTTGAAATCCAGGACTGTCTGACTTTCAGGCTGGGTGAGGGGATTGGGATTGCTAATTGCTGAGATACAAAGAAGACAATGACACCAAACCCATGGGTAAGAAAAGTAAGGTGCCCAGATCCCGTGCTGAACTCCAGTGGGTCAGAGCCAGGGGCATCTGGGTTAACACTCAGCACAAGACCAAGGGCAGAAGGGTCTTGCCCTAAGCCTTGGGGAAGAGAGTTTGGGATACAAAGCAACTTGTCCTAGTTTACCCAAGACTCTTCCAGTGTTACCACTCAAAGTCACATATCCCTGAAACTCCTTTAGTCTTGGGCAAACTGGAATGGTTGGTCACCCCAGGAACAATGTTCCTGGAAAAGCAGAGATCTGGAAACTCAGAAGCTCTTCATACTCATGAGACCCTCGGACTCACTAGTTTTGCTTTAGGATTTCTTAGAAACTCTGTTAATGTAAAGAGACTATTTGCTAATTTCACTAAGGAAGAGACAAGCCTCCTCTGCCAAAACTATTGGGCTCTGTTCAACTGTATGCACTGAGAGCTGACAATCTCCCAAGCCTCTCACTCCACAGACAAGAAAACCAAAGCTCAGCGCCAAAGAGAATTGCCCAAGGTTACCCAACTCCTTAGTCCTGGTCTCGGGGCTCCCAGTCCTGTTCTCCGTCAGCCACACCCTGGGCTAGAATACCATTTATCTTTGTTTTGGAGAGGGCAGTTCAGATACAGGCAAACCCCACAAGAAATGGTTTTCCCTTAAATATGGTGATGGGTAGGCCAAGTGCTGCTGAGCATGACTCGACAGGCCCTGGGGTGAGCAGTTTCCTGCAAATAAAAAGCCCCTGATGCCCAGACAGATCCACCTTCCTGTTTCCAGCTCACCCATGTCTTTCCCTCCCTGGAAACAGGAGTTTTCAGGCTTCTCAGTGTGCACAGTGTGACTGTTGTCACACTGTGAAGGGAGTGTGACTTCTGAAGAAGTGAGAACTAACATTAAAGTACCGGAGGTGAAGGGGGACACAACTGAGTCACCAAACAAGGATGGTCCCAAGCAGAAGGGTTTATTTAAAGCTCCTTCTTCTCTCCTCTCTCCTCTTTCCCCATGCCCCCTTCTCTCTCCTCTCTTCCCTACTCCCCTCCTGTCTCCTCTCTTCCCTACTCCTCCTCCTCTCTCCCCCACCCCCTTCTCTCTCTCTCTCTCTCTCTCTCTCTCTCTCTCTCCATACTTAGGCCTGCTCTCCCAGGGCAGGTGTCTAAATCTCCCCACCATCAAAGCTGACCTCTCTGGTGTGCTGTTCTCTCACTGCCCTGTCTCAGCATTTCCATCTGACAGAAAACCAGCTCTGATGAGCTCCAAGGTGCCAAGATGCTAATGTGCTTCTCCTCCTGTGGAATTTTCACCTTGGGTTTCAGCAGCATTTAGAAGCTAGAGAAAGAGGGACTAGGCCTGGGCAATCCTTTGGTACAATGGAGTTGGGCATAAGGAAGGATGGAAGGGGGAGATGATAGTTTTAAGAAGCTCATAAGGGTTCAGGAGCTCTGGTTTCAGTACCAATCTGCCATGCAAATTTCAGATCACCATGAAGGCCTCCAAGAAGCAGGTCTGATATGCATGCCCACTTTGCTTTCTCCTGAGCCAAGGATTGCCAACGTTGGTCCTTACCTACCAGGCCTAAGAGAAGGCCACTTCTAAGGAGAGCTGGGTCCAGCCTGGCACTTGGAGGTCAGTTATTGCTCTCATGGTTATATTTACCCAGGTTGTCACAAATGCCTTTGCCACTTCCCCTGGCTTCCAGGCCCATCTCAGTCCCATAACTACTATGGTACCCAGTGGGGGGCTTCCTCCACTGGTGAGTTCTGCACCTGTTCCCTTCCTTCCTCCCATCAGGGTCAGGACAGGCCCTCTCACTCTGAGGGTGTTTCTGGAGTCTTGTAGATCAATCTGTTACCCCTCCCAACAAAACTTTTTGAGACATGGAGACACTAAGTCACTTGCCCAAGATCACACTGCTAATGGATTTGAACCACATTTGCCCCCAGAACCACCACCTACTTCTACTTATTGTGAGCACTAAATTAGATAACAACACACATACAATGATTAATCAGCACAATGTCTGGTATATTTTAAGTGTTCCATAAACATTAGTTTTTCTTACAGACAATAGTATCTAATTTTTATAAAGGATTGGGACTTAAAGCGGTTCCCCAGTTTTCAAGGTTACTCATTAAGTGAAGGTCAGAGCCAAGAGGACTATGCCATGCTGATAAGGAAATGAAACCAATGAAATGAAGCATTACTACTTTACTGGCATTGCCTTGATTGTCTAAAACCCTGCACATTAGCCACACAAAATGTTAAAGGAATTAAGGTTTAGAAGTTAGGATATTTCAAAGGCAAAAACATCAAGAGAATTTCTTGTGAGTTTGTAATTTTCATAAAAAGGTAATGAATGTCTATGCTGTATAGTCTTCTACCTCTCCTAGGCTGGCCTGTCAAGCTCAAGGTCATGGCTTTTGTGGCTTATAGCTCTGCTTTTAAATTGGCTGGACATCAATGCCATATTATCCAGTCTTTTGCCACCAAGGGATGGCAGGTGGGTCCAGCCCAGGTGTGGACTTGCCATCCCTCAAGGATATTCCAGGAAAGACAGCCCGGAACATTCCCTCTCCTCATTTCCTTCCCATGTAGCTAATAATAACTGTCAGCAAGTGCTTTGTATATACTTGGTCTTTTCATGTATCATTTTAATTAAGCCTTTCAACAGCCCTCTGAGTTAGTGAGATTTTTGCAGATGTGAACACTGAGGGTCAAAGAGGTTGTCCCCTGCCCAACTGGAAGGCCATGAAGACACAGCTCACAACACTCACTGCCCGCTGTCTGAATGAGTGTGCTTTTGCCATGTAAGCCCATTGTCTCTTGTGCTGTCCTCCCTGGAGAAATGGTACTTTTCTGCAACATGTGTGTAGCAATTGTTGAAAGGTTGTTTATTGGGCAGCCACTTGGGAGGATCATTTATCAGTATCTATTAACATTTAAAATTTGCATAGTTTATCACATAAAAAATCTACTTCTTCTGCTCTAGAAAAATACTCCCAAAATTGCACAGGGTCTATGTTCAAGGGTCTTGGTTGAAACATCGTGGTAACGGAAATTTGGTAATCAAATGTTCACCAACTTGAAAGTGACCAAAAAAAATAGGAAATAGTAAACTATGGTATACATAGTTTGATAATTAAATTGGCAAACTCATTCTAGAAAAAGTGCTACATATCTCACTGCTGAATATCACTACAGTCACCTTTGAAGTACTCCCCTTGGGAAGCTATGCACTGACGCCAGTGCCTAGTCCACCCTTCAAAGCAATTTTGGAACTCTTTTTCTGGAATGGCCATCAGAGCTGTCATTATATTACCCTTGATGTCCTGAATGTCATCAAAATGTTTACCTTTCAATATTTCCTTTATCTTCAGGTAAAGAAAGAAATCATTGGGGGCCAGATCAGGTGAGTAGGGAGGGTATTCCAATACAGTTATTTGTTGACTGGCTAAAAACTCCCTCACAGACAGTGCCATGTGAGCTGGTGCATTGTCGTGATGCAAGAGCCATGAATTGTTGGCGAAAAGTTCAGGTCGTCTAACTTTTTCACACAACCTTTTCAGCACTTCCAAATAGTAAACCTGGTTAACTGTCCAGTTGGTACAAATTCATAATGAATAATCCCTCTGATATCAAAAAAGGTTAGCAGCAGAGTTGCAACAAGTTCATGAACTTAATTGTCAGATCTCGTATACCCATAATTTTAAATTCTAGGCAACAGTAGAAAGAACCGATGAATCTCCTTATGGTTATGTGGAAAGAGTGCAACACAAATTGTGAAGTTAAAGCAGCTCCACAATGATGCTGATAAGCATGATACCATGTATTAATGAATAGCAAATGACGCTGATGTTTTCTTTTTTGCTTAATATTCTTTAATTATGTGAAATATATCTATTTGTACAATAAAACACTATGACAAGATTTTTTTCCTTAAAAGTCTAGCTTTAAATTCTGCCCCACCCTATGTATGTTCTGTCTCTCTATTTTCATTCCACTGTGTACTTGGGAACACTTTAGTGTACTCTACACATGGTTTTATACCTGGCTTTTCACTTCAGAATGTATCCAGTTCTGTAGATCAGAGGGTAGGAGTCCTCCTCACTCAATTCACAGGTGTGGAAAACTGCTGTACAGATGGGCCATGATGCATTTAGCCACTTCCCAGAGACATTTAAAGTGTTTCCACGAACAGCTTCTGCACCCATAAGCACACCTACTTAAGGCCCATTTAAATGGAGAAAGTATGTGTTAGGCTTAGCACTGGAGGATATTAGGCATGATGGTGAAGATAACATATTTCTTTTAGTTTGTTTAACTGCCCTTCATATGGCTCCCTCAAGGTCACTCTCCCATTGAGATTGATGCGATGGTTTCTGTCAAGTGGGAATGGGGCTCATCCTAGCCACTCTGATGGGAATGGGAATCCTTGGACACTCCTCCTGCTTTGTCTTGATAATTTCACTTTGTTAATTAGAAACAAATTAAGACCCACTGACATAATTCTCAACCAACTGGTCTTAGCCAGCTTCTTGGTGCTTTTATCCAGAAGGATCCCTCATGTAATGGCAGCCTTTGAATCAAAAAAAAATCCTGAATGACACTGGATATAAACTTCTCTTTTATTTCCAGAGAGTGGCCAGAGGGTGTCGCTTCAGCACTACCTCCCTCCTCAGTGGCTCTCAAGCCATTGGGCCTTGCCCCCATCTCTCTAGGTAGGTGGAGCTCAGAATGAGGTCCCCAAAGTCCATTGGTTTCTCTGTTTCCTCTGCTAGATGATGCATCTCTTAGTGAATATCTTTGTTCCTACCAAAATGACTGGTCCAATGCTTAACGAAAACTTTAGTGTGAAAATAAAGTATGGATACTATTCCACACTCGATCCAGACAGATTTACCGGGTTTGTAGTTGTAGTCATTCATGTTCTCCACAACTGACCTTACGTGTTTGGGCCTCATGGTCTGTGCTAGTGGCTCCATGGTCCTTTTCCTACAGAGGCACTAGCAGCTAGTCCAACATATTCGCAGCAAACACAGATCTCCTGAGGCCAAAGCCACGTGTGTCATCTTCAGCTCCTTCTCCTCCTTTTACTCATTGTCTTCTCTTTTGTCTATTTCGATAACTCCATTTGTTATTCTAGGCCAGTGGCTGATGGACTGCTCTATGTTTGTGTCTTCATGTTTCCCAACACTCAGCCCCTTTGTGCTCATTTACAGTGATACTCGTGTTTTGTTTCACCTGTACCAGGAAATATCCATACCCATCTACAGGATGGAATGGCGTGGGACCACACATCACTACCATGGCCTCCTGGCCCGCCACCCTGGTGCTGAGCGCCCTTCGCAAGGGTTTGCGGCACTGTATGCTGATGTTTTCTATGCATATATTTACGTGTATGTAAATCTATAGGAAAAGCTCTGAAATGATATTAACCAAACTGAGAATAATTACCCGTTAAGTGGGGAAAAGTGCAGAAAATAGGGTATATTGATCAAAGGGGATTCCAGCCTTATTTGAGCAGTTTTAACTTTTTCACAAGAATAATGTATTTATGTGTTACTTGTGCGATTATAGTATATTTAAACTGGAGTTGATTCAATCATTTACATTAGAGAAATGGTAGCATGTGGTTGTAAAGGTGGACCCCTATATATCTTGGCTTTCATCCTGGCTTGACCACTCTAGAGATGTGTGACTTTAAGTAAGTTGCTTGACCTCTCTGTGTCTCTTAGCCTTATCTATAAAATGAACTTGATAATAATACTTAGCTCAGAAGGTGTAATGATCAATTAAATGAGACAATGGATAAAGCACTTACCCCTGTGCCTAGAACCTAAATTATGATCAATAATTGTTGGCAACTTCTATTGCTCCTAAAGACCTCTGAGGAACTGCGATTTATACCATGGAGCTAGCAGAGATATACAGTGGTACCTCGGTTTTCAAACGTCTCCGTTGATGAACATTTTGGTTTATGAACACCGTAAACCCATAAGTAAATGCTTCGGTTTTCGAACACAACTCGGAAGTCGAACATGTCACGTGGCTTCCGCTGAGTACAATATCCTGAGGCCTAGCTGTCGGCTGTTTTCAAATGTTTCAGAACGCATGTATTACATTCAAAAACTGAGGTACCACTGTATTGGGGAGTACTAAATATTCCATCACAACTCCAGGATTTCCATCAGGAAAATACTGAGAGTTCATCACACACACACACACACACACACACACACACACACACACACACACACACACACACACACACACCGTAGGAGAAGAAATGGAAGGGAAAGTGATATCCAGGAGAGCTGAGTGGAGAAAAGGGTGATAGTAGTACTTGTTTGCTGCGATCAAAGGATGTTTATGATGGCAGGGCCAGGACCCAGGCCTTAGCCTCAGAGTATCTCACATTCTATCCCTAACATGGCAGAGCCTCTGAGTTCTGAGTGCAGGTGGTCACCCCCACGGAGACCAAACCCCTAGAAGAGTCATTTGGAAATAGAAAGGGGCAAATACAATAACTTAAAGAAAGTGTTCGTCCTTCCGGTAAGGCCACCGCTTGGTTGACCCTGCTTAGCGCTGGATGAGCAGAGAAGGTGGACAGAGGTGGGGGGACCAGGGCATGGGGGGCAGCAATAGGAAGAGCCTGGAAAAGTCCAGGTAGGATAGCGGGCCTTTTCACAGAGAGTAAGAGCTGGAGCCCCAGGCTCTGCCACCTCCAGCCAAGCCCAGACAGAATCCCAGAATGGCTATCTAGGGGGCGCTATACAACACTCCGTATTCATCTAAATTCCTGTGGCTATTTTTGGAGAAAATAACTCTGTAATCTTGCCCTCAAAACGTGGGAAGGACTAATACTTTCCTTGGCTCTTAGCCAGAGTCTGCAAACACAGGTCCTGAGTGTCGCCTTTATAGAGCCGAATGCCAGGTATCCTGATTAAATATTGACAAGAGCCCTACCTGTCTTATCTTGATTTGGTGGAAACCCCTTCCCTGAGGAGCTGCACGCTGCAGAATTCACCTTCCACATCACACACCTTAGAGTCCCCCACAAGCCATCGCTGCAAAGAAACTACTGTAAGATACATAGAATCCAATCCATACTCCTCAGCCAAATAAGTTTTCCAAATTATTAAACCCTAAAATAAAAGTCTCCTCAGCCAGCTGGATGTTGGAGGCAAAGAGCAGGAATATCACCTGTGGGACTTACTAATTCACTCATTAACTTCTACTGGCAGGTTACCTTGCAGGTGCGGGGGAGTGGGGCTTGGGAAGGGTTGAAGGGCTGGGAGCTGATCCCTGTACCTGGGGCTGCTCCCTAACTCCAGGCCCTTCCATCCCAGGGGTCAGCGGGGGCCTGCTGGTCAAAAGGAATCTAAGAGTGCCAGGCCTAAAGGAAAGGACTGGCCTGAAGCAAAGGTTCAAAGGGGCAAAGGTTGTCCTCAGTCCCGTCTTGCCCAGTTCTCATCACATGGGGCCTCCATACTGTGCCATCCAGGATCCCCGCCCCTTCGCTGTGTCTTCCCTGGGAACATCCCAGGTCCCTGCTCAAGACCCCTGTCCTACCTCTCACCGCCTGATAAAGGGGCAGTACTAGAACATGATGATCTCCCTGGAGGTGAGGCAGGGGTGATCCCACATCCTAGGTAGGTCTCCTTGTGGACAAGGACATCAGAGTCGTCCTTACACGGAGGGCTTCTAATGTCATGCATCACTACAGATGGGGGGAGGGGGAAGCTTAGGCTCTTGTAACTCCCTCAGGGGTGGGCTGAGGTAGAGGGGCTGTTCTGCGGTGAGCCAGACATTCCTTGTTCACCCTAGCAGAGTAGTGAATCTGATTCGAACACAAATGCACAGGACTGAGTTTTCCTGTTTGCAGTATCCTAGACTCTTCTGGTAAAATCTTTGATTCAGTGTCATCCTTTGTTTTCTTCTGCCTCTCAACAGCCAGCAGATTGTCTAAGGGCATGGGGAGCCCCATGCAGGTGAGACACCTAGCCAACTCCAGAGTAGAGCGGGCCACATGTCTCTAGAACACTGCAGGTGATCTTCTGTTCTGGGAAGAATGTTTTAGCATCAGATCCCATAGGCTTCAGAGAGGAGTCTCTGAGAGAACAGGTTTTCTTCCTCTTTGTCATCCCAGCCATGGTGACTAAGATGGCAGGCCCTAGGCTAAATGCTTTATATATATTATCTCATCTAATCTTTATGGCAAGCCTTTGAAGGCTTATTTTACAGATGAAGAAACTAGAGCAGAGGGGCACCAAGCAACTTGCCCACAGTCACTCCACTACTGAGTGATAGAATCGGGACTTGAAACTAGATCTGTCTGACCTCACAGGTCAGGCTCTCGGCCAGTCACAAACTCCAAAGCAGAACTGCTGAGGTTACTATAAGATGAAATGAATTAATACCTGTAAAGTACTTAGAGCAGTGTCTAGCATATAGTAAGAGCTATACAAGTGCTTATTAAATAATAAAAAATGTTGTGGGACCACAGGAGATGACCTTGAACATCTGCGCCACCATGATGAAGCCTGCAAATGAGGGAGTGGAGTGGGCTAGGCTGAAGAGCCTCTCAGCCCTCTCTGCCCCTTTGAAACTCCTGACCTTACTCCTAACCCCATATAGTGAGAAGACAGAGTCATCTCCAGCATAATTCTCACCGCAGACATATGTTCTGTATGTACTTTTGCTGTCCTTGGGGCCAGAGAAGGGAAGGCTGGTGTCCTACAAGGGCTCCCAGGAATGGGCCAATCAGCCCCCTAAGCCTAGGAGGTAATACAGCTGGAGTTCGTTGGCATTGGGTTTGCAGGGCACCGAATCCTTCAGGGGATACATCTGCATTATGCAAATCACTTGTGCCAGGATTCTCCAGAAATTACCAAGCCACAGGGGAATTGCCTAACTGCTTAATCCTTTCTACCCAGCTATAGAGCAAAAACAGACACTGCTGATGGATGCAAAGAGGTTTCCTGGATATGACAACCTGAATAGAGGAGGGTGAGACTGCTCGGAGTGGTTTTGTGCTTATAATGGATTTGAAGCCCAAGCGCTGCCTCCCCATACCTCTTGAAGGGTAACGAGTTCCCTCTGGGGGATCCTTGTGGAAGCTCAGTCATTTACTTTGACTGACCTGATCTTGGGGGTTCTCAGAGAAAGTATTTGAATTGGGCATTGGAGGTGAGTCAATAAGGAAGGAAAGGGCAGGTCAAGGACACAGAGGCAGGAAGTTACACAGCGTATTTCTGGAACAGCAAGTGAAGTGGACTAGTTGGCAAATAAAGGCAAAATGTATTTTTTGTTAGAAAAATCACTGTAACATAAGTTCATGTCTACAAGTTATAAAATTCACCACCTGAACAAGAAACAAACAACAACAACAAAAGAACAAACGATTGTTCAGATTTCCTAGATAGATTCCCCTCTGTTGGGCATTGGAGGTTTATAAGCAAAAGGTGAGGTCTGCACAAATACAAACTTGTAACTGGTATTTGCATAGCTGAGCTCCTGGGTCTAGCTGGAGCAGCCATGCCTCAGGAGGACCCACAGCTTGGCCACCTGGGGCTTAGACTGCCAGGTGAGAAGCAAGGAATGACTCCTTTACGGAAGGTCAGTTCTCCAGGTGAGTGGCAGCTTGAGACATCAGCTTCTCTTATGGCTTCCTTAAGAAGGAGTCATGGAATCTTAGGGCAGGCAGCCAACCAGAGATCATCTTATCAATCCCTCTGCCTCCAGGCCAAACTGTACTACATACAACTAATGAAGATAAATAGCTGATGCTCATCAAATGTGTGTTGTGACAGTAATGTTCACAGGCCAGCCCCTCCTTTGATATTGAGAGCTCTTGATGATTTCATTCACCCTCTGGTGATAATGTCTCATCACCTCTATAACCAAAAGCTTTTTCTTTAGAGTTAACCTTGAGCCCTGGAGTGAAACTGTGAGCAGCCATGTCTTTAGATGACAGACAATGAACCACTTTTTCTACATATGCTTCCTACATTGGCTCTCACTTATCATTTAACATGCCACACTGAATTTCTCAAATTCTCCTTCCACTTAATCTATGAAGAAAAACATATCAGAATGGCCAAGAGCCAGGCATTGGAGTAAGACAGAAACAAGGCTCTGGTAATCACTAACCACTGTGTTCTTGGGAAAGTCCCTTAATTCTTGTGGACTCAGTTTCATCTCTGTAAAATGGCAATAGCAGCACCATTTTTCTGTAAGATTGCTATGAAGATCAAAGGAGAGCATAGAAGCTAATTCCGTTCATAAGTGATACACTATAAATATAAAATATTATGGTATTACTTCTACTTACAAAGGAACACCAATACCACTGAGCAAACAGTAAGCATAAGGAGGCTAAAGTGTCTATATTAACATCAAATAAAGTAGACTTCAAAACAAACAGCATGGCCAGAGATAAAGAAGTATATTTCATAATGATAAAATAATCTATTTATAAGGAAGGCATAACAACCATAATCTGTATGTACCTAATAACAAAGATTCAAAATACATGAATCAAAAGTGAACACAATTCAATGAAGAAATAAACTCACAATCATAGTTAGATATTTTAACACCCCTTTATAGTAATTGATAGAGTAACTAGACAAAGATAATCAGTAAATACATAGAAGAGCTAAACAACACTATCAGTCCCCTTAACTGAATTAACGTTTATAGAACACCTCATCCAACAATTAGAGAATTTGCTTTTTTCAAAGAGACCATAATATGTTCACCAAGAAAGACCAAATGTTGATCCATAAAACAAGTCTCAATACAGTTAAAAAGATTGCAATCTTATAGAGTATACTCTCTCACAATGGAATTAAATGGCAAACCGGAAAATTATAAAATGCCAAACTATTTGGAAATTAAATAAAACACATTTAAATAATCTATGGGCCAAAGAAGAGATCACAAGAGAAATTAGAAAATATTCCTAACTAGATGGTAATGAAAATATATCAAAATTTATGAAATTCAGCTATGGTAATGTTAAAGGGAAATTAATAGATTTAAATGTATATATTGGGGGTGCCAAAAAGTTGTATACACATGAATTGTACTCATCTTTTGCTATCAGTATATATTGAGTATTACAATCTTAATATAGCTTTTCCTTTCTTAAAATGTGTATACTTTTTTTGCCATATATATATATATATATATATATATATATATATATATATATATATATGAAAAATCAATGATCTTAGGATATATCTTTAAAATATAGATCAAATATAATTCTCAACCAGGAATGATTTTGTTCCTCAGGGGACATTTGTCATTTTTGATGTCACAACTGAATGAGGGAGAACTACTATCATCTGGTGGGTAGAGGCCAAGGTTGATCCTAAACATCCTACAATGCATTGGACAGCCTCTCACAACAAAGAATTATCCAGTCAAAAATGTCAATAGTGGATGTTGAGAACCCTAATTAAATATGTCATCAAAAACATTCATTCCCACAAGAAAGCTATAGGCCCAGGTAATTTCACTGGTAAATTATATCAAACATTTCAGGGAAAAATTAACACGAATCTTATACAAACTATTACAGAAAATGGAGAGAGAACACTTCCCAATTCATTTTGTGAGGCAAGCATAACCTGATAACAAAACCTGATAAAGATACTACATGAGAAGAAAATTACAGACCAATAGCCCTCTTCAATATAAATGAAAAAATTTTACCAAAAAAAGTTACATTGTAGCCAAGTGAGATTTATCACAGGAGTACAAAGTTAACTTAACTTAAAACAAAAACAAAACAAAAAAACAGTCAATGTAATTAACCATGTGGGCGGAATGAATGAAAAAAAAAACACTTCATGATTATCTCAATGGATCAAGAAAGAAATCATATTACAAATTAAGCACATTGTGACTTTTTAAAAACTCAGCAAATTAGAAATAAAAGTATATTTCCTCAATCTGATAAACGGCATGCATAAAAAACAAAACAAGCAAACAAACAAAAAACCCAAACGAACAACAACAACAAAAACACCTGCAACTAATATTATACATGTGGTGAAATAGTGAATGGTTTCTCCCTAAGACTGGGAATAAGGCAAGTAGGTTGCCTCTCACTACTTCTAGTCAACATTTTACTGGAGGTTCTAACCCATGCAACAAAACAAGAAAAAAGATTACTCCAAAAAGATTGGACAGAAAGAAGTAAAACCTCTTTACAGACATGAATGTTTACATAGAAAATCCTAACGAATCTACATAAAAAATAGCTACCAGAACCAATAAATGAGTTTAGCAGGATTGTAGCATATAATGACATTTTGTATCAAGATAGAAATTAATATGCACAAATATTCGTTGTATTTGATATACTAGCAGCAATTAGAAAATAAAACTTAGAAGTATAATTTCTTTTAGAATAACACGAAAATTATTAAGAATAATTTTTTTTAGATATGTGTAGCACTTGTACATTGAAAACTACAAAACTTTACTGAAAAAATTTGAAAGACCTAAATATGTGGAGAGATATGCCATGTTCACATATTAAGACACAATGGTTTTTTTGGGCTGTTTTTTTGTTTGTTTGTTTGTTTGTTTGTTTTTTGGTGTTTTTAATTTATAGGGGTGACAACCGTTAGTGAAATTACATAGATTTCAAGTGTACAATTCTGTATACATCATCTATAAATCCCATTGTGTGTTCACCACCCAGAGTCAGTTCTCCTTCCATCACCCTTACCCTCATTCGATCCCCCTTACCCTCATCTCCCACCCCCCACCTCCCTTACCCTCTGATAACCACTAAACTATTGTCTGTGTCTATGAGTTTTTGTTTCTCATTTGTTTGTCTTGTTCTTTTGTTGTTTTTGGTTTATATACCACATATCAGTGAAATTATATGGTTCTGTGCTTTTTCTGTCTGACTTATTTCGCTTAGCATCATACTCTCAAGATCCATCCATGTTGTCACAAATCTTCCTATATCATCTTTTCTTACCTCCGAATAGTATTCCATTGTGTATATATACCACAACTTCTTTATCCATTCATCTATCGAAGGACATCTTGGTTGTTTCCATGTCTTGGCCACCGTAAACAAAGCTGCAATGAACATTGGAGCACACGTGTCTTTATCTCTAAATGTTTTCAGATTTTTTGGGTAGATACCCAGGAGAGGGATTGCTGGGTCATATGGTAATTCTATTCGTAATTTTTTGAGGAACCTCCACACTTCCTTCCATAAGGCCTGCACCAGTCTGCATTCCCACCAACATTGTATGAGGGTTCCTTTTTCTCCACAGCCTCTCCAACACTTGTTACTATTTGTCTTGTTGATGATAGCCATTCTGACTGGGGTGAGGTGATATCTCATTGTGGTTTTTATTTGCATTTCTCTGATGATTAGTGATGTTGAGCATTTTTTCATATGTCTATTTGCCATTTGTATGTCCTCTTTGGAGAAATGTCTCTTCAGGTCCTCTGCCCATTTTTCAATTGGGTTGTTTGTTTTTTTGTTGTTGAGTTTCATGAATTCCTTGTATATTTTGGATATTAGCCCCTTATCGGAGGCACTGTTTGCAAAAATCTTCTCCCATTCAGTTGGTTGCCTCTTTATTTTGTCGATGGTTTCTTTTGCTGTGCAGAAGCTTTTAAGTTTCATATAGTCCCATTCGTTTATTTTAGCTTTTACTTCCATTGCCTTTGGAGTGAAATTCATAAAATGCTCTTTGAACCCAAGGTCCATAAGTTTAGTACCTATGTTTTCTTCTATGCAGTTTATTGTGTCAGGTCTTATGCTTAAGTCTTTGATCCATTTTGAATTAATTTTGGTACATGGTGACAGATAGCAGTCCAGTTTCATTCTTTTGCACGTGGCTATCCAATTCTCCCAGCACCATTTATTGAAGAGGCTGTCTTTCCTCCATTGTATGTTTTTAGCTTCTTTGTCAAAAATTATCTGTCGATATTTATGGGATTTTATTTCTGCGTTCTCAATTCTATTCCATTGGTCTATGTGTCTGTTTTTCTGCCAATACCATGCTGTTTTGATTATTGTAGCCCTGTACTACAAGCTAAAGTCAGGGAGTGTGATACCTCAAGTAATGTTCTTTTTTCTTAAGATTGTCTTGGCTATTTGGGGTCTTTTGTGGTTCCAAACAAATCTGATGATTTTTGTTCTATTTATTTAAAAAATGCCATTGGGATTTTGATGGGGATTGCATTAAATCTGTATATTGGTTGGGGTAATATGGCCATTTTAACTATGTTGATTCTTCCAATCCATGAGCACGGAATGTCTTTCCATTTATTTGTGTCTTCTTCAATTTCTTTCAAAAATGTCTTATAGTTTTCAACATATAGGTCCTTTACGTTCTTGGTTAAGTTTATTCCTAGGTATTTTATTCTTTTTGCTGCAATTGCAAAAGGAATTGTTTTTCATATTCCTTTTTCTGAGATTCATTGTTAGTATATAGGAATGCAGTGGACTTTTGTACATTGATTGTAGCCAGCAGCTTTACTGTATTCGTTGATTGTTTCTAATAGTTTTTTGGTGGAGTCTTTAGGGTTTTCTATATATAGCATCATGTCATCTGCAAAGAGTGATAATTTAATTTCTTCATTCCCAATTTGGATGCCTTTTATTTCTTTCTCTTGCCTGATTGCTCTGACAAGGACTTCCAACACTATGTTGAAAAGCAGAGGTGATAGGGGACAGCCCTGTCGTGTTCCTGAACGTAGAGCAAAGGGCTTCAGTTTTTCACCATTAATTCTGAGATTAGCTGAGGGTTTGTCATATATGGCCTTTATTATGTTATGGTATTTTCCCTCTATACCTATTTTATTCAATGTTTTAATCATAAATGGATGTTGTATCTTGTCAAATGTTTTATCTGCATCAATCGATAT
Organism: Rhinolophus sinicus; assembly: GCF_036562045.2. Lineage (NCBI taxonomy): Eukaryota > Metazoa > Chordata > Mammalia > Chiroptera > Rhinolophidae > Rhinolophus > Rhinolophus sinicus. Next base: position 88,349,038 of record NC_133756.1, on the reverse strand, counting down.
AATCCTATTATTTTTGTCCTTTATTTTGTTTATGTGATGTATCACATTGATGGATTTGCGGATGTTGAACCATCCTTGTGCCCCGGGGATAAACCCCACTTGGTGGTGATGAATAATCTTTTTAATGCATTGTTGTATTCGATTTGCTAGAATTTTGTTTAGGATTTTTACATCTGTATTCATCAGAGATATTGGTCTGTAGTTTTCTTTTTTTGTGTTGTCCTTACCAGGTTTTGGTATCAGGGTAATTTTGGCCTTATAAAATGAGTTGGAGAGTACTGTCTCTTCTTCAATTTTTTGGAAGAGTTTGAGCAGGATTGGTATTAGATCCTCTTTGAAGGTTTGGTAGAATTCGCTAGAGAAGCCATCTGGTCCCGGACTTTTGCGTTTGGGAAGGTTTTGGATGACTGATTCAATTTCGTTACTGGTGATCGGTCTGTTTAGATTTTCCAGTTCTTCATGGTTCAGCCTTGGAAGGCTATATGTTTCTAAGAACTTGTCCATTTCTTCTAGGTTATTGAATTTGGTGGCATATAGTCCTTCATAGTATTCTTGGATGAGCCTTTGTATTTCTGTGGTGTCCGTGATAACTTCCCCTTTTTCATTTCTGATTTTGTTAATTAGTGTCTTCTCTCTTTTTATCTTAGTGAGTCTAGCCAAGGGTTTGTCAATTTTGTTAATCTTTTCAAAGAACCAGCTCTTTGTCACATTAACTTTTTCTGTTCTCTTTTTGTTCTCTATTTCATTTAGTTCTGCTCTGATTTTGGTTATTTCCTTTCTTCGGCTGACCTTGGGTTTCACTTGTTCTTCTTTTTCTAGTTCTTTAAGGTTTAACATGAGGTTATTTATTTGGGATTTTTCTTATTTCTTGAGATAGACCTGTAATGATATAAATTTCCCTCTTAAAACTGCTTTCGCTGCATCCCAAAAATTTTGGTAGGATGTATTTTCATTGTCATTTGTTTCTATGTATTTTTTTATCTCTCCTCTAATTTCTTCTTTGACCTCGTCGTTCTTTAAAAGTATGTTGTTTAATCTCCATGTATTTGTGCTTTTTCCTGCTTTTTTTGTCAATTGATATCCAATTTCAAAGGCTTGTGATCAGGGAATATGCTTGGTATGATTTCAATCTTCTTAAATTTGCTGAGGCTGATTTTATGTCCCAATATATGGTCTATCCTTGAGAATGTTCCATGTACACTAGAAAAAAATATATAGTCTGATATTTTGGGTTTATTTATGAAGTGCTCCATAAATGTCAATTATGTCCATTTCATCTAACGTGTCATTCAGGGCTGCTATTTCATTATTTATTTTCTGTTTGGATGATCTACCCATAGCTGTCAATGATGTATTTAAGTCCCCTAGTATAATTGTGTTTTGGTCAATTTCTCCCTTTAGTTCTGTTAGTAGTTGCTTGGTACATTTCGGTGCTCCCTGATTGGGGGCATAAATATTGATGACTGTTATGTCTTCTTGTTGTATAGTCCCTTTACCATTATGAAATGTCCATCTTTGTCTCTTGTTATCTTTTTCACCTGAAGTCTGTTTCATCTGATATCATTATGGCTACACCTGATTTTCTCTGGGTACCATTTGCTTGGAGTGTCAATTTCCACCCTTTCACTTTGAGTCTATGCTTGTCCTTGTAGCTGAGATGTGTCTCTTGGAGACAGCGTATGGTTGGGTTTAGTTTTTGATCCAATCTGCTACTCTGTGCCTTTTTATTGGTGAGTTCAGTCCATTTACATTTAGGGTGATTATTGATATGTGAGGATTTCCTGTCATTCTATCTTTAGTTTTCTGGTAAGGCTGTGTCTCCATTGTTTCTTTGCCTTTTGGTTGTTGTCTATTATTTCTGTGTGGTGGTATTCTATGATGTTTCCCTCTGTTTCTTCTTTTATTACAGTATATATTTCAGTTCTGGATTTTTTTTGAGTGGTTACCCTTAAGTTATGTAAAAGAAAGTTTTATATTTAGAGTATTCCATTTTCTTCAGCATGCTTACTTTCTCCATTCCCATATTCCGGTTCAGGCCTTTACTCTCCCCCTTTTTATGTTTCAATTGCCACAAATTGTCCCTGTTGATGGTGGTTGAATAGCCTCCTTTAGTATTTCTTGTAGTGCAGGTCGTGTATTAGAAAATTCCCTCAGCTTCTGTATGTCTGGAAAGGTCTTTATTCCTCCTTCATACCTAAAGGATATCTTTGCTGGATATATTATTCTTGGCTCATAATTTCTCTTTCAATAGTTTGAATATTTGGTTCAAATCCCTCCTGGCTTGTAGAATTTCTGCTAAAAAATCTGATGATAATTTAATGGGCTTTCCTTTGTAGGATACCGTCTTCTTTTCCCTGGCTGCCTTGAGGATTCTTTCTTTGTCGTTGATTTTAGACAGCTTCAATATAATGTGCCTTGGAGAAGGCCTGTTGGAATTGAGGTAATTAGGTGTTCTATTTGCTTCTTGGATTCGAGGGTCCAGTTCTGTCCACAAGTTTGGGAAGTTCTCATCGACAATTTGTTTGAATATATTCTCTGTTTCTTCTCCTTCTGGTATGCCCATTATTCTTATATTGCTCTTTCTGATGGAGTCAGAAAGTTCTTGTAGAGTTCTTTCATTTCTTTTAAGTCTCAAGTCTCTTTCTTCTTCCATCTGTGTAATTTCCAGGTTTCTATCTTCGATGTCACTGATTCTTTCCTCCATCTTGTCAACTCTACTACCTAAGCTGGTTATTTCATTCTTAATGTCTTCTACTGAGTTCTTAATCTCCAGAAATTCTATTTGGTTCTTTTTTAAAATTTCAATCTCTTTCATAAAATGCTCATGTTATTCTTTGATTGTGTTTCTGAGTTCATTAAACTACCTTTCTGTGTTTTCTTGCAACTCGTTGAGTTTTTTTCAGAACTGCAGTCTTGAATTCTCTGTCATTTAAGTCACATATTTCCATATCTTTAAGTTCCTTTTCTGGAGACTTTTTACTTTCTTTCTGAGCTGTCTTGTTGCCTTGGTTATTCATGGCAATTACTGATTTATTATTTCTCTTCCTAGACATCTACAGGAGTGACTTCTGCAACAGGTTGATAGAAAGAGGTATTTCTTTTGTTTTCCAGTACTTGTTGGTAGAATGTTTTATTTTATCTCCGACTGCAGCCTTTTTTTCTCTCTCACACGGTAGTGCTATGTTTTCTCTGCACTATTGCAGCTTCTCACACAATGGGGGGATTCCTTGGGTGACGGGCTTCTCCTCTATTAATAGTTCGCCTGGGTCACAGAGCGCAGTATCCATGTGGGTATGTGGAGAGCTTTTGAAGTTCCAAAGCTCTTCCTGGACCTGATTCAGAGCCCGTATGTTTTAGCAGTTCTGTTTACTCCTGCAGTGATCCGCTCAGATAGGTGGGGCCAGGGACCGGGTGAGTTGTGAGAGGTGGCCCAGAGCAATGGCGGTGACCACCACCACAGCCGGTGTTGCTTCCACAGCTCCCTCCCCTTTGCCAGAATTAGTTGGGCTGTGAATCTGTGTCTGCGGTCCACAGTTCTCAGAACAGCAAATATTCTGTTCTTTTGATCTGACACTGCTACTGTTCTGTTTCTAGCACCGGGCAGGTGGTGGCGGGGCTAGCTCTGGGAGGGTAGAGAGGGGGCGGCTAGTCTCAGCGCCTAAGGCTTCCATTCTCTGCTCGGCAGGGAGGGCTTAACCCACCGTTTTCAGCCTTCTTTCCTCAGTCTTTTCTCCGAGGTCTCTGCCGTGAGCGTTGGGTTCTGCTGAGTTATATGCTGTCCCCTCAGCCCTGTGGGCCATAAGCAGAGCCCTAGCAGTCCGTGTTCTTCCCTCTCCCGCAGCTGCGGTAGTTCCGGGAAGCAGCGAGCTCGGAGCACTGAGCTAGGTCTGCGTCCTGTGCCTGCGCGGCTCCGTCTCAGGACTTCTCCCTTCCCTCCTCCCCCATTCGTGTGATTCGCCCACCTTTAGGTGAATTCAGTAGTGTCTTGCCTGTCTGCTGTGCAGGGAGTCCTTTGTGGAGTTATTGTTGTTCGATTAGTTGTAAATTCCAGGGGAGCTTTACAGAGGCGCTCCTCATGCCGCCATTTTGATGACGTTGATACAATGTTTTAAGATGCCAATTATCTACAAATTGATCTATAAATTCAGTGCAATCCCAATAATAATCTCACCAGGTTTTTTTGTAGGGATTGACAAGCTGATTCTAAAATTTACATGGAAATGAAAAGGACCTAAAATATTCAAAGGAATCTTGAAAAAAAAGGAGAACAAAGACTTCATATTTAATTTCAAGGTTTATTATAAAGTTACATTAATTAAGACAATGTAATACTGGCATATGGATATTTAAAGGTATCAATAAATAAGAAAAGAAAGTCCAAAAACAGAATCATACTTATATAATCATTTTATTTCAAAAAAAATATTAGAGAAAAACAATGAGAAAACGAAATGCTTTTCAACAAATTGTATTTTAAAAACTGACTGTTCACGTAGGAAAAAAAAAAGAATCTTGACTCCTATCTCATACAACACACACACAAAAACTGGATTTTAGTTTTCAATATAACATAAAACTACTAAGCTTCTAGAAGAAAATAGTAAACATCTTCACAACTTGGGGGCAAGAAAGAATTCTTAGATAAGACACAGAAATAAACACCCATGAAAGGAAAAAACAATAAATTGTGCTGCATCAAATTTAAAAGCTTATCCTCACCAAAAGACATTATTGGAAAAATTAATGAATAAGCTGAATCCTGGAGAAAAATATGCACAAAACATGTACCTGACAAAGGAATTATATTCAGAATATATAAAGAACCTCTATAACTCAATAAAAAGAAGACAAATTATCCTATTTAAAATGAGCAAAAGATTTGAACTGACATTTCACAAAGGATGATAAATGAACAGTACTTAGGTGCAGGATAAAGTGTACAACATCAGTAATCATCAAAAAATGCAAATTAAAACCAAAATGAGATAAACTAAATGTTGCACGGGATGTGGAGTAACAGGAACTCTCACACGTTTTTGGTTGGAGTGTAAAATGGCACAACCACTTTGGAAAAATATCTGGCAGTTTTCTTATGAAACTAAACATTTACTTATTATATGATAATTTCATTCTTAGGCATTTACCCAAGAGGAAAAAAAGTATGTACACATGCAAAGTAAACCAACCTGTACATGAATGTTCTTAGCAACTGTATTTATAATAGCCCCAAACTCAAAATAGCCCAGGTGTCAATCAATAAGAAAATAGATAAACAAACTGGTATATTCATGCAATGGAATAGTACTCAGCAATAAAAAAGAAAAAATTATCTATATATGCAACAACATGTTGAATACAAAAAACATTATGCTGAGTGAAAGAAGAGTTACACAAGAGAGTGCATATTGTGTGATTCCATTCATATTAAGTCTACAACAGGCAACACGATGTTGAAAAGAAAAAATGGTGGCTACCTCTAAGAAGGTGGAAGTGGAGAATGACTGATTAGGGGCATGAGGGAATTTGAGGGTTGATAATGATGCTTTGTACTCATAGAGATTTAAGTTACACAGGTGTACTCACTGAAATTATATGCTACATTATGTGTAAATTTGACCTCACAATAAAAAAACAAGAACCCTAATCTAATATCAGTTCAACATTTGCATCCTAAAGTATTTAACAGTGAGTGTACTGATGTCTGCAACTCACATTGAAATACATCTAAATATAAAACAGAGTAATGGAGAAATAGAGGGTAAGTAGATGGATTGGACAGATTTGTGATAAAACAGAGATCAATGTTAACTATAGGATCTATGAGGTGAGTATATGGGTGTTCACCAAACAATTCTTGACACTTTTGTGCATGTTTGAAATTTTTCATAATAAAAAAGGTAAGTAGAAAAAAGTAATGCTGATGTGAAATATCAAAACTCTCTCTGGTAGCCTGAAAGCATAACCCTGAAGAATTCAGCTTCTGGTAGATGGGCCTTATCTCACCCCACCGCATACCAGCCCACCAACCCACCTGTGCCATGTATGGTCTTCTGATAAACCCATGTCATTGTATTGAATTTTCCCAGCAGAAGAATATACAGTGTTTTCTGTAAGTCTGTGTGTACATTCTAATTTTAATAACTGGGGTTACCAGTCTGACAAAGTTTATGACAACTACATTATTTCAGTATATTAAAGGTGCTCTTACTTCAGACTTAAAACTGGTGAAAAATGACTGCTGTAAATAGGAAGCTAAATTATTTTCCAGCCAGGACATTCTATTCCAATATCAGCTGTAAGAAAATTAATTTGCTTTTACATTTGTTTATAAAGTGTTTCTAGCATACCTGGAAGCTCTTTTTAAATGTTAAAAGCTCGAGATGCAAGAACTTCTAACCTTCTACTTAAGAGGAACTAACATTTGTGGAAGGCTTATGATACGTCAGACATTACAGTGAACACTTAATTATATTATTGCACATATTACACCCATTCAAACCTAATTTTGTCTGCTCCAAACTGTTCTCCTTTCCACTCTGCTCCACTGCCTTAGAGGAGGTGTCAATGGATTTTGACAAGTGGAAGAGGTTGTTATTCCATTTCAAATGTGCATCTAATCAAGACTTGGAAATGAACACAGCAGTGATTACACAGCAGTCTGAACCCATCCCTGTGACTTGGCAGTGAGCTAGCAGTTCTACTCAAAAGCCCCGTCAGCATTATGAGGATCTCCTGCCTGCTTCCTTGTCTTCAAGTACACATACCAGTCACTGCATCCCAGAGAGGTTGGGGGGGTGGTAAATAGGGCCAAATGTTGCAACTCCGAAAACTCTTTATCTTGACTTACTTATCTAAGCAGAAAGAAGGCACGCCTCTAGAAATCCAGGTCAGCCATGACGGTTAGACATTTTTCAGGCATCTTTCCTCCTTGGACTGTCTATTAGCTTGTGCAGAAGGGATTATGCTATTTCTGTTTAACACGTTGCGTACGGATCACGAGAATCTTCGTTTTTTTTCTGAGTCATGCGTTAAGGACGGATAACGAGAATTCTCGTTTTTACTGTTGACTCTTTTTACTTTGCACATTTTATTGAATTATTTGTGTTTTGTTAATAACAAAGGAAGTTGCTTTCTGCAGTATCACACCAGGAGGGATTACTAACATTATAGGTGAGTAAATCCTAAAAAAATTCCATAGAAAAATAATAAATGACATAGAAGCATTTATGCTTTAAAGAGAAGAGTGCATTTCAAAGTAGTTTCTTTTAAAACCCTGCCGGAACAGAGGGGTATGAGGGATTTAAACCCCGCCGTACGCAACGTGTTAATAAAATGTCTTGCAGACTTCTGTTTAAAAGGAGGGAACATGGCGGGTGGCTGGATGGCTCACTTGGTTAGAGCACAAGCTCTGAAAAACAGGGTTGCCAGTTCGATTCCCACATGGGCCAGTGAGCTGCGCCCTCCACAACTAGATTGAAGACAGTGAGCTGCAGCTGAGCTGATGGAGGGGCGGCCAGATGGCTCAGTTGGTGAGAGCACGAGCTCTCAACAACAAGGTTGCCGGTTCAATTCTCACATGGGATGGTGGGCCATGCCCCCTGCAACTAAGATTGAAAATGGCAACTGGACTTGGAGCTGAGCTGCACCCTCTGCAAGTAGATTGGAGCTGACTTGGAGCTGATGGGCCCTGAGAAACACACTGTTTCCCAATATTCCCCAATTTAAAAAAAAATTACAAAGAAAAAAGCTGAAAGATAAATAAATAAAAGGAGGGAACATGGACATGTAAGTCTAAGTTGTTTGAAAAAACAAAAGAGTATCCCTTTCAGAGTAGAAAGAAATACCTATTTCAAATTATCTCTATAAAAAATTCATACTGTGTTGAAATTGGCCAAAATGTTTAATGCATTTTATTTTAGCCCCTTAAATGTTCTGATTTGTGTAAATATGTCAGGAGACAAAGAAGTAAGGAAAGAAATTCTTGATTTGTAAAGTGTCCCAACACCAGGGCTGACATAATAGTTGCTCACCCTGATACTGTGATTTATAATAAGAAAAGTATATATTTGATCTTCCTCCCATTCCTGGCATTGAGCTCCTGAAACCCTTGGAATTTCCTAAGTGAGCTAAGAGTAGAAAATAGATTTTTGTTATGTTAATGAGGTGTTTTAGAAAGTCCCCAGTAACCAAAAAATGGGGGCTAGTTGCCAGGAGGGAAACCAGTCATGTGATTAGAGGGTTGGTACTTTCAGTCCCACCAGCCCTGCCCCCCCACCCCCAACTTCTGGGGAAAGTGAGAAGGGCTGGCTGTTGAATCCAGCACTAATGGACAATGATTTAATCAATCATGTGAATGTAATGGAGCCTCCATAAATACCCAAAAGGAGGTGGTTCAGAGAGCTTCCTCATTAGTGAGTAGGTGGAGATTTGGGGAGAGTGGTTCACTCTGTAGGAGAAAGCATGGAAGTTCCAGGGCCTTTCCCCATACCTTGTACTATGCTTCACTTCCATCTGGCTGTTAAGTAGAATGTTTCTCTGAGTTCTGTGAGCTTCTCTAGCACATTAATCAAACCTAAGGGGGAGGTCATTGGAACCTCTAATCTATAGCCAGTCAGTCAGAAACACAAGTGACAACCTGAACTTAAAATTGGCATCTGAAGAGAGGGTAGGGGCTGTCTCCTGGGACTGAGCCTTTAATCTATGGGATCTGATGGCTATCTCCAGATAGTGTCAGGTTAGAATTGCAGAACTGAAGTCACTAAAGCATTTGTTGAATGGGTAGATAAAATACCGACAAGAATGCAAAAAAAAAAAAAAAGGAGAAGAAGAAAAAGACGCATAATGAAAATAATGTCCCTTGATTTTTGTAAAGCACCCAAGCATCAGCTTGCATTAAATGCTTTGCAGCTACAATTTACTGATCCTCAAAATTCCTCACCCTAAGAATTGGGGAAATGATACTGCCTTTGACTTATATAGAGAGAAAAAATCTGAGCCCATAAGTGGCAAGGCAGGCTTACAATCTTAATGGCAACTTTCAGGATCCAGAGACCTGAAGAAGAGATTTGGCACACAACCATGGTGCTGCCTCTGCCAATCCACTTATTGACTGTAGGTCAACTAAGGGAAAAGCTTCATAAAGACCACAAAAGTCAAAATGGTAAGAATTCCAGCTACAATCCATGCAATCCATTTAATATATCCAATTGTGTATATCTACATCCATTCATCTAACTTATCTATATTGTGGGTATACTCTGGGTCCAAAATGACATTACCTCATCTAGTAGCAAAAACCACTAGGGATTTGAAAATTAGTACATAAATAATCAGCACTGTGAGATGAAAGTTTAGGATACCATGAGGCTATTACAGAGCATATATAATTTTGAGAAGAAGCACAACTCACCATCTAGATTCTAGATCTCAGGGTCACAGAGCAACCAGCACGCTGGTCTAACATACAGCCCTTCTCTCTACACATCCACTCTGGATCTAGTGCTAACTGAGGGTCTTGGAGCACATGCATGAAACCTTCACATCTACCTCTCCCTTCAAGTTCCCTTTGGAATAGATTCTCCAATATGCAGACTCCCTGAGTTATTATAATTTGAGGCACTCTATGTGGGGTAGAGTGTCTGGTTATCTTTACCCATAGTGTTTGGTACAGGGTAGGCAATCAGTACTCGATGAATTGATGTGAACTGGAGTTAAGCCTTTTAAAAATAAAAGTAAAAGGCATCCCGATGTTGTCAATAACATTACTGGTTGTATGACACAATGATTAAAACAATGAACTTTCACTTCTTGTCAGGTTGGCTCAGTAGGTAAACACTGTGCTCACTTCCTCTCACGACCACATCAAAATTACAACTAAACTATAGAACAACCATCCTGAGGACCACCTGAAGATTAGTGGAACAGAACTCTTATAACTAAGGAAATAAAAAAAAGAAGCCACGTCAAGAGTGATACGAGAGGGCAGACACACAAAATGGTCTCATCCCACACCCCTATGTGCTGGTTAAGAATTCGGAGGGATATCTTGGCTGCAGAAGCTCCACTGAGGAGCAAGGGTCCCCAGACTCACACCAGGCTCCCCAGCCTGGAGTACAAGTGTCAGTAAGAGGAGTCCCTATAACAGCTGCTGTGAAATCCACAGAGACTCAGTCTGGGTGAAATGGAGGAATGCTGTAGACTCAGATGTCTTCTTAAAGGATGCAAGCACAGACTCAAACACTCACAAACACTCACTCTAAGCTCCAGAGAAGGGACAGCACCCAGACACGTATGGAGAGGAATTGACTTTTCTAACATCAGGGTGAGGGTTGGAGGGGCAGCTCTCTCTAGAACTAAATTGCCATCAGATGCCATTGTTCCTTTGTTGAGCTCCCCCTTCTCCCCCCCCCACCCCCAACCACCCCCCCACACACACACACACACAGGCTGCAGGCACTGATGGGAGCCAAATCTGAGTCTCCATTAATCTGGCTAACACTGCTCTAGCCCCACACTGGTGATTCCCTGAGACCTTGTCCCACTCAATTCACATGCCTGGTGCGAACCCCTTTCAGAGGCTAATCCACATAAGTAGCAGGCTTGGCCCTGTGCTACAGACTTTCCTAAAATTTCTCAAAGGTCTATAAATCCCAAACAAGCAGTGGCTGGCCTTACCATGTCCTGTACCTCTTCCTAAGTGGCCTCTTTCTAAGTGGCCTCATGCCTGGCATTAGTAGCAGCCAGCCAAGGTTCACAGCATAATCACTCACAGGTGCCTCCAAGCCTAGCACACGCAGCTACCAACAACACATTACTTTGTAGCTACTACCAGGTGCCCCCCAGCTGGACTCAGGCAGAGTCTGATGCTGGCCTACACCAGAGCTCCTCCCAAGAGATCCCAGAATCAACACACCTAGTGGCCAGATTCAGACCACATCAGAGCACTACCCAACCTCCTCCACAAATAACACATCCAAACGGCAGACTGGGCAGGCACCAGAGCCCCGCTAAAGTGAATCCTGCTCCATAGGGTCAGCCTCTACACAACAGCTTATCTGTTGTAGTCCTTATAGCCAGTCAACCCGGGGGTCAATCCCACCCACTGACATGCCAACAGTAATCAAGGCTCAACGACAACGAGAGAGCACACACAAAACCCACACAAGGGATACTCCTGGAGCAACTGGCTCAGGTGAGCAAGGAGACTGTATCACTGAGCCCCACAGGACACCTGCTATATAAGGTCACTCTGCCAAGATTGGGAGATATAATAGATCTACCTAATATGAGAAACAAATACGGGGAGGCAGCTGAAATAAGGAGACAAAGAAGCATGCCCCAAATAAAATAACAGGACAAAACTCCAGAAAAAGAACTAAACAAATGGAGGTGAGCAATCTACCAGATGCAGAATTCAAAACACTGGTTATAGGATGCTCAATGAACTTAGGAGAAAAATAGATGATCTCAGTGAGAACTTTAACAAAGAATAGGAAACATAGAAAAGGAGGTAGAAAACATAAAAAAAGAACCAGTCATAAATGAAGAATACAGTAGTTGAAATGAAGAGTATGTTAGATGAAATTAACAGCAATTTAGATAAAACAGAGGATCAAATCAGTGATTTGGAAGACAAGGTAGGAGAAAACACCCAATCAGAGCAGCAAAAAGGTAAAAGAATTTTTTTAAATGAGGATAATTTAAGAGACCTGTGGGACAACATCAAGCATACAATATTCACATGATGGGGGTACCCGAAGGAGAAAGAAAGCAAAGGATTGAAAACCTATTTGAAGAAATAATGACTTAAAACTTTCCTTACCTGGTGAAGGAAATAGATCTACAAGTCCAGGAAGCACAGAGAGTCCCACACAAGATGAACCCAAAGAGGCCCACATCAAGACACATCATAATTAAAATGGCAAAGGTTAAAGGCAAAGAAAGTATCTTAAAAGCATCAAGAGAAAAACAGTTAGTTACCTACAAGGGAGCCCCCATAAGACTGTCAGCTGATTTATCAAAAGAAACTTTGCAGGCCGGAAAAGATTGGCAGAAAATATTCCAAGTGATGAAAAGCAAGGACCTACAACCAAGATTACTCTACCCTGCAAGGCTGTCATTTAGAATCAAAGGATAGATAAAAAGTTTCCCAGACAAGAAAAAGCTGAAGGAGTTCAACACTCGCAAACAAGTATTACAAGAAATGTCAAAGGGACTTCATTAGAAAGAAGAAAAAATATAAAGTATGAATCAGAAAATATCATAAGGAAAAAAGTTTACATTGACAAAGGCAAACACCTAATAAAAGCAGTGGATCAACCAACACTAAAGCTAGTACAAAGGTTAAAAAGGCAAAAATAGGAAGATCATGTGTAATTACAACAGTAAATTAAGGGATACACACAAACACACACAAACAAAAGATGTAAAAAACGTAGCAAAAACATAAATGTGGAGGGGGTGAGTTAAAATGATAATGATTTTGGAATGTGTTCAAACTTAACCAACCATCAACTTAAAATAGACTGTTATAAACAGAGCTTGGTATATATGAAGCACATGGTAACCACAAACCAAAAATCTACAAGAGATATACAAGAAATAAAGAGGGGAATCCAAAACAACACTACAGAAAGTCATCAACATTCAAGGGAAAAGAGCAAGAGAATAAGAAAGGAACAGAGAAGAACTACAAAAACAATCAGAAAACAATGAATGCAATGGCAGTAACTACATATCTATCAATAATTACTTTAAATGTAAATGGTTTAATTGCTCCAATCAAAAGACGAGTGGATAAAAAGTGGTACATATATACAATGGAATATTACTCGACCATAAAAAAGAATGAAAACTTACCATTTACAACATGAACGTACCTAGAAGGTATTCTACTAAGTGAAATAAGTCAGACCGAGAAAGACAAATGTCATAGTATGATCTCACTTGTATGGGGAATCCAAAAAAAATAAATAAATAAAATAAATGAACAAACAAAACAGAAACAACTCATAGATAACAAACTGATGGTTGCCAGAAGGAAGAGAGCTGAGTGAAAAAGGTGAAGGCATTAAGAAGTACAAACTGGCAGTTACAAAATAGTCACAGGAATGTAAAGTACAGCATAGGGAATATAGTTAATATTATTGTAATAGAGTCAATATTATTGTAATAATTGTGTATGGTGTCAGGTGAATACTAGACTTATCAGGTGAATCACTTCATAAGTTATATAAATGTCTAACCATTGTGCTGTACAACTGAAACTAATATAATACTAAATGTCAACTGTAATTGAAAAGAACTTTTTAAATTAAAAAAACACCACATACATTGTAAAAAATAAAAATAATAAATAAAATAAAAATGTTTTTAAAAAGAATGAACATTGAACAAGCAGTGTTTGAACACCCACATGGCCATTTATTGATTATGTAAACTCGGACAGATTACTTAACTTTCTTAAATCTGTTTCTTCCCCCTATAAATGGGAATTAAAATGGTACATTCCTTATTTGTTTTTTTGTAAGGATTAAATGAGGTAGTGGTAACAACTTAATTAGCAAATGTGAAGTAGGTAAAGCATCTGTCTACCGATATTATTTCATTATATTGTAAACTTCCATTTTCCCCACTAACTCTGAGTTTCTTTTTTTTCTTAATTTTTATTGGGGAATATTGAGGAACAGTGTGTTTTTCCAGGACCCATCAGCTCCAAGTCAAGTCATTGTCCTTCAATCTAGTTGTGGAGGGCGCAGCTCAGCTCCAAGTCCAGTCGCCGACTGCCAGCAACCTTGTTGTTAAGAGCTCGCGCTCTAACCAACTGAGCCATCCGGCTGCCCCAACTCTGAGCTTCTTATGGTCAGGATTTTGCCTGACTTGTCTTTTAATTATTTGATAGTACCCAGCACATAAATGCTATTGCACGTGGTAAATGAAACAAGGATCTCCAGTCTCATTTACCAGAAGTTGGTGACAGCCTTCCTTAGTCTCCTGAGACCCCAGTCCTCCAGCTCTCTCATGCCTTCCAGACATCAAAATCTTTTTTCCACTGAAATGTGTAGAATCTAAGACAGCAAATAAGGACACCAGTCATGGTTTAGTTATACCCTATTGTTGGCATAAGTAGATTTCTCAGTCATACATGGGTCATTCCTTACAGTTTGGTTTGGCTTGAATGTCATAAAGCCCTCTGTCCAAGAAGGCCCCTGAATTGACCATAAGCACAGGCTTAAATGGGGGAATTCTGCCATAGCTTCTATCTCCATTATCCTTTTTCAGCTGGCCCAACCCACTCCATATTTGAGTACATCAATCCATTTCCGAAGTTCAAAAGTACACGGGTGAGACAAGGGGGAGAAGGCTCCAACATCCTGCTATTTTCTTTATGTTCCATGCTTGCACTTGCTTGTGAGTGCACACACATCAAAAGAAAATCCTCGTGCTGTGATAATGGGCATTTAAAATGACTTAACTGGTATGTCTCAACTGAATATCTGCTCTAGAGGCCTCATCTAGTGACTGTTAAAACCATTGGACTTTCATTCTCTAATGGAGAGATTTTGCAAAGTTATAACCCTGCCTATATTGTAGGAAAACAACTGTAATTAAATAGAACAGCATCAAATCTTTGTGCCACAAATAGGTGCATCTGAGATCTCTTTTTCAGCACTCAGACTTGACAACAATCCCACTACCACTAGAGGGGAAAGGGTAGGTGACCAATGGGTCTTAGCTTTGGCTACACGTTGGAATCACCTGGAAAGCTTTAAAAAGTGATGCCTGGTTACTACTCCCAGCAATTCTGTTTTCACTGGTCTCAGGCACTACCTGGACACAGGGATTTTTAAAACTCCCCAAGTGATTCTAATGTGCAGTGAAGGTTCAGAACTGCTGTGACAGTTTCCCACCTAATTGAATTGGATGGGAGGAGATGGCATCTTGACCTTATGAATAATAGTTTCAATATTGTGTGCTATCACTTATATGTGGAATCTAAAAAGACTGAACTCATAGAAACAGAGACTAGAATGGTGGTTACCAGGAGCTGGTGGGTGGGAGGAAATGGGAGATGTCAGTCAAAGAGTGCAAACTTCCAATTAAGAGATGAAGGAGTTCTGGGGAATCTAATGTACAGCATTGTGATTATAGTTTAATAATACTATATTATGTACTTAAAAGTTTCCAAGAGAGTAGATCTTAAATGTTCTCACTACAAAAAGAGAAATGGTAATTATGTGATGTGATGCAAGTATTAGCTAGCTACAGTAGCAATCACTTTGCAATATATAAATGTATCAAATCAACACATGTACATCTTAAATTTACACAATGATATTGTCAATTATATCTCAATAAAGCTGAAAAAATATATAAAATAAAAAACTGTTGGTTTCCTCCTAAGATTTTTCCAGATGATTTGGCATTATCATATTAATATAGGTGTCATTTTAGGAACAGGTTGCAGAAAGAAAGCTGTATGTGAGAACTTGATTTTAATTTTAGGGAAGCGTGTAATGACTGTGTATCCCATGCTACACAAAGGAGAAACACCAGGATCCCTCCCTCGTAGAACCTAGACCTCCTACTGTTGTAGAATCCATCATGGTCAAGTTCTTCGGGCCAGAGCTAGCTTCCCTCATGTAGTCACCAGAGGAGATTTTAGTGAGAGTTTTGGCAAGTAAGAATCTCTAATACAAGATCCAAAGTGGGGTGCATGTATCCTAGGGATAACAGGAGACAATACATTGGAGAGCAGGAAGAAACTACTAATTTATAGGAAAAAAATAAATTAAGATGTACTTGTATTTAATATGTGGACTGGGGTGACCAAGTGTCCCAGTTAGCCCCTGATTGAAGGATTTCCTAGAAAGTAGGATTTTTAATGCTAAATCCAGGAAAGTCCCAGGCAAACCAGGACTAATTGGCCACACTAATGTGGACTAACTTGGTTATGTGTGACCGTTGGTTCTGAGAGTGTACTCAGGGACAAGAGGAAGTTATTCATGGGAGAAGGGGTGATGATAGTGGTACCCTCCCTCAGTTCATTCAGTTCCAACATATTGAGGTTTACAGGATGATTATTAGTGTGATTAATTTTATAGGCATAATACCTTTAAATGATACAATCTTTATAATGGTAAAAGATTCTATTGCACCACAAAGAGAATTACTGATTATTGCATGGCAGAAGACCCCAAAGAACTGTCAAATTTAAATATGAATTATATATTTTTAAAAAACACAAATATCCATTTTGAATTAACTTTAGTACATGGTGACAAATAGCAGTCCAGTTTCATTCTTTTGCACATGGCTATCCAATTCTCCCAGCACCATTTATTGAAGAGGCTGTCTTTGCTCCATTGTATGTTTTTAGCTTCTTTGTCAAAAATTATCTGTCCATATTTATGCGGTTTTATTTCTGGGTTCTCAATTCTATTCCATTGGTCTATGTGTCTGTTTTTCTGCCAATACCATGCTGTTTTGATTATTGTAGCCCTGTAGTACAAGCCAAAGTCAGGAAGTGTGATACCTCCATTATTGTTCTTTTTTCTTAAGATTGCTTTGGCTATTCGGGGTCTTTTGTCACCCCAATAAATTTAATTTAAAAAAATTAAAAAAATAAAAAAACACAAATATAATCATACTAAATTTGATGATCTTTTTTGGTTGATAAGTTGACTGTCCAAAAGATGCTTCCTCCAGATATTTTTAAAATAATAAACACAATTTGCATTTAACCTGGTCCATCAAGGTAAAGATAACACTTTAATGATGCTTTTAGAAACCCATGCAACGGGGAACACATTTAGAAAGTGTAAGTTTGGTGGATGTTTGGTAATATTTCTGTCATGTGATACATTGCTGAAAACAATATAGGTGTATGTCACCTATAAAAACCTCTCATATCTTCACACTGTTTTTTTTTAAAGTAGTAGCAGAATTTTTTAGTTTGTTTAAAAATTTTTCAAATAAAAAATCTGACTGGTTTTAACTCAATGTGTTAAAAATATAAATGGCAACACATTTAATGAGTTGCAAGACTAGTTGATGTAAACTAAGATGAAAATTTACTAGTCAAATTTTTTGGATGGTTTTGTATTATATCTTTTTCAACTGTGACAACCATTCAAAGAACTGAAATCAATTGGACTTAGACCCAGATCTTCAAATTGGTATATCACAAAGATTTAAAAAAATAATTAGACATATTCAATATCATTTCTCCTTCTAAATATTATTCATAGTTAATGAGCTCAAAAGATTTTTCTACCATTAATAAATTAGTTAAAATGTTATCTATTTTATATTTACTTTGTCTGTTTAAATTTCGATATTATGACTAATTTTATAATGGATATTATATTCATAAAGTAGTTCAGGGATATAGTTTATAAATAAGTAAATATACATATATAAGAATGGACATTCATACTAAAAAAAAACAAAATCACTGAGCTAGAAAACTATTTCAAAGCAGAATCTTTAATAATTCATGATGCCTGCCTAGCCCAGAGTTGGCACTCCATAATATACGTTCAATGAATGAATCAATGAACCTCGTCCCAAGGTTCATAGATGTTGCCACATATTGCAGAATTTCCTTTTTTTTTTAAGGCTGAATAATATGTCATTGTATGTATATGCCACATTTTTCTTTATGTATCGAGGACATTATACTGAGTGAAATAAGCCAGTCACAAAAGGACAAAAACTACATGATTCTACTTATACGAGGCAAAAGAATGAAACTGGACTGCTATTTGTCACCATGTACCAAAGTTAATTCAAAATGGATCAAAGACTTAAGCATAAGACCTGACACAATAAACTGCATAGAAGAAAACATAGGTACTAAACTTATGGACCTTGGGTTCAAAGAGCATTTTATGAACTTAACTCCAAAGGCAATGGAAGTAAAAGCTAAAATAAACGAATGGGACTATATGAAACTTAAAAGCTTCTGCACAGCAAAAGAAACCATCGACAAAATAAAGAGGCCACCAACTGAATGGGAGAAGATTTTTGCAAATAGTGCCTCCGATAAGGGGCTAGTATCCAGAATATACAAGGAACTCATGCAACTCAACAACAAAAAAACAAACAACCCAATTGAAAAATGGGCAGAGGACTTGAAGAGACATTTCTCCAAAGAGGACATACAAATGGCAAATAGACATATGAACAAAAGCTCAACATCACTAATCATCAGAGAAATGCAAATCAAAACCACAATGAGATATCACCTCACCCCAGTCAGAATGGCTATCATCAACAAGACAAATAATAACAAATGTTGGAGAGGCTGTGGAGAAAAAGGAACCCTCATACACTGTTGGTGGGAATGCAGACTGGTGCAGCCATTATGGAAGGCAGTGTGGAGGTTCCTCAAAGAATTACGAATAGAATTGCCATATGACCCAGCAATCCCTCTCCTGGGTATCTACCCAAAAAATCTGAAAACATTTATCCATAAAGACACGTGTGCTCCAATGTTCATTGCAGCTTTGTTTACAGTGGCCAAGACATGGAAACAACCAAAATGTCCTTCGATAGATGAATGGATAAAGAAGTTGTGGTATATATACACTATGGAATACTATTCGGCAGTAAGAAAAGATGATATAGGAACATTTGTGACAACATGGATGGATCTTGAGAGAGTAATGCTGAGCGAAACAAGTCAGACAGAAAAAGCAGAGAACCATGTGATTTCACTGATATGTGGTATATAAACCAAAAACAACAAAAGAACAAGACAAACAAATGAGAAACAGAAACTCATAGACACAGACAATAGTTTAGTGATTGCCAGAGGGTAAGGGGGGCAGGGGGTGGGAGATGAGGGTAAGGGGGATCGAATATATGGTGATGGAAGGAGAACTGACTCTGGGTGATGAACACACAATGGGATTTATAGATGATGTAATACAGAATTGTACACCTGAAATCTATGTAATTTTACTAACAATTGTCACCCCAATAAATTTAATAAAATAAAATTAAAAAAAAAAAAGAATGTTTAAAGCCCTTCTACAGAGACCATAGCTATACATAGCTATACATGGAAGAACTGACAAATAGATTAAGAACAGCAGCTTGTGAAAGTTTCTATCCAAACATTCAGAAAAAAAGCTTCTGAGGAGCATCATGTGTCTATAAGTCTAACAAAGGAGATTTCCAATAATCAGTTGCAATCATCTGTATCGGTATTTTCTAAATAGAAGGTAATACAGAATCTCCCAAATCAGTTCAATTGATGAGGAATAATCAAGTGCCTCATATTTGACTCACAAATGAAGAAAGTTAATATGAAATAAGTTACCTGTGATTTCTGACTTCAAGAAATTCGTGTGTAGCTTTAGAACATGTCTTTCAGCTTCCACTTGGATATGGGTGAGACTCGTGTTTCAAGAATTTGAGCCACTTGGTGTGATTTCATTCTTTAGTAGATGTTCAGCTGCTTCATCTCACCACACTCATCCTCTTCTTGTTCCCCTCTTTCATGCTAGAAATGAACAGCCTCATGCGTCAGCATCTGGTAAAGCACCAGACTACACGGAACTGGCCACCCTTTTCATGTTGCAGGTCAAGTAGTTCACAGTTTCACCTTTTTAAGAGATCTTCCCCTATAGTTGAGCCTGAATAAAACTGGAGGGGGGGAACCCTCAAATCCCTTTTCTATTTAAATAATCTAAAGTGAGCTCACAAGCGCTTAGTAAACTAGGAAAATCACCAGGAAAAGGAGACCCCTCCAAACTGTTACGCACTCCAAGGATTGGTGTTAGAGGGCATTGGCTGGCCTCTTGAATTTCCATTTAATTATGATGTGTGGCCCGAAGAAATGGTTTCCTTTGGGGAATAGCACTTTGCATCATGTCGCATGGCCCTGGGTTCTGACTGCTGGACTTTAAGAGCCTGCTACGGAAATGCCAATGGTTGAACTTATCCCTAGACACCCAGGGTCATGAGAAGTTACTAGTGTAACATCACGAACAGGAAGAGCAATAGTTAAAAAGCTTTGCTTCCTCTCCTCAGATCCCTGCTCTTCTGGAGACCAGCCTATTGGCCTCGGACTTTCTACTTGGGAGAACTGGACTGCAGGCACAGTAGGCTGGTTTTGTCTTCCCCGTACAGCAGATCAAGTTGCAAAATCAACAAGACTGGTGTAAGCTCATTCCTATAATGATATGGGACTGCAAGCTAAAGGGGGTTAACTTCATAAGAAATAAAACACTTTGGCACAGAGAATTCTGAGCAAGTCTTTATTGAAAATGCTTCCATTTTAGCAGGAAAACCCAGGAAGAAAGCTAGATGGACTACTGCAACCAAGACATTTTACCTCAAGATAACAAGAAAAAAAGACACCATTTAAAACTTAGCAAATATGTAAAGTACTTTATTTCTTCACTAGTTTTTGCCAGCTTTATACTCCCTTATGGAGATTGCTTCTGCATCCTCTCAAATCCTCAAACAGTAAGCTACAAGATCTTGCATAGTGTTTTCTATAAGAAACCAAGGCTTTTAATCAAATAGGCCTGAGACTGCCCCCCCCCACACCTGGCTATTCACCATCACTAGCAACAAAAATGGAAATTAGTCATCTAAAATGCTGTCGTAAGCTTTTAAATCTAAAAATTAAGTCTGAATAAAAATAATTCAAGATATTTGTATTGGGATTTTAGGCAAATAACTGAGAAATTTGGGTCAAAGTAAGCCCAAAACAGAAAAAAATGTTTTAAAAGCAGCTTTATCCAGAGTTTTTATTTTAAATGGCAAAAAAAAAAAAATGTCAAAGGAATTGTCATGTCCCAGAAAAGTCCATTACTTCTACATGGATTACACCAACTAATATGTCTATCTAATAGTGACAGTGATGTCATTAGCAGACTGGTGTGCCAGTTCCCAAGGCACACAGCCAGTGTCAGGAGCTAAGCACCCCAGTGACAACTGTGTCCAGGCCTCCACATATTTGATGTTGCTCCAGAAAAAAAGTAAAAATGGAAAGGAAACATTATGGTACTTCTGGCTGAGGCTCTAGAAGTTCCCAGGAAGGATGCTGCTTGGGGAGGAGGCCTTGGTACCACATGATGGTGACTTATGTAGGCTTTTAAGACACTAATGAAGCACATGTGACAGCACTAAGCAAGGATCGAGTCATCACTGAGCGTCAGTGGGTCTTGGCATACACACAGCACCTCAGAGGGTCTGGACATGGGAAGAAATAGCCGGACACATCACTTGTCCTGATTATAAGAGCTCAGTTTTCCTTGCAAGTATCCCCTGGAGATTAGCAAAACCACCTATCAAGGCAATATTTTTCTTTTATTTATTCTCCTTCGTAATAACCAAGTAATCTGGAGCCAAACCATTCCTCTTGTGTAAAACTAAACCCCTCCCTCCCCCCACACCACCCTCCCACCATATACACACACCCCATATTCACACATCATGTACGCATCCCTCCTCTGTCCCTCTGACCATGCCCCAACCCACTCTGACGTTCCTTTTACACCCCTACCCCCACCCACCACCCCGCTGAGCCCCAGGCCTTGAGCCTGATGCCTAGACTATAAATCTGGCCCATGCTGAGAACAGCAAACAAAGGAGCAGCTGTGAGAACTGACAGCTCAAGAACATTGATATTGGGTCTACCCTTGAAGGTGCTGGCAGGGCCAGTCTTCCCGCGGGACACCCCGTACATCTCAAAATGACAGAGGGCAGGGCATCACTGATCAAATGAAGATGGCTCAGCAGGGCTGCTGCTCCAATGAAGCGGTGGGCACTCCAGAGAAAAATCCTTCTCCAGAAATGAAATGTGGCAGAAATAAAAGCACCTGGGCCACAGATATGCAATACTTATCAAATATTATTCTAAAATTCCTATAATTCTGTCCCAAAAAAGAACTGAAATAGGGGGATGATGAGAAAGGGAAAGGAAAGGAGGGAGGAAGGGAAACAAAGTAGGAGGGACGGAGGGAGGAAGCGAAGGAGGGAGGGAGGAAGGACGATGTCAATCTACAATTCTAGCTTTGGGTAAAAAGTGTAGTCACAAAGTGGCAACTCCATACAGATATGAATCTGAGGTTCAGCATCAGTTTCAGGAGACTGGATTCTCAGGTGGGAGGGAGCCACCCTAAAAGCCTTCCACGGAGAGGGTGTGGTTGAGCGCATATGCATCGCTCTCCTCTTCCTCCAAAAGCAGCTTGTCGATGGTCAGGGAACTGATGGCTCTCCTGGGGTCTTCCATGTCCTGAAGGACTGGCTCAGGGATAGAGATGGGGAGCTGGACAAACTGAGGCCCGGGCAGGGCTGGCGCCGGAGGCTGGTACTGCAGGGTGGAGGTGGGCAGTGTAGACAGGGGTTGAGGCCACGGGAAGTAGGTGAGAGGTGCCTGGTGCTCTGGGCCTTCCAGCTGGGGACCCACTGTGGGCGGGGCGGCACTTCTGGTCTGTGATGGGGGAGACACAGGACTGAGGATTAACTAGGCCCTTTCCTGCTGTCTTTCTCACTCTAGGGGGCTCCACTTCCACCTACTCAAAGTCTCCCCCACGGGAGAAGCCAGACATACTTCTGTATCCCTGATTCTGTCACTCACTGGCTATATGTCCTTGCTCATGCTGCTTCCCCTCTGAAGCCTATTTGCTCATCTATAAAATAGGTTACAAATAGAACTGACATCATAGGGCTGAGCAAATTAAAGATGCTTCTCCAGACTTCATTGAATATAAAATTCATCCCAAGTTTAGATGTGTTAAATGCTGGGGGCAGGGATGTGCATATTAAAATCAATGGAAATACCACATGTTAAACAGTAAGCCTGTCACGTAGCATCGAAGCTGTGTTACAAATGTGGCCACAGTCCTGCCCAAACACAAAATAGGCCTCATTCCACACAGCAGCTTTGGCATTCTGAGGTGCCCTTGGGCCAACACAGCTACACTCACCTCCCATGACCTCAACTTCCTGTGTCTCTGAGCTGAGTCGTTGCAGGGACCTCCAAAAGTTAGGGCCATGTTCCCAGATGCTCTACAAACAACCCTCTCATCTGCACAGCGACCACCCTACAACCCCAGGTCAAGCCTGTAAGAGAGACACGGCCTGCATTCTTACTATTTCCCACCATCGAGGAAGGAGGTGGAAGAGGAAAGTCTTTGCATGGAATGATGTGCGAGGGCCAGAGTCTCCCCTTACCACCCCTGTCTCCCCTGTCATATTTCTCTCCAGTTGTCACTGTGTCTTGAGCGTAAACTATTATAATCATTTAGGGAAAAGCTTATTTCAATGTCCTGGGGATCTTGTGACAACAAAGATTCCAGTACAGTAGGGCAGGGGTGGGGCCTGGATTCTGCATGTCTAATCAGATCCCAGGTGATGCCAATATAGCTAGTCCAGAGACCATAGTTTAAACAGCAAGACTTTAGGGTGCTTTTCTATGCAATGATGGAGCTGGAAAGGATATCAGAGGCCTTCTGGCCTCCCAACAAGGCCTTGTTATTTCCAGTATTTCAAAAATCCAAATGGAAGCCCTTCATTTTCGAGTTAGAAACCTGTGCAGGACAACTGCAACTGCAGATTTCTTTGCTCAGGGATAGAATTACATCAACCCAGTGCCATAACAGGTCTTATCTCCTGCTGATCAGGAGTACCGATTGGGTAGCTCTAACCAGCTTTGATGAGTCAATTTACAAAATGGCAAAACAAATAAATTATTTCTTAATAAATATAGTTTGTTTGATACACAGAAACTTTCAAAGCAGGAGGTGGGGATGATGAAAGGATAAATAATGAAAGAAATCCTTGGTCATGAAATGGTGGGGAACCATTAAGTCTGCCACCCCCCACCCCCACCCCAGGCCCCCTGATATGGAAATGAGTTAGTTGCCTGGGAGAAGTATTAAATTACCTCCTTCCTATCCACCATCATCCAGGCCCAATTTGTTTGCTGGATGGCCAGGTGGACATAGGGTAGGGGGGCTCCTGCAGGCCATACCTGGATGAGGCTTGAAGTTCAGGCGCATCAGGATGACACCGGACCTTTCAGGGAAACCTAGAGGATTTGGGGAACCAAAGCAAGCTCCACCATCAAGGGTGGGCTCTGCAACTACTCATGAGGCCCCAGCTTCACCTCCCAGTTTTTCTTGGACTGGAGGTGGACACAGCTGTAACCATAGGCCCTTTCTCCTCTGAACACTCAGGGGATGCCCATTCCTTTGGTCAAACAGGTACCATTCACATGAAATTACTTCTCTTCCTTCCTCCATTCCTGGGGGAGCAGACCCTTCCTTTCCTATCTAGCACTTGAAGGCAGCCCTTGATTCATGTTGTTCGCTGACTTTGAGGCAATCGTACTAACTAGCATTTATTGAGTGCTCTCTATAAGCCAGTAACTATACTAAGCATCATCCCATTGATCCTGACACCAACTCTCTTGTTAGTATTCCCATTTTACAGATGAGGACACTGAGGCTTAGAGAAATTAGGTCACTCAGCCCAGGGTCACATAGCTATTAAGTGAAGGGGCATGAATTTGAACCCAGACAATCTTGACACTAGAGGTTGAACTCAAAAAATTACCCTGCAGGTGGATCTGACTCCATCAAAAGTAGTTTTCTAAAAAGCTATATCACTTGTTGCTCAGCCTAGAAATCTCTGGTAAGTCCCATTGTTATGTGAATGATCACCCCCTAAGTTATCTGAATAGAAAGGAAAGGCTGGCTCTTGCAGGAGACCCCACGCATATCTCACGTGGTACCCCATTCACTGAAAACTTAGACTCATAACAAGACTCACTACTTATGGGGCAACAGGGATGCTTTAGAACAGAGAATCAGGAGAAGGTCTCAACCCCGAGGAGCATGAGACATGACAAGGGAGACCTTGACATGTGGAAAATATTTTAGGTCAGTGGGATAAGAGCGGCCCTGTGGGAGGATGAGGTGGGCTTAGATGACCTGACTATCCTGACAATCAACAGCAGGGAAGATCAGGGGTCAGGAAGCCAGCCCAAGTTCTAAAAGGGTGCTCTAGGCTGGGTTGGTGTAGGGTGGGTTGGTGCAGCTCTGCCTTTGTGTGACATACCGTGACATTAGTGATGAGCGGCTGGGAGGCGTAGGTCAGCACAGAAGAAGGCCCCACAACCGTGTAGCTGGGGCACACTGGCTGCACATACATGTCAGCTGAGTAAGGGCAGCTGACAGCTTCATGTGACACATACTCGGTATAGGGCGTCCACGGGGCCAGGGGCTGGAGGGTGGTGGGGGCTGGCTGAGAGAGCCAACCGGCACACAGCGCCCCCTCTTCCGTCACTGTGGAGGCAGAGACCTCCATGTCAAGGCAGGAAGGACCTGTGGGAAGAAGGAAATTACAGAGCTGCAGGTGCCACTTAGATGAGGGGCCTGGATGAGGCCAGGGCTGTGGGGAGCTCTTACCCACTGTGGTATAGGTGGCCAGGGGCTGATGGGGCAGCACCACCTGGAGGGGAGAAGAGAAGATGAGGGTCATTGTTCAGCCATCTCCAACTAGCCCTCTGCAGGAAACTCGCCCAGAGGACCCCAGGGAAGGAAAATATGGTGGGGGGAGCATCTGCTTTGTTAGAACAAAATACCCACCCCATCCCAACCATTACCACCTATACTTTTGAGGGATCTCTTTTTCTATTTAGTGAGTAGGCTAAGCACTTAGGGAACGGGTGCCATCCATTTGCCAGTGGGAACTCCCAACTCACACCGGGATGTGTAAGTCATTCACTCACTCGGGCTCTGGCAATAGCTTTGTTCAGAGGGCCAAGGCCGCCGCCCACATTCCTCATCCTACTTCAGGGAACCACCAACTTGTTCTGCCCTAGGTCCATTCTCCAGTAGCCATTACTCACTGCAGTATCTTCCCTTTACGCCCCAGTGAGCATCCCATGGGACAAGGAAGGACACTCCCCCCTGGCCCCCCTGGCCCACACACACTCTGGCCACAGAGGACCCTCTCACCGCAGTAGGTGCAACTGCTGCCCCGCTGCTGGCATGGCCACGTTTCCTCCTCAGCAGTTCCTTCACTGGCTCTTTCACACGAACACCCTGGTATGGTCGGGGTGGGGCCGGGGCTTGTTCTGGAGCTGTGGCTGTGAAAAGCAGTGTCAGTGGTGATCATCTCCCTTCTCATACAAGTCCCCACATCAAAGGTCTGCTCTCCTCAGGGATCTACTCACCCAAGTTGATCCTCATGCAGAGGATCACATGATACTTCCTAGAATATTTCTCCCAGTATTGCCACTGCTCCTGCCCCCAACCTTCTATGACTCCCTTCCACCCAGACAATTAAGGCCCAGTTCCTTAGTCTAGAATTGAAAGTACTCCAGAGAATGAGCTCAACCCATTTTTCCAACCACTTCACCCACTAACGACTACATAAACCCTGACTCCAGCCAGAAGGTCTATCTAGACTTCTCTACATGTTCCTTGTCTGTCTCACCTTTTCACCTTTACTTGAGATTTCCCATGCTCAGAATTCCCTCTCACTTTTCTCAACCCCTTGATTCTTCCTGACACAAGACTAGTGCAACCTTCCCGGCCGACCAGTGTAGCCCACAGAATTTGTTTCATTCTACTACCTCTTAAACCCTTGGAGACCTGGCTAGTATTCATCACAGGGGGCAGTAGAGGACGACAGTGAGAGCAGGAGCTCTGAGTCAGGTGGCATAGGCCTCCAAACTTTCCTCTGTCACATTCTAGCTGTGTGATCCTGGGCAAGTTATTACACTTCTCTGTGCCTCAACCTGCAATTTAAGGAATGTTGTAAGGACTCACTGACATAGTAAATGGGAAGTATAGTATATGCTTAACATAAAATCAGATATAGAGTAAGCATTCAATACATTTTTAGACTGTGTAATAATCAGTTATCCTTTGTGGTATAAATTTCTTATGCCCTTAACTAGATTACAAACTTCTCAGTGCCAGGTATTGCACTTCATTTTTCTATATCTTCCCAAGTGGCTTGTTCATAATAAGCTTAGTAAGTTATTTGCTAATTACTTGATTGTATGATTATTCAAAACGTGCTGCCTGCCATTCATCTTCCCTCCACCTCTCCTGGGCCTTTAGAAAGGGCTGAAGCAAATAGTTCCCAGCTTCTCCTGGCTCCCAGGACACAGGACAAAGAACCAGTGGTGATCCATGTGCTCTGGGGTCAGAGAGAGCCCAGCCTTGCTGCTAAGAGAAGGTTCCCCATGCTTTATGTCATCAAAGCCAGGAAACCAAAACATGGAGCTGGAACATAGGGCTCTTCCTGGACTGGCAGAGCAAGCCAAAAGCAGCCATCACCCCGACAGCCCGCAGCATAAGGTGGCATGTAGCACTGGCCCTTAGGACTCATGCAGGGAGTTCATTATCATCCACTGATAAGGGAGCCAGGGACTGGGCTCTGAATCAAAAGCCCGGAAGCCTGGGTATCTATTAAACCCGGATCTGCAGCGTTGCCCTAGTTGAACTTTGCTCAGTAAATACCCAGCTGATAAGATCCCATGCCTGACTCAGCACCAGAACTCCATCTGTGCTCCAGGCCCACACATGGCCTGGCCTCGAAGCTCAGCAGGCAGAGAAAGCAGCAGAAAGTGGGAAGGGGTGTCCAAGAGCCTCAGGAAAACATGATGTGGTGTCAGAGAACCCCAAACTCAGATGCATCCATGGGGACTTCCTAACCTGGCCACATAGCATTTCAAAATACAGATACCCAGGGCCTGCTCCCAGGGAGTCTGATTCTGGTGGTCTGGTGTGGGCCTAGGAATCCTAGGATTTTATAAAAATCCCTCAGGTGATTTGGAAGCTGTGCTAGTATGAGACCCACTGATCATTCATCCCTGATCTACTACAAGGAACTTACTCCAACATCCTGATAGGAGAGTGATTATCCTCTTAACTTCCCCTGTCATAACAAGAGATCTCTATTGGTATTCATGCATTCTTTCAGATATCCCAAGGCACTAGGAATATAGCACTGAATAAGACAGGTGTGGTCCTTGCCCACATGCATCTTACAGTCTAGTGGGAGAGACAAGCAATAAAGCATTTACAACTTGTGAATTCAGGCTGAAATGGGAGTGTATAACAAAGGGAGCCAGCCTATTACCTGTGCCCAGGACCACCTGTGGACCATCACCTTCATTCTAAGCTGAAGTGACAATGGACTTGAGAGCCAAAATTACTTGTATTCAAGTCTCAGATGATTTATATAATATCCCGGAGCCTCAATTCCTTCATCTGT
This sequence comes from Rhinolophus sinicus, assembly GCF_036562045.2. Lineage (NCBI taxonomy): Eukaryota > Metazoa > Chordata > Mammalia > Chiroptera > Rhinolophidae > Rhinolophus > Rhinolophus sinicus. The sequence continues at coordinate 88,320,781 of NC_133756.1, read as the reverse complement.
GAAATGGGGATAAGAATTCCTGTCTCACACAGTAGTTATGAGGATTAACTGAAATAATACATGGGAAGCTCCCAAAGCCATGTCCAGCATATGGTAGATATTCAGTACATGTTATTTTCCTTCCCATCCCCACACCCACTTCCACCTTCCTCTGGAAAGCTGTAATATCAGAAAGCTTTTCCTCCTACTAGACCTGCCTCCTGGTAATGATTTTTCCTTGCATCACCTTCTAATGAAACTCGCAATTCGTAATCCACTCACAGCTTTCTCATCTATAAAAAGAGGATCATAATGGTATGTATTTTGTAGGGTAATTTGAGAATTACATGTAAATGTTTAAGACAGAGCTTGCACTGAATAAGCATCAAATCAATGTGAGCTAATATATTCAGTAGTAGTAGTAGTAGTAGTAGTAGTAACGCTTTCCAGCATCTGAAGACAGATACCAGGTCCCCTGTAGAGTTGGAACAAATATCTCTTTCCTTTAGCTCTTTCTTACTGACATGTTTTGAATCCCTTCATGTGTCCTTCTGGGCACATCACTCCTGCACAAGTTCTACTTGCCACTTCCCCTTATATAGGTGAGGCCCAGTGTTGACCACAGACCCCAGGTGTAGCCTGACATGGCAGCGAACGGGGTCACCTGCCCTCCCACACTCTGCTTACTCATTCTCACAGTCACCCACGGCCACATCAGCTTTGTTCATACCCATATGGCTCAACCTACACTTGTCTCCAATTCGGTTTCCAGCTGTTCTTAAGCACAAAGTGCAGCCTGAGGCATTGCGCCCTTGGGAGAAACTCGGGGCCCAGAGTTATTTGGAGGTCTGAGCACTGTAGCCACACTCTTAATTCAGCTGGGGACAAGACAGTTTCAATCCCACATGCACAGGTCTCAGATCAGATCAAAGACAGGTATATGGCTAATCCCCCTCTGATTTGCATGTTCTCTGGGGAAGGACTGAGAGCACGTTGAATCCCACTCCCTCCCAGGAAGTAGGCACATCCAACACTTGGCTGCAAAGTGGCCAGCTGGGCATTTTCAGGATCTTCTCAAGCAAAGGCTTCCTGCCTCCTGTTGTTTTTGAATCAATGAACAAAGAGGGCTTGGGGGAGGAGTTATGAGCAGAGGGCATGAACCTCTGATGTCTGGACTTCCTTGGAACCCACAGTGTCAACAGGTATGCAAGCCCTGGAACAACCACCATATGGAAAGCAGTACCTATTGCTGTCACAAAGCTTCCACAGATCCCAAGGAGCTCCTGACTCCAGGTGAGTAGCAGGAGTGAGGGTGCTTCTGATAGTATCTTTGCAAAGTGACCCTGAACTAGCAGAGTCTAAAGACTCAAGACAATTCCCACAGGAGCCCAATGGCCAAGTGTATTTGCAAGGTGAAAACTTGCAGTTGGTGCCTTTCACACCAACCTTTGTGAAGCAACAATAAACACTTCTAATTCCACAGTAAACACTGTACTCCCTACTGCCACCAGCATGAGAAATGAGCCCACAAATACAAATTTGGAAGAGGAAACAAAGTTTGTCTGAAATAATGATTGCTCTGCCTTGGGGCTTCTGGATCCTTGCATTGCGCTAGCTTTAAAACAATTAAACTATAATATTCAAAAGAAAAAAATTTAAGATTATTAAAATAATTTCTTAAAATAATAATAAATTTTTAAAAAAGCCAAAGCAAACAAAACAGGAGATTGAAATAATACACAGAAGATGAAAGTCCAGTTCTCTAGAGTAGAGCTGACCAGAGATTTTAATAGCCTCCTGAGCAAATTTCAGCTGCAGGTAATACACCCTCAAAGCCTGTAGCGTTCTCACCATTTTTCTTGTGTTCTGAAGGCCCTGTAAGTCTCCTGCGGGCATCCAAGTATCCACCACTGAGAAAAATCTTTTCACCTAAACAAGAGTCTCTTGTCCCTCATTGGTAATCTCCTTTTTCAGTCTGAGAAGTTTAGCCATTTTGCCTTTCCACCAGTGGAAATCAGTCACCAGTGGAGTTTGGGAAGAAAATAAAACTCATTTACAGAAAAACCTATAAATTCGGCCCCAGTGAGGGCTTCCCTTTTCCAAAAAGAGCAACGAAAAAAATCTGAAGGTATAAAAAGTCAGCACAGGACATTTCAGTTCCTCCTGCCACACACCCGGACATGGTCCACATCACAAAAATAAGAGTCATGCAGCTGCTGTTCCGCTGGAGAGCACAGACCATGACAGCCCTAAGCTGACTGGTCACCTCAAACAGAGCTCTGGCTGCATGTAGGCATTATGCTTGCTTTGCACCAAGCTTAGGGAACATGTGGATTCTACTGATTTAAATAAACATGGCCCTCCAGTGCCTTGATGAAGGTATAAGAAATATCACTGAGGAAATATGCAAAATTGTCAGCACTTGTTTATTTAATGACTCCGTGCAAACCACATTCGTGCCAAAGTGAGGAAGCTACTCAGCTAACAAGGTAGGTCCCTCCTAATGTCTTCTAGAGGAACCAGCACCCAGGCATTGATTGCTGCAACTTCTCCTCTGGGCGGCTTTAAGAGAGCCCTCTTCTGACAGGTGTTCCTAGAACAGCCTTCAAGATGCTCGTGAAAGAAGACTCCTCTCAGCCATTGTCCTGTTACAGATTTCCCAAGAGCCACCAGACCCAGGCAGTAAGTTGGACACCAGTTGAGACTGCTGCTGTAAGGGCTAAGTGAGATTCAGGTAAGCCCACATTTTCATTACCAGGGAACCAGGAAGAGGAATCCATCCCACCTGTCTTTACAATCTAGCTCTCTGGAAACGCTTTCCGTTTACAACTGACTGGTTGAACCTCAAAGCTGCAGCCACACAAGGCCATTTTGAAAGACAAAACCTTCCTTACTCAGAAGGACACGTGATAGACTATTAATCACTGCAAGTAACCACAGTAAATATTATTCTCTTTTGTGGCTGAATCTTCAGTATTATTTAAAAAAAAAAAAAAAAAAGACTCACTAAGGAGAAATACAAATAATTTTCTCTTTACTTGTAGCAAAACCAAAAACAAATAATTAAACAATAGGAATTCAAGCCTAGGGCTAACAAACTTGCCCTAGCTTCTAACTGAAAATAAAGTCAGAAAAGTTGCTGACACTTTTCACTTTAATGTAAAGAAGATTGTTTGTTTCTCGGCCTAAGATAGCTGAGGACTCCTGGGAAAGTTTAGCTTAGAGAAGCTAAAGGATTATTCAGATCCTTAATTGAAACACTAATGCAAGTGTTCTTCTTATAGTGAAAGTCGGAGTGTCAAAGTTTTCAAATTTGTTCTTTCTATTCATGGACAATGGCTGATTTTTTTCCAAACAGGAAGAAAGAACTTGGGCTTTGGCCAAAATTGGACTTGACACGCTATAGAAAGGCTTTCCCGCCCAATTTACACTAGATTATAGTGTACTGTTTTAAAAAAGTGTTGGCCAACAGAGAGATCCCATATGTATGTAAATGTGGGCTTTCTGTTCACTAATGTTTGAACTGAGAGGCCCCTGCAACCAGGAAATATCAAGACATCACTCATATATGCTGGCAATCTGGAAAACAGCCGGGCAGTGGGGAAAAATAGGTGCACAAAAAAGGAAGTTTTAAAGAAGGTGTTCAGAAGATATGAGAAAGTGGAATCTCAACTTAATTACAGTTTGATCTCACTTGTGAGGCTGCTGGGACAGCCAAAGAGGAGGAAGTCATGACGTCTTGATGTCTCTATCAAAAAAATCTCAAAAATGGTGGTAGACTCCATGTTCTCTGGTCTAGTCAAAGAAGGGAAGGGAATGGTCAGTGGCATTTGCCCTCCCTGTGTACCCATTCTAAGAAGCATATTCCCACCAGCCCCCACAGAGCTCACTCACCAACCATGGGCAAGTCACTGGGAAAGACTAAAGGAGGGCCACAATCAGTTAGAATTTCTCTAGAACTAAACAGGCCAAAAAACCTACAGGGAACACCCTGATGAAGAAAGCCATGAGAAGCTCTTAAAATACTTCTGGGGTGATTGCAAAGAATTGTTCAGTCTTAGACCCACACACAGAGTCCCAGACCAAAAATGTCTAGGAGCCAGGTGATCCTTCTTTAAAGGAAGCTACAGCCAGCCTGGAATGGTCCCCCAGGGTGATCACACTCCTCCCAAACTACATTAGGCTTAAGTAGAGAGTCCATTTACCCACAGCCCACACTCATCCACCTAGCTCCTGCCTAAGGTGTACCCACTCTGCAGCCTCAGGATTACATGGAATGTCCCAAAGTTCTGGATGTTCCACCCCATGACCTTGGGTAGGGTCAGCCAAACGACCTGTAGTGCCAGAGCCTTTAGACTTTTTCCTTCTATGCAATCCTGCTAAAGGCATCCTTCCTCCAGGAGCTCTCAGCACCTTTCACACCACGCATCCATCCTCCTCCTAAACCTCTTGCAGAGCAAGGAGACAGGGAAGGCTGTTGGATTCCACTCTTTACTCCCAGAGACAGTGTCAATTCCTCTTCTTTGTGAAGCCTCGGGTATGTTGAATGAATGCATGCCAAGGGTTCATGTGTTTCCTGGTCACGACCTTAACTCCCAAGAACTCAGAAATAACCACCGTCACCTTTGCGTGATGTACTATGCCTCACAAAGCCTTTGACACAAATGATTTCATGTGAAGCCTCACCGCAGCTTCTGAGATTGGCAGGGGAGGTCTTCCTCTCACCCTCCTTTTCACTGATGAGGAAAGTAATGCTCGAAGGTGTTAAGAAACTTGCCCAAGGACTGTACTTGTAAATAACAACATCATCAACTAAACCCAGGACTTCTAATTCCAAACACAGTCCATTTCTGCCTTACTGTCTACCTCTTTCCTACCCAGGCAAGCAACGTTTAGTTTTCTGGGTAACACGAGGTCAGTCATTGAATGATGCCCTGTCCAATTCTAACCCTTCTTCCTCCAATTGGAGTCTGGGCTTGGACCATTCTGATTTAGTCTCCATTGATGGCCAACTCCCCCACAAGAAACAGTGTTTCCCACCTGAGAGAGAAAGTCCATGAGACGTTTACCAGCAATCTGCTCACATGAGGAGTGACGAGAACTGAGAGACCCAAACAATTCCCCGCAAAGTTTTATTTTTGGTAATTTCAACTGAAATGACAGTGGATAGGTCCACCTGAGAAACCAGCTGCATCTGCCTGCCTTTTACAGAAACTGGGGTCACTAGAGCAGAAAGGGCTCCCATGTCACATACACCATGTCCCAGGTTAGGGGCAAGACTACGAGACCCCTGTCAGAGCATTCACTGAACAAGTACTTGCTGAGCAGAGTAAACCATGTTGCTGCCACCATGGAACTTACTGTCTAGTCTAGTGGTATGTGTAGACTTAATGAAATAATTGCACAAGCAAACCTAGAATTACAAACTATGACGGGACTACATCTGCCTCGTGGTTGAAGGGTTCGGGCTTGTTTGGCTGGTTTCCATATTTACTCGATTCAGTAGGGCTTTAATGAGCAGCAAGCCGGGGGTCCCATTCTATAAGGGCGGTATAAAGAGGAAAGTGGCAAGAGACATGGTTGTTCTGTCTCTAGTGCAGAGTCTGCTCTAGGGTCATGTTCTACCCACACCATGAATGTAAGTCTTGCCTAAGGCATACAAAGTATCGCCAGATGTTCAGGGTCCTTCCCCAGTCTAGGGACCTGGATAAACCCAAAGATGTTTCACCAGCTGGTCCTATCCTCTCTTTGCAGATTAGCCCACTAGGGGAAGACCAGTCCTAAGAACTCAGATTCTAAGACAGAGATCAGCTGGCTTCAGAGGTTCTGTACTGAATCTCAGATATAATATCCAGAGATTCAAATTTGCAGGGGCTTTTGAGTCAGACTACCACTACCCTCAATGAAATCAGAGCCCACCTCCATCTAAGGGTAGACGTATTTCAATTGGGAGGGAAAAAAGCATCTAATACAACTCTAAAATCCTTGGCATTGAGAGGTGGTATGGTGTAGTTTGAGACTCAAACAGACCTAGTTTGTAAAGGCTACTACATAGCTTATCACTGTGTGACCCTTGCCAAATCACTTAACCTGTATGTGCCATTTGCAAAATGAGAATAATATCCACCTGATGGGTTATTGTGAGGGCTATATAAAACTAACACCGTTAAACACCCAGTACATAGTAGGTGCTCACAAGTGGCTGGTTCTCCTTTGATCACCGCCAACAATCCACGGCCCAGCACTTAGCAGAGAAGTACCCCTGCCTGGTCCAGTGGCCCTGGCTTGCCCCCACCCTGCTGCATCCTGACACTGAATGTCTCTATCCTCAGAACACTCAGGACCCTCTAGTGCCGGCAAGGCTCCTCTCTACCTGCCTTCATTGTGCTTCTGGAAGTCATCCTTCAGATGCCTGGGCTTGGTGTCCCCAAGCAGGAGACAGGGAGGCCAATGATGCCACAGAGGGACTAGCCCAATAACTCACTTGCAAACAGGAGGCATCAAAATCCTGGCATTGGCCTCTGGTAAAGATACCATGAGCTGAGCAGGATTTCGTTCTTCAGACACCACCAGAGAATTAAGTTTATGGCAAATTTGAGTTTTTAAAAGATGACCCCAGGAAGATTTTTCAGTGGCAGACAAAGTAAGATGGCATGCTCTTGTCCTGACATGAGGAACCTGTACATATCTCCAAAAGGACAGAGAGATAGTCATGGATAATTCTTCAAAGGGCTGGAAGCCTCAGAGCACATATCACATATGAGATGGAAATGTGAGAGAGCTCTTCAGTGGTCAGAGAGGGGACTTTTATCACCTACTAGTGCAAGGCAGATTTCTAGCTGACATATTGGGCATTGCCTCAGCTTAAGTGAGAGCAGCAGGGATCAAAGCAGAAGAGAAAGAGCCCACACTGAGAGCACAAGACCACATCATGGGGTGAACCAAACCAAGACATCCACCCAAATTCTATAGCAAGGCAGCACTGAAAGAGGAGGTGGAGCAACGGACACTGATACATCTTTCCTTATTAGATCAAGACCATAGCCTGAATCTAGCATTGCCAGTCTGATCTGGAACAGGAAAAATGTATGTTTAGGAAGCTGGAGGAAAGGAAATCTCGTTGCTTGTTCCTCGATTTAAGCAACATCTAGTTTGGAATTGTCTTTTTTTTTTTTTTTTTTTTTTTTTTAAGGATAAAGAATATTCATTATAATTTAATACACTCATTGCATTTTTTTTTTTAATTAAAGTTTATTGGGGTGACAACTGTCAGTAAAGTTACGTAGATTTCAGGTGTACAATTCTGTAATACATCATCTATAAATCACATTGTGTGTTCACCACCCAGAGTCAGTTCTCCTTCCATCACCATATAGTTGATCCCCTTTACCCTCATCTACCACCCCTCTCCCCGCTTACCAAAGAGATTCTTACAGAAAAAATAAATGCTCCCTGAGACCCTTAGGTATGGACCATTTCCTTGGAAGAAGGACTCTTCAAACCGAGCAACACCTGTACATTTTGGGTCCAACCCAACTATCCAAGCCCCAAAACTTATGGTAGCCTGGGGTGCAACCTGTGTGAGTAGCCCTAATCATTGATTCATAATGTGAGATATAACTGCCAGTCTAGATGAGCTCTTGTGCTAAGTCTCTGGGTTACTACCAATGGCCCCACAATGTGGGGGAGATGCCCTTGTGAAGGACATTGGAGAAGTTGTTAGAATATCAAACCTGGAAAAGAGGTCTTTGGATCAATCTTTGAGGAATGTACCTCCCTCCTAATTCCCACATAGATACCCACATAGACTGAAAATATGACCTTCACAGCCTCATAGAGACAAATACAACTTGCTTCACAATAACTTTTCTCTAGGAACGAGGTCCTTACCCTGGAAGTAACCAGGGACCTGTGACCAGCTGTCAGGGACCTTGCTGAAGGAAGGGAGGGTTGGTCCAGGTCAGAGCTGTCAAGCTGTGATCTAAACAGCCCTGGAATACAGCAAAGGTGCCTGTAGTTGCCAATACAAGAAAGGAAGCAGACGGGTATGGGGGTGAATGAGCAATCAGAGCTCTGATATCCCCCAAAACTGCTCCATTTTTATTTTTGTTTTGGAGTTCTGCAGTAGATTTTGTTTGAATAAAGGAATCTGTGACAAAAATGTTGTAGACATCAGCCTACATGTGCTTGGATTTTCTTCCCAGCGCTCATATTTTATGTCCTAAGATGCCTCTTCACCGCCAGTATCTAAGCAAAAAGTCTGGTTATCATTTATTCTTGAGGCTTCACATCCAACGCCACCTTCCTTAAGTCCGTCTTCCCCTCCCTCCTGCTGAAGATAACTGATTTTAGTAGTTGAATTCTCTGTTTGAAAATAATTCCATTATTGGATGGATGCATGCATGGGGTGATAAGTGGGTGGTTGATTTTCCTTCCACACCTTTCTTTCCTGCATTGGTATTGCTTTCATTCAGCATTAAAACTTGCTCCTATTTTCAACTTTTTTGCCTCTCTTTTTTCCTTTCTTTTTCATGTTCCCAGAAATTCTCAGTCCTGGAAAGTTATAACAATCTTTACTCTTCCAATTAAATTATGATTCTTTCCAGAGGATTAAAAAATAATTCAGCTTTTCTTATGTGTGGTCAAATCCTTTTTGGTCCCAACACCTGGTCTGAGAATGACTCTGGTTTATAATTCTTTGGCTACCTGCTCTTCCCAGAAAGTGATACTAATGAAACCATTACTAAGAAAAGCAGGCAGCACATTGCTGTTTCAGTTTTCGGTATCATTTGTGCTATTTCTTGCATGCTCAAATGTCATCCTCCTTGCATCGAGATTATAAACACGTCAGTTCAATCTTGTAAATTAAAAAAACAAATACAAGTTTGCCAGTAAGTACAAGCCTGCTGGCATCCACCTTACGAAGTTGGTAGGAAATTGTGGCCCAGGTTCCAAGTTTGGTCACAGAATGGCCAGCTTAACCATTAGCATTAGCCCTGATCATTAACTTCACCACGAGTTACGAGACTGGAAATATGTGTTCTGCTATTTCACAAGAAATGCGAATTCAGAGGCCACACAAACTGTAATCTAGAATTAGCTACATAACCTTTGTCCTCAGAGGTAAAAGTGAGAGAGAATAGGAAAATGATAATAGTAACTAATATTTATTAGATGTAGACTTAACACCAAGCACAGGCATAAACACCTACCACAACCCTCTGAAGTAAGAACTGTATTCCCATTGTGTACCCAAGGAAATGGCAGCAGAGTGAGGCAAAGGGACTTGTCTGCATCATACGACCAGTGAGGTGTAAATCTAGGGTTCAAACTCAGATCTGTCTGCTCCAGAGGCTAACTTTAAAACCACTAACGGCAGAGAAACAACAGAGATGTCACTGTATAATTGAAAATTAAACCCTACTATCTATACCTTGCTTTCCACACCCTTACCTACACACACACACACACACACACACACACACACACACACCTACACACACACACACACACACACACACACACAGAGACACACACACGCACGCACGTGCATGTGCGTGCACAAAGGAATAGCCTGACTCTTCCGAAGTCTAGACAGTTCAGAATGAAAGAAGTGCCAAGGAGGTAGAAGCTTTGGCTCCCAGCACAGGCTGCCACACAGGACTCTTCATTCGTGCTGCCAGAAAACAGGTGGGCTGGGTTATTTTGGGGACATTCTACGTCCCTCTCTTCCTTTTGAGCCCTCCATTGCAGCTAAAATATACGCAAAGAACCCTTTGGAGGAGTCATAGCAGCAAAGCAAAGACCTTATTTCCTTCGATAAGTAAACTGCATTAAAAATAAGTTTTCAACATATTGAAGGACATTTGTTCCCATTTTTCTTTATTCCAAACTATTATCAAACATCTTCTTAAGATTTATAGATGATGTAATACAGAATCGTACACTTTAAATCTATGTAATTTTACTAACAATTGTCACCTCAATAAATTTCATATAAAAAAATTGTGTTGTATCAATATAGAATATATACACAAAATGTACATTAAAATATATATGGAGCTCAATAAATTATTATTAACTAGATAAACAGTTCAAAGAACAGAGTATTGAGAATCCCAGAAGTTTTCTTCAGATTCCCTCCCAAACATTCCTCTCTCTCTCCTCTTCAAAGTTTACAAGTATTACGGTTTCTAACATTGTATATTAGTTTTTCTATTTTTAAACTTTACATAAATAGAATAATCCAGTAAATAATTGCTTATGAGTGGCCAGTTAGCTCAGTTGGTTAGAACACGGTGCTCTTAACAATAAGGTCGCCGGTTCGATCCCCACATGGGTCACTGTGAGCTGCGCCCTCCACAACTAGATTGAAACAACTACTTGACTTGGAGCTGATGGGTCCTGGAAAAACACCCTTAAAATAAATTTTAAAAATTTAAAAATAAACAAATAAGTAAAATAAAAATAATTGCTTATGTTTGTGTTACTTGGCTCAAATTGTTGGATTTGTTTATTTTTGTACATGTAGTCATAGTTCAATGTTTCTATTGTTATATAATGTTCTGTTGACTTATTATTTGGAGTGGATGATATTTGCGTGGTTACTAGCTTGTGGCTATTGTGATTAATAATGCTATAAATATTCTTGTACATACATATTCTTATATACACTAATGCATTTCTGCCAGATATTGCCAGATTATATATTATGTTTAAATTTAGCTGATAATGCCAATATGTTTTCTAAAATGTTTGAAGCAAATGCTCAGTATTGACAAGGATACCACTGATCTACATTCTTACCAAACTTAAATTATAAAAATTTTTATTTTTAGACATTTTGATGAATGTCTAAAATAAGGATATCGCATTATTGTTTTATTTTCCATTTTACTGATACTGATATAACTTCATATAATCATTGTCCATTTTGTTAAGTACCTTTTCAAATTTCTTACAATTTTTTATTATATCATCTTACTGATTTGTAATTGATTGTAAGTTAAATTTCTTATTGATTTGAAAGCATTCTTCACTTATCTTGATAGGAGTCCTTTTTTGTTTATGTATAATGAAAACATCTCCCTCCCACAAAAAATGAGTTCTCAAGATATCAACAGTCATCTACCAGCTGGTGCATTTCATTTTGCAATCGGTCCTTTATCTAACATGGAAGACCTATGCTTTTACCAGGAACATCCTCCTAAGCCCTGTGAGTGAAACAGGGTAGCTTAGCAAGACAATATTCATGGTCTGGTTCAGATGGTTTTAGTTGTGTAGATGAATTACTAACCTAATCTTTAAGCTTCTGTTTTCTCATCTATGAAATGGATCTTAAAATAGAACCTACTTCATGGAGTTTCTATGAAGATTAAATGAGGTATGCATTCAAAGTGTGGTAAAGACCCACAGATGCCACAACCCAACATTGGCCCTCTCCTTCCTGACCAACACCCTCTGCATTATGGGAAGTGGCAATGTGCCCAGCCAAACCATTACACTATTCTCTCCTGCAGATAAGAGTGGCCATTAGATGTCAGCAGAAGATGTGTGTTGGTGGGGAAGGCAATGATAGAAAGGCATGATGTTTTTGATTTTTCCTTTCCTTCTAATCTTATTTATTCGAAACACAGATGTGATGGCTGAAGCTACAGTGGCAGCTATGAAGCAATCTTGAGGACAAAAGCCGCATGCCAAGGACAGCAGACCAGAAAGACAAAAGTGACCTGGGATGTTGTGGTCACTGTAGAGACTCCATACAGTGCTACACAGCCTACTGTGGACTTCTTTTATGTGAGAGAACGTGTATCACTGTCCTATTTAAATCATGTTTCAGGTCTCTTGTTTCAGGTCTCTTCACTAGCAACCAAATGTAATCCAAACAGATCCGACGGGACGTTTGGTACACTGCACGCACCAAATAAGTACTCGATGCCCAAGAGCAGATATTTATCCCTATGAAAAGGATTGGGCATGTTCTGCTCACAGTAGCATAATGTTCAAAAGTATATTAGAAGCCATCAATTTCAGTCTCCAGGTCGGTGGTCCTCACAGTGATTACATTAGAGTCACCTGGGAAGCATTTGAAAATCTAATGCCCAGGACAACTTCATGAGAACCTCTGTCTGGGTTGGGACCTAGGCCTCAGTATTTCTTAAATCTCCCAGAGCATTCCAATGTGTAGCCAAGGTTTAAAAGCACTGCTGTCAGCAGATGCAAGAATCCCTTCTGTTAAATTAAGGCTTCGCGTTTGAAGACATATATTTCTTTTTTATAAGCACTCATAAGGGCTCAGCAATTAAAGCCGGAAATCTTCAGTCGAGTTCAGTCTCCTTACCCTGAGGCAGGAAAAGGCGAGTCCCATTTTACAGCTGGAACACTTGAGGCCCAGAGTGGTTAGGTGGCTTGCCTAATTACCCATGGATTGGAAAATAGAATCCATGTCTCCTGCCTGCCTGCAACAGCCATGTTTTGTCCATAGCATCATACAACCAGGACCAGAAGATTTCAGAGAAGGCCTCTCCATCCTAGGCAGGCCCACTCTTACAGTTACTGTACAAAAATGAGAAAACTAGAATGTTGCTAAGAATTTCATAAAGGTAAAAATTATGTTAATTTTCATAATCAATTAGCTAACTTTGGTATTTTTGGCTCAAAGGGAGAAACTGACGGATATCTTTATTCTGTGGGAAAATAAACTACTTTAGAAAGAAGTCAAAGGAAAAACACCAGTATTTTGAAGATGTTTAGAAGTAAAACTTTACAGGACTTCTAAGTAAACTAAATGTCCAGATATTTAGTTAATAAGTGTAGACAACCTTGATTTTTTGTTGTTGTTGTTGTTGTTCCCCACAAACAACAGAATAGATTTGCAGCTTTGAATGGAAGAGAGCTTTCAAAATCTCTGACTCGGGAACTTTCTGGGTGTCGAGGGAGACAAAGTTGCATTTTTCTGTAGTAACTTTAGGGAGAAGGAAGTGAAGCATCTACCGTGAAAATCATCTGCTCTTTTACCAGTTAATCTGTGAGCTTAGCAGATGTCACTTACTTCCCCTCCTTCTGAGAATGTGAATTCCTACCTGTCTTTTGGGTCCTACTGTCCTTATCAACAAGAACCACTGAATCAACAGATAAACATAGTAGGAAGCAAAGGCGCTTATTGAGTAAGCAAAGGTCGTAACACAGAAGAGAAATATTAGAGACAGTCCAGAGACCTAAATTACTTCTTGTTGTTTTTCTGAAGTTATGCAGGGGATAGAGTTCCAAAAATTATATGTTTATTACAAGTTTTTCTTATCTTTAACTGCATTCTTAACTGCCCTAAAGAGTTGACCATTTAGTGGAAACCTGGAGTAAATCCAGAGTTCTATGTTAATGAGAATTTTGAGACCCTAATTTATCTGTCTGGTGAACCTCGGCTCTGTTCAAGTTGTCTGAAAGCAAAGGCACATCCATGCCATAATAATATGATAATAACTGTTTCCTGTTCCTAAGGTGCCTCCGTAGGCACTACAGCAAAGAAATGCCAAGTCCAAGTCTATGGGACATCAGACAGACAGCCAGTTCAAAGGAAATCAGTCAGACCTGCCTTTCATTATCATGTAGATTTCCCCCTAATACAAATAACAACAATAAAAATCAGTTCTTCAGTTCATTCATTTTCTAACAAATGATGTTTATTATACACAGTACCATTGCTTTTGAAAAAGAAGTCAACTGAATCTAATTTCGGCATCATGCAAATCACTGAATCAATTGACTGCAAGCTTTATCTCCATTGGTGCTGGCATTGTGCAAACTCAGGATACTGAGTGACGTAAGGAAATGAATAGCAAAAGTATTACCCAAATCATTTTAAATCCAAGGTCAGCAAACGTTTTCTGCAAAAAGCCGGATAGTAAATATTTTAGGCTTTGCAGGCCGTATGGTCTCTGTGGCAACTACTCAACTCTTCCGTTGTAGCAAAAGCAGGCCCGACAATATGTAAATGAATAGACCGGGCTGTGCTCCTGTAAAATTACAACCCAGGACTGGTTTGGCACTCTGGCCATAGTGTGCAGACCCCTTCGAAAACTGTTCATAAGATCATATCACTTAAGAAAATTTTGATTGCGCCTTTTTAACTATTCTAATCAAAGTGTGGAAAAGGATAGACAGGAAGGACTTTGGTGTCACCCTGGTCACTCGAGATGGGCTTACAGGAGGTGTCACTGGAGGGAAGGTGCTCTCTCATGACTGTCATTACGTATCAGGAGACTTCATGACACTTTCCCTACATTCTCTACTTTAGCTCTGACAAAAACCTAGTAAGGCACAACTAAGATCTCCCATTTTCTATATTTTTAAAAATCTAGGTTTAAATCATTAAGTTGCGGAACCAACTTTCAAACCCAGACTTGCTGACTCCATCGTGCCTGCTCTTTGTGCTGCACTGTTAGTCGCTGGTCTTAACAAGGGCTTCTTCTTGGAGTGGATGTTAGTTCCTCACATCCACGCGGGACCTAGAGGACCAAGTGCAGAATCCAAGGGGAGAATCTGCAGGAGGAGGGACTTTTTTATCCAATTGATCAGTCAGGCAAATCTCAAATGTGTGGATGGGGCTTGAAGATTTGTACTTCTGTGTGCTATCAGGTCTGAGCTGATCTGAACAAAAGCCCATGTTCACACTTAGTCCACAAAGGAGGGTCATGGGCCAGGTAAGGAAGAGGCAACATTTACAAAGTGAATGTTTTCTTAACCCTTTCCAGAACCCTATAGTACAGTCATTTCAGCTCATGCCTTGAGGGTGTTTTCTGAAAAAAGAAAGTGCCTTTTCAGCACTCTTGGTGTCTGATTTCAAACCCTGCCCTTCCAGCAGGTGATTGTAAGTGGGCTGACAATGCTGCCCTGTTTTTACTGGTTTTCCCACAGGGTTTAATCACCCAGGTGCCCTCGGTGCCCTAGACAAGGGCCTTGGATCCTAGACAAGGGGTTGTGTCCAGTGCCCACAGCCTTTCCTAAGTTCCTCTAACGTGCTAACGGGCAATTAAAGAGAATTTTGGTTGTGTGCATCTGAACACGTAGAACTGTTCACCCCAGTTATTCAACTGACAAGATTACAATGTGCCCTCCCCAGGGATGGAGTTATGCTGCACCTGATTTGACCTCCAGGGTGTGAACAGGAAACATGCCTTCAGCATCCCTTTTTTAAAAATTTCTAGTCTCTTAGGAGGAATTAAAGAAGAAAAAAATGTAGTGTATATAACCAAGAGGGGAGAATATAAACACAGAGAAGCAAACCAGGTCTCAGACACTGAAATAAAACCAGAGCAATTTTGGTGGCATCTCTGCTTACTAAGGGAAGCTCTGCAGAATGGGTATTATCTCTACCCTATTTTACATTTGAGAAACCTAAAGATGATATATAAAAGTGGACTGACTTGCTCTGCGTAGGTAGGAACAAGGCAGAAGTCCCTCCAGGGCCTCACATAAAAGCCAATGATTCAGTTCTAAGGGCATATGGACATGCAGCAGCTTCCACTAAAGACACTAATGCCCACCTGTCCTCAGCCATTTGGCACTCCCGCGGGGCTGGCTATCATTGCCCCCACAGGTTAAGGTCTTGCTCTCTTCTCCTTCAGGTAGCAGTTGCATACCACCCATATCTCCAATGACCTTGGAAGGACTCCATAAATCTCAAACTCAAATTAGAATTCACTTCTTTTTATTTAAAAAAAAATTGCATCTTGCTAATAACAGTGATGAGACTTCAAAATCTGAGAAATTTTGAAATCTTTCTTCCATCTTACACATCGACCAGCTCAATTTCAGAGAACTTACACAAGAAATAAAGAAACAATGAATTAATGATAAAATGACAGTAGGTTATGTTTTATTCAATGAAGGTGTATTTTCGGAACTTTAAGGGCTCTAATATAATATATTTTTGTAAAAGAAATGCACTCCCTAATTTATCTTTTTCTGTAAATCTAGATTCTCTTATATTAAGTTTGCTTGAGGTAGGGTGTACCTAAATTCGTTAAATAGCATTTGAAAGACCTTTAAAAAGACAGAGTGATTTTTTAGTAGTATTTCTTTCTTGAGGAAGTACAGAACTAAGCCCCATTAAGATTCAACTCTCATGAGGCCATTGAGTTGACTTTGTTATTTCAAGAGAGGAATGTTGTAGATAATCTCTGTATGACTTCAATTATTAATAACACAAGTCTCTGTTCAGTCCCACATAGTGGAAAATAAAGTTCACAGTTGTTCCATCCAACTGCAGGGATAAACATTAAGGTCAAAGATAAACCTGCTGCCCCCTTGTGCGGGGACACACAAGGCTTGCCACTGAATGGGAAGAAGCAAGACAAGAGGGAAGACAGTGAAGCGAGTGAAGACATGCTTGACAAAGCCAACTTCCCACATTGTCCCAATGAATTCACAGAAACAAATCACACCTTTGGCAGAAAGCTAAGTAACTCAGAGAGAAACAGGCCAACAGACTTGAACCTAAAGACTTGGGCTGAAGAGTAGCTGTTTATAAAGTAGTATCATGTAAGAACTCCACAGCTTTCCCCTCCCAGCCCCAAACCAATATCACATTTGATATTTGTTTTGTGAATCATAAACTGCCCTTTCTTCACCACAGTGATTCATGCACAACAGCGGAGGTATGATGAGCTGTCCCACCTTGGAACAGTAGTTCGTTCCCCTCCAGCCTGGAAAATCAGCATCACCTCTGACAGGCTTATTTCTCCACCAGGCTCTATCTCGCCCACCTCACTCCTCCCTGCTCCCCTGGCTAGGAACCTAGACTGCTGTTGCCCCCATCACCACTGTCAGCTCTCTAATTACGGGCTAACTGGTAAACCCCCAGCCCCTACCCATGCTTTCATGGCTCTGACAGCCACAGCCAAACCACTTACGTTTTTGCCAGAGCATGGCCTGTGACAGGATGTTGCCTTTTCTCTTTGAAGCAGACAGTTTGGCTTCTTTAATGTGAGATCTGGGTGTGCTTTCCTCCAGTGTAGCCACTGCTTGCTCAGGCTGTTTCCTCAGCTTTTTAAAGGCCCAAGTTCCCGCTGCGCAGAGGCACAGCGTCATCACATCCTCCCACCTCAGTCACCATGCACTTTTTCTTCAGTGAGGCTGCCCGCCACCCCCCTGTGCACACCCTCAGAGGCCCACCGGCTGCAAACTACTTCACTCGCGGAGCCAGCCAGCTGGATCTGAACAACAACACAGCACAGAAAGCCATGGTCCTTCAGACGTGGCCACAGAGTGTGATGTGATGCATGGTGAGCGTGAAAGTGTGTATGAGTGTGAACAGTGTGAGCATATGTGTTAAGTCGTATACCTCCCCACACCAACGATGAGCCCAAAAGACCCCGTGGAAAACTGGGTTTTCTATGGTCCCCGTTCAAGCTTCTACACCATCAGGATGTCAGTAAGACTCAGTCTGCCATGGGCCCTGCTCAGCGGGAAATGCTATTCCCAGGGGTCATTCGTTCTCACTTAGCACAGGAGGAAACACCTGTAGTCTCTTCAAGCCTCACTAAACAACCTCCTCATTCTTTTAATATTGCTTTTCTGTTTATTCCATTTTAAAACACCCCTCCCCTTGCCCTCCAGCTGCCACCAAAATGGTAAGGCTTAATCATGCTTCAATATGGGGGAACACTGGTTCTGATCATACATACGCCCATTAAGAAAGAGGCCAACTCACTTGGGAAAGAAAGGAGAAGACACCCATGCTCTTTAACTGGAGCTGGTTACTCAAAGGGAACTTGCAAGCACAATATCGACAGGGCCTCTCTCCCGGCACCCACACAGCTGTTAGTATGAAGCTTCTCAAAGGAAGGTAGTAGGGTTCGCCATCAAATAGTATATGGGGTGTCAGGCCAGACACCTTCTCAGTTAGGAAGCCACCTTCTGTCACTGTGTAGGTAAAGTCCAAGACATGCTCAGGCCCTGATGATCCAGTCAGTTTGGGGTCAAGACCACCTGGTGAGGGCCCCCTAGGCCAGTCTGGGGCCTTGCTGCTCTGCCCTCCAAGCTGCCTTAGAGCGAACTTATACAACCTAGATTGAATCATGCCATTCTCCAGCTTAAAAAGCCTCCACCCACTCCCTTCAGCCACAGAACTAGAGGCACGTAAGGTCCCTCACAATCTAGTCTTATCTACGTTTCTAGCCCCATCACCCCCCCACGCCCCTCCACCCCACCACTGGTCCCCAGTGCCTTCTAAGCTCCATTCTTCACACATACGCAGCTCCCTGTCTTTGACCTTGCTGCCGTCTTTTGCTAGGTTCCTATTCCCTAGTTCCTCACCTGAAAATCTTCTCTTCATTTTTCAAGATCCAGCTCAAACAGTACCTTTTTTGGTAAAAAAAAAAAAAAAGTTCAAACCCACCAAATCTCCTAGCCAGAAAATATTAGTCCCTCTTTTCTTACCTCCTGGAACACTTTGTTCATTATATGACAGCAAATTGTTGCATGAGTCCATAGGTTCCTTAAAGACCTTTCATCTTTGTCTCCCCGGTACCTCCCATAGGACTTGGAGCATACTTGTCCCTCAATAAATGTTCGTTTAATGAAGTAATGGATTTAATGAGTTACTGCATCTAATGGGTTGTTGGTTTGAGGGCAGGTCTTGAGGAGAAATGTTGTCTACATAAACAATTCACTCAGAGAGAGGTTTATCTCCTGGCTGAGTTATGAGCCCTCACTCCAAACCCTCTGGACTTTAGGACTTGGAGGGCCCCATGTTGTCAGTGGCCCAGTACGTAGCAATGTCACAAGGCTTTGGGCCACACTAAGAAGTGTCCACTGGAAACAGAGACGCATCCATCAGGCCTGGCTCAGTTATAGGAGATGTGGCTCCCATCAAGGCTCTGCCACTCACTCGCTGTGCCCCCTTAACCAAGTCAGGTAACTCTTCTGAGTCTCCCTTTCCTTGTCTATAAAATGAAGAAGCAGTGGCAGACAGGTGGCTCAGTTCGTTAGAGTGCGAGCTCTGGGCAACAGGGCTGCCGGTTCGATTCCCAAATGGGCCAGCGAGCTGTGCCCTCCACAGCTAGAATGAAGTCAATGAGCTGCCGCTCAGCTGTTGGGTGGACAGATGGCTCAGTTAGTTGGCGCGCGCGTCCTCTCAACCACAAGGTTGCCGGTTCAACTCCTCGACTCCCGCAGGGGATAGTGTGCTGTGCCCCCCTGCTACTAGCAACGGCAACTGGACCTGGAGCTGAGCTGTGCCCTCCACAACTAAAATTGAAAGGACAACAACTTGATTTGGAAAAGTCCCAGAAGTACACACTGCTCCCCAATAAAGTCCCGATCCTCCTTCTCCCCTTAAAAAATAAAAAATAAAATGAAGCAGCAGTCCTCAGAATGTTTCACAGGGTCCCCAGAATGTCTCACAGGGTTCTTAGGAGAATATGTGACCTCACTGGTCTTCCCTCACATTGCTCTGTATTTTGGGTATCTGTCTTATTCTCTCTAAGTTCCATAAAATTAAGAACTTTCGAAATTCATCTTTGTTTCTCCTCACAGGCCTAGCATAATGATTTCCATGAAAAATAATATTAACTAATTACTATGCACCAACCTCCATGTTAAGCCTTAACTACATTATATAATCTAGTCAACTCTGTGAGGAAACTTCTAGCCATATTGTTTAGAGGAAAAAAGAAATGTTTAGGAAATTTAATTTTCCGAGTGTCATAGGGCTATCAGGCATAGGCTGGGTGTCAGACGCAAGTTCCTCTGACTGGATCCAAAGCTTTAAAGAATTACACTAGTAGATATTCATTAAGTTGAAATCAGTGAAAGCCAAATGCCAGCCATGTTTATTAGTAGTAATATAGGATCACTGACATTAAAACCTGGAGCAGATCAATAGAAGTTTATATCCCCTAGGATAAATCCTTGTCCTCTGGAAAGAGGAGAGGAAGAGGACAAACCCAGAGATGCTCTGACAAATCAATTCTTGTATAATGGTAGAGGGGAAAAAAATGTCAGTAGGCAAGTCCACCCTCATGACTAGCCACCTCTGACAACCTTGAAGCACAGGAAACAGATTCCAGCTCAGTGCTTCCAGCAAGACCCTAGATGTTAGTTACCACATATGGGCAGATAGTTGGGAACCAAGACTTGATCAAAATAGCAAATATTTTCTGAGGAGACATTTTCTGTGACTCAGAATCAAAAGTCAAATTACATGGCATAGTTCAAAAGAGAACAAGGTGTCCATGTTTATGCAATAACTCAAGAAGTGGAAGACAAGAAAAAAATCCTGTTGTCATCCAACACAGGTATGCTCACATTTTTTTAAAAATTTGATATACCAAATCAAAACTCCTAAAATAATTCAGGAAAGAGCATTGATCCATATTGCAAAAAGAACTCAGCTTTGCGAAAAGGATTCACCACAGACTTCATTTCTTCCTTCTTTCAACAAATATTTACTGAGTGCTCATTATGTGCTATCATCCATACTAGGCCTTATTTTTCTCTTTCCATTTGGGTTTGCTCATCCTCTTTATCCATGGCGCTTTATCATCATTGGTCCACAAAAGGTCCCTCTCTCATTTATTTAGTCATTCATTCTTTTGTTCATTCATTCATTCACTCACTTTCCTTTCCATCTTCCATGCCTATTCTTTTTCCTGTTTCCCCCCACCTCCATCAGACACCCCCCATTCCAATCAAAGCAACTATTTTCATCTGATTGATATCAATCCTTTTATTCATAGACATTTGTAACCTATTCTTACAAAATGTGTATTGCTTGGCACACATGGATTTTTAATACATTTAAGTGGTATAGTATTACAGAGCTCATAGTGTTTCATATCTCAGCACTGTGCTGTAAGATTCATCCACATTGCTATGTATACATTCCAACTGTCACTTCTAATAGCTTGAAAGTATTTCATGGAATGCAAACACTGTATTTTCCTCAATCAGATTGTTTCTAACCTCTCCTTCCACAAAGCAAAGCAGCAGTGAACATTTTGATATGCATCCTTTCACAGAGGCATGTGAAAATTTCCTTGGGGTTATATCCTGGAAATAGAATTCCTAAGTCAAAAAATATGTGGCTATTTGACTAATTACAAACAGATTGCTCTCCAGACTCCCAGTAGCAGTTAATGAAGCCTCTTTGCATATTTCCCCTTCAGCACCAGACTTGGCATCATCCAGCTTTCTAATTTTCGCCACCTAATAGATGTAGTGATAATTGATTGTGATTTTATTTTATATTACTAATACTAATGAATTTGAGAGTCTCCTCATATGCTTCTTAACTTTCTGGATTTCCTCTTCCCTAAAATGTCTGTTCATTCCTTTGCCAATTTCTCTACTGGTATTGCTATGTTTTTCTTGTGGATTAGCAGTTTTTGTATATTCTACATGTACAATTCTAGCTATTACCAGTTTTACTCAACACAAATTTCTTCTCCTAATCTGTCATCTCTCATTTTCTTTTTTTCATCTCCTAACTTTATTCATGGTGTCCTTTTTTTAAATAGAAATAATTAAGTTACATATATGGGCCTGCCTTTGAACTGTATTTTATTTCATTGATCTCATTGTCTGTTCCTGTACTAGCATTTTACAGGTTTCATTATTATTTATTACAGTACATCTTAAAATTTTAGACTAAGTTTATCAAGTCCTTCAAAAACAATCCGACTGGAATTTTAAAAATCCAATTTCATTTAATTTATTGATTGACTTAAGGAGAGTCGAAATTGTTGTAAGAGTAATTTGGCACATCTAAGCATGGACTAGCTCTCCAACTATTGAGATCACATTCTATGTTCTTTATTATTAGAGTTTTAATTTTTTTCCACAGAAGTCAGTGTATTCTTAGATAAGTTAATTCTTAATTACTTTCTAGTTTCTTTTGACATTGTGAATAGTATCTCACTTTTTATTACATTTTCCAGTTTGTTGGTGTGGAAAAATTCTAATAGAATTTGTGAGTTTCTTATTTTTGGTAAACATGCTGAACTCTCTTATTAGTTCTAACAGTTTGTCTGTTGATTATGATGGTCCTTCTAAGTAGATGAGCATCTTTTCTGAAAAATAATAGCAGTTTTATCTTTTCCCTTCTAATCCTTACATCTCTATTTCTTTCCTTAGAGTTTTGGCCAGTCTTATGATAAACTGCAGTGGTGATAGTGGTTATTTTTATCTTTTCCTTGTCTTGAAGATATGATAAAGATAAATGCCGAAAACTTTTTTTTAAATTATAAATTATCTAAGATTAAAAGTACTCATGAGCAAACAAACAAAAAAATACTCATGAACAGTCAAACAACAGAGGTAAGAAAAAACTAACAGCTGTACACATTATAATACAATTTAAAAACAACTTATACAAAGAGGAAATTCTAAAAGCTTACTGAGAATAAAAGAGGATATTAATAGTTGAAGAACAAGAATCATATTGATAGTACACTTTTCAATAGCAAAACTAGATGCAAACAGAAATATTTTCTCCCCATGGAAAAACACTTTTTTTTTAAATTTTTTATTGGGGAATGTTGGGTAACAGTGTGTTTTACCAGGGCCCATCAGCTCCAAGTCAAGTCGTTGTCCTTCAAACTAGTTGTGGAGGACGCAGCTCAACTCCAAGTCCAGTCGCTGTTTTCAATCTTAGTTGCAGGGGGCGTAGCCCACCATCCCATGCAGGAATTGAACTCCAACTTTGTTGTTGAGAGCTCATGCTCTAACCAACTTAGCCATCTGGCCGCCCCAGAAATATTTTTAATGCATTGAAGAAAAGAACATTGAACCTACAATTTTAAATCCAGCCAAACTGTCATTCAAATATTGTAACATAAGAAAAGTATCCTTAAGCAGACAAGGCCTCACATTAAAATTGCTTTTGGAGGAAGCACTCAAATAAAATAGGCAATCCAACAGGATGCTACAAAAAATATGGGAGCAAAAGGTGGTTAAATACCTGGATAAAGTTTACTATTTTCTTAAAGTTAGAAAAAAAGAGAAAATACATGCATAAGAATTCAGAACAAAATGTATAGAAAATATCAACATGATTGCAGAAGTCCAGGGGACACCATTCACATTTTATTTTATTTGTGCAGGCGTGTAATGTGTGGCCCTAAAGGAGATCAAAGGGAATTTAAAATGTAGTAATGTTTTGGTTTTATAAAGGAGAAAATGTAGCTATTGATAAATTTAAGAAATCAAAAGGGAAAATAAGTGTAAGTAGGGCACTGAGGTAAGGGGCATCTGCCACTTTAGTCCTTACTATAAGAACAGAAATAGAATGCTTACTTTTCAAACCAGCTGAAGAAAACTGATCTTTCTATGGAAAACAGAAAGGGGTATTAAAAAAAAATATACAGTGACTGGAAAATAGAAATAAAGTAACAGGATGATTTCTAACAGTACAGTAATTATAACGAATATAAAAAGATTAAACTCACCAGTTAAAAGACACAGACTCCTGGATTGAATTTAAATTTTAAAAAGATCCAATAATAACTTGTCTCTTAGATATAGTAAAAAAACAAAAAAAAACAAATCTAAGGTAGATTTCAAATAAAAGACTGATGCAATTCTTGATTTCAAAACTAGATAAGGTCAATACAAGAAAATTATAGGCCCATTTAATTTATGAACATAGATTCAAAAATCCTAAATAAAGTATTAGTTTGCTGGATTCAATGTTGTATTAAAAAATAACATATGATGATGATATTATAATAATAATAATAACAGCACATCACAATAAAGTAGGATTTATCCCAGGAATGAAAGGATGGTTTATTCTTTAAAATTTTATCAATGTAATTCACTGCATTAATAAATTGTAGGAGAAAAATTATGAAATTACCTCAATCAATGCCTAAACACTTGATAAAGTCCAACATCTATTTGTAATTGTTTTGTAAATAACTCCTAGAAAATTAGGACTAGAAGGAAATTTCCTTGGCTTAGTAAAGTTTATATACCAAAAATCTTCCATGATGTATATAATGGATAAATTACAGATAAATTCCCTTTAAGAACAAGTTTTCCTACTGCATTTGTGTGATTAATTTCTAAACATTTTTACACACAATTTTCAGAAACATATTAAATACAAAAAATAAACATACATATTATATCATGTAATTGGGCCAAGTACTGTTCTAGGCTTTAGGGACACAGCAATAAGCAAAACAGAAAATTGTTAGCATCATATAGCCAGATATTTTGATGGTGGGTAGACAGAAAATCCATATGACTTTTCAATGAATGATTTATCGTAAGTGCTGCTATGGGCAGACTAGAGTGTAGAGAAATTGATGTCCTACAGGCGAAATAGCCCCTAGACTATACAGATCATCTCTGACTCAGAAATTCCGAACAATTTATAAAGTCAAATATCTAGAGAAAGAGTTCTTGACCATAGAGGTAGAGTGGGAGGGAGGGGGAGAGCCTGGGTAATTTTAAAGGAGGGTCCTGTGTGCACATACACATTTTCCTTGGCAGACGGTCCACAGAGTTCATGAGAATTCCAAGGTTAAGAACCACTGTTTAATTTAGAGAAATACTATGATATCAAATTTTTATACACATGAAAGATAAATTGCATATGTCCAGCTAGAACAATAATGGGCCCCCAGTGATGTGGGTAGAATATCAAACTCCATTGCTGCCTACAGGCAATCTCCCATGTTTCCTTCATACACTGAGGCAGCTAAGCCCATTTCTCATTTCTCCTGCAAATGATTATCATTTCATTCTTCCATAGAATTTGCCTCTGGACAAGGCAACAGGGTATAGTGAAGAGATTACTAGAGTCAGAGGACCTGGTTTGGAATCTGGCTACACTGCTAGCCATGTAGTCTTGAGTTGTTTAAACTCCCCTTGTTTTAGTTTCCTCCTCTTCAAAATCAAAGTAATAATAATAATAATAGTTGTTGTTGTTGCAATTATTAAATGCAATAGCCTAATGCAGAATCCCCTATATATATTAATTTTAATTATTTCATTCCAATCAAGAGGCTACATAATTGAATTTATGATTTTGTTCTCAAAATTCATGTACAACAGGTTCCTACCCCTTCAAGCTTCACTAATGTGTACTTTTCCAAGAGAAGAGCAGGTCCCACTGCCCCTACCAAAGAAGCGATGGGATTCTGACCACATCTCATCATCCCCAATTCCCGGCCACCATTTGCAAATATGGCTGACAGCTATATGGCAGGTCCTTTTCTAGGAATGGCCTTAATGATTGGGATTTTCAGGAATTTTGTGCCTTAAATAATTAGATATTATGAATAGGAATAATTAAAAAGGAAATAGCGTTTTTTCTGATGAAATAGAGATTGCATAGACCCAAGCCAGAGTGGCCTGGATGGGCACCAGTGTTCAGAAGCTAGGGCTTTATTTTATGTAACAGCCTGGACTCTGTGGCAGGCTGGAGGATGCCATCTCTCTTCATGGCTATCCTGAATGCCCTCTGATGCTAGAAAGATGGAGTCTAGTCGTGTTGACCTCTCCTCAACACAGGCAGCTGGCAAGTGACCGTGCCCCCATTTTGCTAATGAGAAAACCAAGGATGTGTGGCTTTAATTATTATCTATGGTGCAAGACTGCCATAAATAATCCTGGAATATAAGAAAAAAAAGGAAAAAAAAACCTAGTGGTTATTACCTTTGATGTCCTTGTTACCATGGAGCTTTTGAAAATAGCTTTTGTAAAAGAAAATGTCTCTAGGCTATTCTACCCAACACTTGGTCCTTCCAAGGCAAAGAGGGGTTTTTGTTGTTTTGTTTTGTTTTACCATTATTTGGCACCACCACACTGAATAATGGCCTTAATTTGATAGTTTTACATTCATGTCACCAACAGTAACTTCCTCCACAGTCTGCACAGTTAATGACTACCTTCAAGAAATATATTCCATGATACTTCTACAAATGCTTATTGAGTGCTCTGTGCTAGGAATTACGTTAGATGTTAGAAATACTAAGGTGAGGAAGACACAATCCTTGTGCTCAAGCAATTATCACTGGTGTGAAAAATCTGATTTTTAAAAATAATGGAAAGTCCTACAGGAATTCCTAGAGTGGTTCCCATCCGTATTACACAAGATAAGTACTACAAAAAGGTATTCCAGGGCCCCACTCTCAGAAAAACTCAGTAAGTCTGGAGTAGTCCATGACTCTGTTGGCTGGTTGGTTGTTTTAGTAAGAAAAAAAGAAAAACCAGGTGACATTACTCTGGGATTTAGAAAGAACTAATAACCTAGGCAATCTAATACTGGTTGTCATGCGTGGAGTCATGCGGGGTCTCTGGTCCCGCTCCCCACATAAGAACGCAGGACATGGTGAGGCCAAAAAGGAACACCCACGGAGCCATAGATAGGGGAGTCATATCACTATAGTCTCGCTGGCGGCTGAGCTGGAGGCACAGGAAGCAGGAGCCACACTATCCGCAACCTGCCCTCCACCTCTCTCTGCCAACCAACCCCACTTGCTAGCTGCAATCCACTGTGCCAACTGCAATCCGCTCTTGCTAGCTCAGCCGCCATCTTCTTGCTAGCCCCCATTTTTGCTAGCGTAGCCACAGCAGTTATATTAGTGGCCAGTGGCTCACTGGTTATAGCTGATGGCCATCCAATCACAGTTGATGGCCATTTACTACCTGAGCCAGCACCTTTCCACGTGAGGCCAAGAGCCTGGAAACTGCACTCCTGGCTCTGTCCCCACAGTGGTCCTCCCTTTTTCCTCAAGATCCCTTTTCCTATCTATCGTCTTTCAACTCTTAGTCATTGGAATGCCCCTAGAAAGCCCTGATTAAGAAGAAAAACAATAATCTCCAGTTTAAGTGTAGCGTGGAAGGTCCTTTGTCTAGCTAAGCACATAACCATTATTTGCCCCATACAGGAGGGAGCTTGCTCTACACCCAAAGACAATCCCTTTTCTGGAGTCTCCCCTCCCTCCACCAGCCAAGGAATAGTGATCAGGTGACCCTGTGACCTGGCACCCACGCTGCACACCCATGTCTCAGACCTCTCAGCCTCATTGCTTCTCTGTGTAGTATTTAAAGACCCCTAAGTGATCAGAGCCCCCCAAACAACAGACATAAGTGATACTGTTGTCTCTTGTTCCCCTTGAGCTAAAGGCTCAAAGGGGTAAAGTAAAGGGAGTTTGTCCAATGATTGAGGTGATACATGTTAATCATCCTTCCTTCTAAAAATGCAAAAAAGAACCTCCTCCTCTTCCTCTTCCTGAAACACCAAGCCCTCCAGTGACTCAGGATTTTCACCAGATGTAATTCATGATTTGTACCCAAACATTATGAAAACAGGAATTTCAATAAAGTCAAAGTCCATTTCCTTGTGAATCAAAGGTTTAGTTTACTACAAAAATGAAAAGGCTCCAGCACGTCAAGACAAGTCTATTTGCATGCGTGCCATACTCCTGGGCAACTTTCGGTCACGGGTGGAGCTGTTGGGCGGGCAGCTGTGCTGCTTTTTTTGAACTGCCACTTCTCTAATTTAGTGGGAGAGCAACTTGAATGAATGAATTGAAGAGATAGAGAAGATAAAAAGAAATGCAAGTGGAGGAAGAAGAAGTAGAAACGGGTGAGAAGGGAGAAAGACAACTCAGAATTTTAGATATCTTGAAGGTCAAAGGAAAAAATTGCCTCCAAAGAGCAGTCAACTCAATCAAGCAGTAACTCAATGTGAGGTATGTGTGGCCACAGTAACACCAGAAAGAGACTAGTGAATGAAGTAAGCTAAGCCTCACCTGTGTGAATCCAGAGACAGTCAGATACTAACAGTCGGTGGATACCTGAGTATCCATGATCTCCTGGTCCAAGCGATGACTTAGCCACCAAAATATATAATGGTCAGCACATAGTAAAGACTCTATAAATTGTAGCCATTACTGTTGTTACTCTTTTTTATTAATTATGACTATGAAAGCTTTTGACTTGAACCGTGTCTCTTCTCTATAGGAGCAAGTACAAAAAATAAAAAGCAAAACAGAGTAAGAGATGTAACAAGCACACAATAAGTATAAATTGATTGGCATGAGTATTTTTTTCTTAAAAAACAAATCTCCTTTAGCTAACATGTTCAACAAATAGGCACAGTCAAATCATGGGGAGAAAGTAAGGAGAGGAGGATGGAGATAAAACAACTTCAGGAACACCACGTGTACGTTCCAGTTTGCAAAGCCAATGACAGGCAAGATTTCTGGCCATTTACTATGTGCCAGGAACTCTAAATACTTTGCACATATTATTTCATTTAATCTTCATAACAATGCTTTGAAGTATTAGCCTCATTATACAGATGAGGAAACAGACAGAATGAGGTTAAGAAATTTGTCTAAAACACACAGCTCATTAGAAGAGCCAGGGTCCAACCTGGGCAAACTGATTGCCAGCTGTTTGTTTTCTTTTTTTAATTGAAATATAATTGACATATTATATTAGTTTCAGATGTGCAACACAATGATTTGATGTATGTATATATTACAAAATGATCACCACATAGAGTCACGATTTTTTTCTATGATAAGAACAGCTCCTATCACTATATAACACTAACTCCCCACAAGAGAGTTTAGTCCCAGTCAATTATTCATGCATCTATCCCTCCATTCATCCCTCTATTCGTCTGCCCATCCATTCACTTATCATTCATTCATTCATCTACCCATTCACTCAGCAAATATTTGTTGACTATCATCCTACTGTCATCCAATCTGTATCTAGCTCTGAGGCTGTAACAGTGAACAAGGAAAACAAGGTCCCTGACTTCAAGGACCCCACATTCTAGTGAGAGTGGCAGCAGGGGCTGGAGGAGAGACAGCCAGCACAAATATCTTCCCACCAGGAGGAAAGCAGTAAATCAGAAAGCATCTCTCCAAATAAATATCTTGAGCCTTCCAGCCTTACATTTTCAAAGGGCATATTTAGCAAAGCATTTCTATGGTGATTATAATTAATCCTATTCTATATACTTGGAAGTTGTGAAGAAAGTGGATCTGAAATGTTTTCACTACAAAAAGAAATGGAAATTATATGACATGATGGATGTATTAGCTAAGGCTATGATGGTAATCATTTTGCAATATATAAACACATCAAATCAACGCTGTACACTTTAAACTTACACAATGTTGTATATCAATTATATCTCAATAAAGCTGGAAAAATGCAAATACTAAAAAAGAAAGGAAGGAAGAGAGAGGGATAGAGTGAGAGAGAAGAAAGAAACAGACAGAGAGAGAGAGAGAGAGAGAGAGAGAGAGAGAGAGAGAGAGAGAGGGCGCATTTCTAAAAACCCAACTAAGGGAACATTAAAAACCATCAATGGCATGAAACCCTGACACTCTATATTCAACAGATTCAGCAAACATCAGTTGAGCACCAGCCACTGTCCTCACAATGGCAAAGTGAAAACTGAGCTCAGGGAGGCCCAGGTTCACTCAGATTGTAGGAAGTGGGGACTAGGGCTCTGGTGGGCTTTGCACTCTGCCGCTGATGCCTAGGAGGGTTTTAACCAGGGAATGGTGAGCCCAAAAGCTAAAAGTCTAAATAGGACTCTGAACAAGCTTGCCCTCCCTCTTTTTCCAAAGGATTGCAGTCACACATGCACAGCCTGGGATGCAACTTGGACCACTTATCTCTCTAAAACAAGGCGACCATTTGCACCAGTGAGGTGGCTTTCACGGGCAGACGCACAGACTCCAGAGCAAAGTTCCAGACAGATTGCTAAGCAGTGCCAGACCCACACTCAGCTTGAGTGTGGATTGCCAAATATATAGATGATGCCAAGCCACGGAATGCAGAAACCTTGGCAAGTGGCCTCTTCTGGTGCAAGCAGTGTGAGTTCCTTAGGGAAGCACCTCGGATTCCTTTTGTGTCCAGAAAATTTGACACAATGCCACTTGCAGAGTATGTGCTCAAAAAAGTCTCATGGACCTATTGATCACTGGTCCTTTTTCAGAGGGTGAGACAACCAGGTAGACATCAGGGGCTGCACCTGAAGTTGGGAGCAAGTTCCCCAGCCCGTGTAGGTTGACTGTAGTCACTAAACCCCAAGCACATTATTCAGGATGCTGATTGACCAGTACAATGGCTCCAGTTGCCACAATATGAGACTCAGTCTCATGCTGTTGCCAATGCATCTATTTTCTGTTACTCCAAATATTTTGTAGGTTTTGAAACTCAGGCAGGGAATATATCCAGGTTTGTTTGGAGAAATGTCATGTGAGGTACAGAGAAGAACAGAGTTTTGCTAAATGTTGCATGAGAATCTTACTTTTTCTTTCTTTCTTTCCTTCCTTCCTTCCTTCCTTCCTTCCTTCCTTCCTTCCTTCCTTCCTTCCTTTCTTTCTTTTTTTCTTTCTTTCTGCCACTGGATTATGTTCTGTAGAACCTAGGACCTCTGCTGGCCAGGACTCCTTCCTTCTAACCATCCTACAGACCTGTGTGTCCTGAGCAGAGTTGTGTCTGAGGCCTCTGCCATTTACAAGAATCAGAAGCAGGCTGGTCCTTCTTGGTGTTGCATTTGGAAAGTATAGACAATAGGGGGGAGGGTTGCTGGACATTTTTAACTGAGGAACAACAAGGTCAGAGTTATGCTCCCTTTAAATGTGGCTTTGGAAACAGTGTGGAAATATATTGGAGTTAGGAGAAAGGGGAGGTAGAGAAAGAGTCTTTCTAAGACTGTCTCCAGCAAAAATTAACTAAGGTTGAACCTCGAGTGGGGACCATCGATGATCCCAAACCACCTGGCTGTCATTGTGTTCCATTCTGCAGGGACAGTGTCTTTGTATTCTCAGAATCTGTCACATGGTAGGTACTCAAGGATTGTTGGATTAATGAAAAGTAAATGAGCCTGGAGTGAGCCCTTCGTTTTAGAGATGGGGAAACCAAGATTAGAGAGATGAAATTTATTTGCCCATGTTCATCTAGCTAGGCAATCTGGGTGCATATATTATAAAATTTTTGTAAGGATTAGATTCATTAATATGTAAAACACTATAACAGTGCCTGGCAAATAGTAAACATCTAAGAGGGACAGCTATTACTATTATAATACCGTGGATGGGCTTGAGCCTGGGCCCCAGGGAAGTCCTGTGGTATTGCCTGGAACACAGGAAGGCATGAGAACAGGTAACAGGGTGATGATAGATTACACGATACTGTCACCTAGATTCATAAATGAGTGCAAAGATTGCTAGAAGAACAGAGCTCACTGTGGACTGATGCTATCTAGATCTCTCCAGGCTTCCTCCAAGTCCACCGTTATCATGGCACTCTCCTGTTATTTCTCTGGGTCGAGGAACTAGTTTATACATGACAATGAGTCACATAATCTAATCTAGGCAGCTATATGCTCCCATCTGTCAGGGGCTGTGATGCCAGCTTGGACTGATTAGATTGACCAAAGCAAATGGCAGCCATCAAACATTTGAACACCTGCTCCTGTCCAGCCTCCAAATGCCTTCAGGCATCAGCCGCTGACTGTGGATCTCAGTCTCCACGGGTGCCTGAGAAGGACAGCTGAAACCAGGCAGTGACTGGGTGTGGGTCCATGACGTGCTAGCCACCCAGAGAACTGTGTATTTGGAGGTCTTCTACTTTAGTCTGACATTTTGGATGCACCATCGGACTTCTAGAAGAATTTCCTCATTCGCCACTCCTGTCTTTGGGAGGCAGCTGGGAAGGGTTGCAAAAAGAAGCCATGATGGACGGCTCCCAAATTACTAAAGTAAGACAACAGTGTCGAGGCTCGTGTGGGAAGGAAACACTCGAGGAGGGAAGGATGACGGACCAAGTGACATGACCCATTCCCCAAGTTCCATCTCACACTGCAACTTTGCTCTCCCAGAGAGTTCTACCACCCCTTGAAAAGTTTCCTCCAAGCTTGAATTTTAGAAAGTATCCACAGCAAAAAGCAGTTAAGAATTTGATCTCTGGAATCAGATGTAGGTATAAATCCTGGCTCCAAAAAAAATAAATAAATACATCCTGGCTCCATGATTTAAACTGTGTTACCTTTAGCAGGTCACTTAATGTCTCAATTTCCTCATCTGTAAAATGCAGATAATAATTCCTCACCAGGCTGTTGTAAGGATCAAATCAAATACAGCATGAAAAGGAGCACCACAGTCCCAGCAATAGTAGATACCCAACAAAGTTGGCCATTAAATTACCAAAAACTGGTCAAGAGAGACTGCCCTGGGAATGAGCCCCGAGAACACCAGGTGTGGTGAAGAAATCGAACCAACAAAGTCCAGCTTTTGGAACTTGCCGTTACCAGCTTATTCTCACAGGTCCTGCCTTTTACATACATGATATTCAAACTAATGCCAGGTGTGTGGCCCACCTTCATTCACTGCCTCCTCACTTCTGTGGTTTATCTCTACGTCAGCCCACCCTGACTCCACCCTCAGACGCTTGTGCCTGAGCCCGTGCCTGGTCTGAGATGCCAGCCTCCTCCCCAAGTGACTGACGCCAGGAATGGTGTTGTCTCCTCATCCACTTACTCCCACCTACCAAAATGTAGTTATACCTGTGTTGGCCCAACATTCTTAACACAGTGGGACAGCCCTAGCACACTCATAAAATCATTCCATGTAAAAGTCCATGACAGCCTATGAGGTGTCCTGTCCCATTCAAGCCTTCCCCCTTGGAAGCTGTTTCATTAGATCTTAGTCTCCCTGACACAGGGAGTGTCTCCGGATAGCTGGGCCATGAGGTGGCTAAGGGAGAAGGCTGAGCAACCTGAACACAGTGGAGAATCCTTCCAGGAGCAGAGGGGTCCGTCCTCAAACACACCAGCAAATAAGGAAGGAATTGGAACGGCCAGTGGGGCTGGAGCAGGCTTCCCAGCAACCGCCCCTGACATCTTCCAGGTGCCAAGGGCTCCACTGCAGGTGTGGTCAGGAGATGTGCCAGGGGAGGCTGGCTTGGGATCCCCTGTGGCTTCCTGCCTGGACAAACACGCCCCCACAGCCCCTGTGGACTGTCACCTCCGCTGGGCCCCTCAGGCAGCACTCACACTGGTCCATTGTTCTTCCTCTGCTGGCAGTTCTGGAGCTCTTGCCCCCACCCCCCACACCCATGCCTGCCCCCAGCGACCACAGCGGAGCCTCAGCTGGTCTGTGCACCCTGAGCAGATTTAGGGGCTCAGTGCTACCACCCCGGTGGGTGCCACAGCAGTCCGGGTGCTCAACAAGTATCTCCCCTATTTGGGGGACATTCCTTCAAACAGGGACCAAAACAGAATCTTGTGAAAAGGCCATCCTATTAACAAAGATTTTCAACTCATTTCTGTCATCAGAATCCTTTTTTTAAATATGAATTATTAAATAGATCCCACAAATATAAAACAAATAGAAGAGGACCAACTCCAGTGAAAACAGGGAGGAGCACAAGGCTATCTTTGGGTTCTCTGGCCCTGAGTCCGGGGGCCCCACCAGCATCTCCAGAGAATATGCACGGTTAGAAATGCTCTGCCCACGACACTACCCTTTGAACTTACTTTGCAGACTAATGTCTTCTGGCTAGACTGTGTCTGTTTTCTCTCAGCCTGGCCCAGACCTGTTGTTGCAGGCTCTAATTTCAGGCCCTCTGCCCTTCAACCTCCTCCCCACCTGCTGCCCAGGGTGGTGGCAGGTGGTTATCAAGTGGCAACTTGTACCTAGGACTTGAGGGCAATTCAGAGCCAAGCCTAGCCTTCAGAACACAAGACCAGACTGTCTCAGTGCTGAGGGGCAAAGAGTGGGGCTTCCGGTGGGTGTGGCTTTAGAAATGGCACCTTCTGTTACGTGTAACTTCTAAAAATTGCTTTGGCACTAGTAACGTGTTGAAAACCATAGCATCCTGATATCTGCAGTGACCAGTCAGAGTTATAGAAGGTCCACTGCACTTCCCTGAGGCAGTGCCAGGGCCCCTTGCTCCCCCAGGCATTGTCCAAATCAACCCCACGTGCCTTTCCAGCCATGTCCACCTGCAGCCCCTATTCTGCTGCTGTTCCAGCAGGTGCAGCAGAAAACTGACCACTCATTAAGATGAGAATATTTACGACTCCCGATTCTTTGCTAAAAGCTACTCTGCTTTTCTATTATGTCTGAGGTTCAGTGGACTTTTCCTGAAAATCAACACAAATTAAAACTACAAATGTGGATCCCACCCAGAAAGCCCACTGCTTATACCCACACACACACACACACACCCACACACACACACACACATACACTGTCCTCCCCGTGCTTGGCCATCTACCCACTTCCCAGGGTCCTTCAAAGCCTTGCCCAAGACCCACATCTTCCGTGAAACTACTTCTCCTACTACTCTTTTTAGAGTGTTGATTCCATACTCACTTTCTGATAATTAATCATATACTGCTTGTATTTTCAATGAACATGTAAGTGTTTTTATTTCCATAACTCAGTTGTTAGTTTCTTGAGGGCAAGGACCAAGCATTCCTGGAATTCCCGATGGTGTCCAGCCATGTTTTAGTTTGTGATTTGCAAATGGCTAGTGTTCAATTAACATTAGTTGACTCACTGGTGTCATTGGCTACATACTTCATATGTTGGATATATATATACTCTTTGAAGATAGCTGCTATAGGTCTGTTTCAACAAAAATGGGCTGAAAAAGAACATAAGAGGAAACATACATTTTAATCTCATAGTTTCATAGTTCATTTCATATTTTTCCTAAGCAAACATTCCTAAATTTAGTCTGTATAATACACATCTCCTGTCTCTCAATATCCACTCTTCCCCGCTCCAATCCACTCACTAAGATGCAGCCGAGAGATTTACTTTTCATGCAAATCTGTCATCTTCTTCCACTGCTTTAACTCCTCAGTGGCTTCCAATTGCCCTTCGGCCCTAGTCCAAATCCTTCATCTAACTTCCTTGGCCCTCCGGGGTCCAGACTTGCTGTCACTCTAACCTCATCTTGTATCATGTTCCCCTGCGCTCTCTAGGGTCCCACACATTCGGTTTGCATTTCTTAAAACTACCATGCATGCTTCTCTCAACTCCAGGACTCACACAAGCCCTTTCTCTGTCTATAATGTTCTTCCTCCCACTCTTTTCCTCCCTCCCCTACATCCCTTCACCTGGCTGATTCCAGTTCAACCTTCAGTTTTCAGATTAAACATCACTTACCCAGAGAGGACTTATCTGAGCCCCAGAACTAAGATCAGAGAAACTGCCAGATGCTCACCCAGCATCCTTCCTGTGTCTCCTCTTCATTTGCGGTCTTCTAACCTGTTCGTTTTCCCTCCGAGATCCTGAGGTTACAGATAGTTCCCCTTTTGGTGGTCGACACATCCCCAGTACCAAGAATCATGCTAGTTGAATAGAATTGAAGTGTCCCCACATTTCAGCCAATGTTCAGGACAGCTTTCCCACATACAATGCTCCAGGCCGTAAAGACATCACTCTTCAGGTGAGTGCTTTGGGATCACTGTTTTGAGATAAAATTTACAATGAATGGCATATACAGATGTCGTATTATTAAGATATACACCTGAAACTTATATAATGTTATTAACCAATGTTACCCCAATAAATTTAATTTTAAAAAAAGAAATACTCTGCAGAAGATTTCCATGGCCACTAATTCAGTTTAATTTAGCTTAACAAATCAAAGCACTTAACTCCTCTACCAAAACCTTATTCTCTGCCTCTGCCCTGTCCACCAGCCTCACTTGTGATCTATGGCTTGTGGGGCAGAAGAGGAAGGAAGGGGGGAGTTATGACCACCAACATAACTACCACAAGTCAATACTACTACCCAGTATGTTGTGGCCACTTTAAATAAAACTGTCCTTCCTACTGGAAGAAAAGGTTCTAACACTGCTGGTGGTCTGCAAATCTGAGACAGCTTCAGTCAATAGACAAGGAACCACAGATGACTTATGGGTACACGGACAAGCCAACCATTTACGGAGTGTGGTTTCACAGGGTACTCCAGCCCTCCATCCACATTTCCCCTACTCCTGACCAAAACTTCCCAGTTAGACCTTGGTCCTTCTGCTTAAAGCATTCTCAAGCTTTAGCAAGCATCAGAATCACCTGGAAGCTTAATAAAACACAGATTTCTGGACCCCACCCCAGAGTTTCTGATTTAGGAGGTCTGATTCAGGCCCCAAAATCTGCATTCCTAAATTCCCAGGAAATGCTGATGCTGCTGGTCTAGGGGCCACACACTGAGAACCTCGCATTTAAACTACCATAGGAATGGTTTTCAGCCCTAGTTGTGCATGAGAAACCCTGTGGAACTTTTTAACTGTAGAGTTTGAGTGGGGCCAGGCTTCTGTATTTCTCAGTGTACCACCAGTGACTCTAACACACGGCCAAGGCTGAGAACCACACGTAAGTGTTTATCCCCGTCTAAAGGCAATGGTCCTTCTAAATGGCTAACACTTTGAAGTGGAATCAGTGCTTTATGTGCCAGTAGGAATGAGTTCCCGAGCTTTCCTGAGAGATTTTAGTGGAGGGAAAGGAAGTAAGTACTGAAGACCCTATACAGAGGGGCGTATGTAGATGAGGCACAGCAAGGGGAGGGAAACTGAGTCAGCCAAAACCATCTGTACTCCCTTCACCAAGAGGGTTGTCCAGCCTCTGAGAGCCATGTGCAGGAGTTGCCCTTGATGCTACAGTTGCAGCCACTTGCTTGGGCTCTCACTCCCTTTGGTTCTGCTTCTTGGGTTCACTGACTATGGCCAAGACCGTCAAAATGGGCAATGTGAAAACCCAGCTGGTCAGACATTCTGACTGAAGACCTGGATACCACTTAGTCTCTGACCAGGGGACGGCCCTGAGCCTGACCTCTGGGCCCTTCATTGTCCGGAGAGGCCCTAGAGAGCACTTAAATATGTATTTAAGCATTGTACTCCACTTGTGCACAGGAACTGAGTGGGACTTTAAGTTCCATTTCTTTTACTTGGAGAAATGACATTTCTCTTTAGCTGAACATATTCAGTCACGTGCTTGTCTCATCACCTTTTAACCCTGGTTAAAGTGAGTGGGGCGGGGGGGGCGGGGGGGGAAGGGAAGGGACAATGTTTTTCTAGTTTCTTCCCTCAAATGCCAGCTCTGAGTTCTCACTGCCTCTTAAGAAGGTAAGACTTATTATCTTAGTCTTTCCTTGGCTTTAAGCCGGCTCAGTCTTCTAATGGACTTGCTCTCCTTGTTCCTGGCACAGCGGTCTCTAAGAATGAACTCCAAATTTAACAGAGTTTTCACTGTCAAACTGCAGCATCTCTAGCCCAGGGCAGAACCTGGTTAAACTGGGAGTGAGGCCTCCAGCGCCTAGCTGAGGCAGTGGCTGGAGGATAGGCGGTCCTCTTGCTTTCAAGTTGCAGATATGAGCTGGGTGGGAGCGGGGCATGAGGGTGCTTGCAAAATGTTTCCCTTAATCTTGTGTTGTCCTAAGGATGGCCTGGATACAGGCCTTATCCCTGGTCTGCAGAAAGGAATGGAAGGCCGTGACTGTGGAAGGAGCTGGGTGGGTGGGGGCAGAGATTGTATAGATTCCCTCCGTTGCTGGGGTGGTCACATAGAGGAATTTACAGGGAAAGAGCCCTGAGAAACAGAAGGCCTAGTCTTCCTCCAATTGGCTAGCAACCTCAGAAAAATAGTGCCTCCTTTCTGGGTCTCAATTGCCTCATCTGGAGGAAACTGAGGGGCTAGACCAAATGATTCTTGCATCTTACCCAGCCCCAATGTTCTATAAGTCCACAGTTATGTGATGGAACTGTTATTGGGTCATTTACTTTAAAATACATGCAACAAGCAGTTGCTATAACTCTATTAAACTTAAGAAAAGGTATTTCATCTGTAGTACTCGAGTTAATTTAGCAACAAGAACTTCAGAATCCTTCAATGAAAACACTCCTTCTCTTTCTCTCTGATAAGAGTTTATGTTAAATGATGAATTTTCTAAATAAGGTGCTGTACAGATTAAATTTATGAACTTTAACATAACATCACTTAAAGGGGAAATAATGCTATGATCCCCAAAGCCCTTAATCCCATAGACAGGATATGTAAGTGAGGAAAACTCAAGAGAAAAGGAAGCCTTCTTCCAGGAGGCAGAGTTGAATTCCTCCTCCCCTTGAGTGTGAACTTTGTGACTAACTTCTAACATAAAGTCTATAAAGGGGAAACATAACTGTGGTAGAGAAACCTGGCAGATACCACCTTAACCGAAAGACCAAAGTCAACTTGACCAGTGAGAAGTCATGCTGATATGATGCTATGAGAAGGACATTTCTCTTCCGTGATATTCTTTCCCCCAAATCCACAACCCAAGTCTAATCATGAGGAAAAAAACACCAAACCCAAATTCAGGGACAGTCTACAAAATACTTAACCAGTACTCTTTAAAACTATCAAAATCAAAAACAAGGAAAGACTGAGAAGGCGTCACAGATTGGAGGAGGCTAGCATGATAACTAAATGCCACAAGGTATCCGGGATGGGATCCTAGAGCAGCAAAACGACACTAATAGGAAAATTGGTGAACTCCAAATAAAGTCTGTAATCTAGTTCAGTCTTATGCCAATATTAACTTCTCAGTTTTGAGAAATGTGCCATAGTTTTTAACATAGAGGGAAGCTGGATGAAGGGTATGTAGGAGTTCTGTATACTTCATTTTTGCAACATTTCTGTAAATCTAAAATTATTTTGAAATAAAAAGCTGAAAACAAGACTCTATGTGGGGTGGGCAAAGTCATTAATGCTGAAAATGTGTTAACAAGTAATAAATATGGCATTACTCTGGATATAAGACATCTTTTCAAATGTAAGATTCGAAATTTGTCTATCATTAAACCTGAATTAAATGTCAAAAAAAACATGGCACCACTATCTTTGTCTCCACATTCACTAAATTACCCCATAATCTGTATGAGAGATTTTCTTTCTTGTTCATCACTGTATCCCTATCACCTAACTCAGGGTAGACACTCAGAATGTATGTGTTGAGTGAATGAATGATGCTATTCTGGGCTTTATACACAGATAATTAAATAAGCTCAACCCCTGAATTCTTGGAACTTACACTCTAACAAGATATATTTAAATATTTTTATTTATATAAAATATATTTTATTATGTATTAATTCATATAAATATGATAAATCTAAGATTTATATATAAAATATAAGAATGTATATATTATATATAAAATACACACTCGTATATAATCAGAGCACAATAATAATATTAAGCCAATCTGAGGGAAAGTGAATTTATCTTCGTTGGGATTTTTGTCTGTTTTTATTCACTGATGTATCCTCAACACCTAGAATAGGTTTGGCATTGGCTGACGCTCAACAAATATTTGTTCAATGAATAAATAGATCGGCCTCATGTTCAAGCCAAAGGAATGTCTTCCAATTCCTCTCAGGTGAGTGTGTAGGAAGAGTGGGGTTGTTGCAGAGAAGCCCACAGTCTCCCAGCCTTAAGGCAAGTTGGCATGTGCTATGTTTGTGCTAAATGTTCCTCTTAGATGCCTTAGAGATCCTCCCACTCTGCCTTCCATGGCCTTTCAGAATCCGCATTGTGCACAAAGGTCTGACTGTGTTTTTATCCAAAAGCAAAAAAAGAAATACCACATCGGAAATGTCTCCACTCACTCAT
This sequence comes from Rhinolophus sinicus, assembly GCF_036562045.2. Classification (NCBI taxonomy): domain Eukaryota; kingdom Metazoa; phylum Chordata; class Mammalia; order Chiroptera; family Rhinolophidae; genus Rhinolophus; species Rhinolophus sinicus. Next base: position 88,281,149 of record NC_133756.1, on the reverse strand, counting down.
TTCCACATTGTAATTTGTGTTGACTTGGTGAAGAAATTCAACGGAACCGTACACCCCTTTTGCAGAGTGGAACTTTACCTGACAGCCCCCAAGCAAAAATTTTAGAATGAGTCCCTTTACCCTTTTGAATTACTAAATAAACATCTCTCCAGAGAAGGGCTTCTCTTGTGGGATCTCCAAGTGGTATTTCTGTTCATCTTCCTATGAGCATGACTCTGGACACAGCATGTGTGATTTCTCTACTTCAGAGACCCTCAAAGTATAGCCTCGAGTTACAAAGATGAAACACAATTGTGTACATAGAAATTTGTCTGGGAAGCCAAAGGTAATTAATTTTGTGTCTTTTATGCTTCAGAATCGTAACCCCAAACATTGCTGTTGTTCTCTTTCAGGTACTCCCATTATTGTGGGCTAAAATTGAAGTGTTTTCTCTTCACCATGACATGATAATTAATAGGGAAAAGGGAAGTGATTTTAGTGGGCTAAGGTCTTCTTTACCTGCAATGTTACCATTGTTATTCATGGCAGAACAGAGAGAACTCAGTGGAAGAATTTGTCTCTGGGACAGATCCAACAGCTGCAGAGGAGGTGATCTGAGGAGCATCTAACAGTCTATACAACCAAAACTAACTTCCTTTCTTTCCCACAAGGTACCAAAATCGTCAGCATTAATTTTCAGCAAGTCACTCCCTTGTCTCTGAAAACTTGAATAAAAATATTATCTGAGTTGGGTGACAAATGAAGCCATTGTCACAAAAAGAGAGCTCAGTATTTATCAGATTAGCCAGTCAGTCATTTTAAAAGGACCTAAAGGAATGGGATATGGGATTTACTGGTTAGATTGTAATGATGGTGATGGTGCTGATGATGCGATGGTGGTGATGATGGTGTAGATAATGGTGGTGGTGATTATGGTGATGATATTGCTAATGATGGCGGTAATGATGACGGCGATCATGGTGGTGACAGTGATGGGATGTTATTGGTAGTAGAGCTAATTATAACAGAAATATACCATTTTAGAAAAATGTATTATTCACCAGTCACTATGATAAGCACTCTGTATTAATTATTTCAGTTCATTCTCACATTCACTTTTATATATTCATTTTGTAGATGAGAAAACTAAAGCTGAGATTAAGCAACTTGTTCAAAGTCACCCAGTTAGGAGAGAAAGGGCTAAAGTCCATCAGATTTAAGATGGTGCCCTAGTTGAGCGCCCCAAGCTTCCAGGGTTAGGGAGCAGTTTCAAGGTCCCTGGGAAGGTAAAAGCACACGAGAAAGGAGTAGACCTTGGCCTACCTTGGCCTCAAGTCCCCTCTGCTCACATCACTATGACAGTTACTACTCAGGGGTAACAGACCCCAAATTGACTTCTCTACCACCTTTGATGAAGAAATACATAGGAAAGGACAAAGACACGTCTTGCTGAACATGACAGGAGCTGTTGGGTGAAGAATGTTTTTTTACACGGAATTTTTTTTCCTTCCCTGGGAAGGAAAGACACATTACCCATGCTGGGTACAGAGTCCCGAAGAAAACTTAGAACTTTAAGAAAAAGACCAGGAGATGAATGAGACACAACTAGCGATGTGTTCCATTCATCTCCTACAGTCTCATTGTCAATGCTGAACAATTTCATGTGTTATTACATTATTACCTCATGGTATTACCTTGTTAGCTTGATCTATCGTTTCATCCATTCGATCTTTCCAACTATACTGCTAACTTTTTGTGGATGGAGAACACAATCCTGTTTCTTTTCTACATCATGCCCCCATGCCCCGGCCCAGTGCTGGGGCATGTTGTAAGTGCCTAATGAATATTTGTAATCTGATTGATTGACGTACCTCCACTGCAGTCAGGATCAGCTACCAGGGGCTCTGAAGGATACTGAGATGTTAGAACAATCAGAACCCAGGGAATTTGGAGCAATTATCTGGCCTACCTATAAGAACAAAGATGGCTCTCTTGATACTTTTCTACAAGCATCAGGGAAGCTTTCCCAAGGTTTGGGATCTGTAACAGACTCAAGATACTTCTCCCAATGTAGATTGAGCTCAGTGTGAAGAATGGCCAGTTCCCCTGTTCAGGGAGCAGAGAGGATTACTTGAGATTACTGAAACATCCCTAGGCATGCTTTATAAATGCACATGTTCACATTCATCTTAACCACATGGCCGTCAAGAGCACAGACTTGGAGCCAGATTGCCCATATTTGAATGCCAGTTTCGCTACTTACTAGCTGTGTGACTTTGGACAATCTATTTCTCTGTACCTCAGTTTTTCATCTGCAAAATAGATGTAATACCACTTGTCTCATAAGATGTATGAGGATTAAATATATATAAAGCACTTAGAAGAGTTCCTGACATATAGCAAAGGCTGCAAATGGGTTAGATGCTATTATTGCTATTATTTTTATCTATTTGTTTGTTTATTATTAAAGCATTCTGCAGATATGTTATCTTTATCACTCTTCATAATGTATAATATTTCGCTTTCTCCCCACAGACTCATGAGATTTTATTAGTATCCTCACTTTAGATAAGGGAAACATTAAGATCATAAGATTTAAGTGACTTGTTAACAATCCTATGCTCATTTCACTGCATCATTCTTGTCTTTCGATGATGGTGCAGATAGTGGTCTTCAGGTGACAGTCAGGTCCTGTGGTGCCTGGAGTGGGGCAGGGCAGATGGCTCAGCAGGGCATTGCTGGCCCAAATAGGCTGGAGGATCATGTCTCTTCGTTGGCTCACCACCACATGATTAATTCCATGCTTGTACCACCATCGTACCTCTGCTTACTCCTCACATACAGTCCCTAATACAGTCCCTAACTGCGAAACGAACCTCCGTTTTCCTTATTCTCATTAGCTTGGTGGTCATTTTCTCCCATTGTAGTATGCCTTGTATACTCTAAGTGCTTTTCCCTGGGGGAAAAAATCTGCCATCTGCTGCCAGGCTCAGATACAGCCTATTTAGTTGCGCCAGAAAAGAGCAGAAGGCCAGGGCTTTGGGAACTGGGTACTGGGCTGCAGGTACCTGGGCACTAGGAAGCTGGCATCCTCCCTCCCCGGGCTATTAGCTACTGAAGAGCTGGCATGTTCACTAATGGCATCTCCACGACCACTGCAAACCTGGAGCAATGTGCAGGAGAGGTTATAAGGTTGAATCAGACACAGGCAATGCACCCATTAGACTCACAGCCCAGGGGTGGGTGCAAAGCCCACATACAGCAAACTTTAATATTGGAGCCAGCCTACCTCATTTCAAATGTTGCTCTTCAGGTCTTACTAACTTCGTATCCTTAGGCAAGTTGCTCAACTTCTCTTTGCCTCAGTTTCTTATCTATCAAATTTGGATAACAATTATACCTACCTTGTCAGGATTCAGTGAATGAGTATACATAATTATTCGTATACATTATTATTAAAATAACTATATTTTATTACAATGTTCTCTAGTAACACCAAGGAAAGAGTGATCATTTCTGACAAAGTGGGTTTGAGAAAGATGTAGTTATAAAACAACATACGAGTCACTATTTGTTGAGAGCTCAAAATATGCTAAGCCCTTCATAAGCATTACCCAATATAATCCTCACAAAACCCCATGAGTGGATATTTGCCACATTTTGGATGACAAAACTAGTCTTCAGAGAGGGTAAGTAACTTGCACAGCAGTCCAGGTGGGGTCAGGATTTGTACCCAAGTCAGGCTGCCTCCAGAGTACAACTTCTTAACCAGCATGCCTTATTCCTCAGGATGTGTAGCTTCTGATGAAGATCAGAAAGGCAGGAAAGGGGTAGTATATGGGAGTTAGGATGGAGAGGGGCATGGATGCCTCTACAGCCAGGAAACAGCGTTGGGGCAAAGTGGCTGTCAGGGCAAATGCAAGAATGTTGAAGGCCCCTCCATGCTGCACAGTCTCAGGTAGATCAGGGCCAGGCTCATATAATACTCAGCCTCTCCTGCCCTAAGCCATCAAGCTCACGTGGTAGACCAAATGAAAGTCACAGAGAACAAGTGGAAATGATTGTGCAAGTCATTGGAGCTGGAACCACACTTGATTGATGGGGTGGTAGGAGGCAGGAAACCATCCCCCTTCTCATCTATCTCATATTCTTCCACTTCCTTTTGTCTCCTGGTTGCTGAGATACCAATCACCAAGACCTACTCAGAGTCCCATGAGCCTGACTCACTGGCTCTGGGGGAAAATTCTTTAAGGGCAGAGGCTGCTGCAGCACCTGAAGGAAGGTCCCCAGCAGGAGTGAGTGGAGGAGCAGGCTCACTGCTGGGAGAATCAGGAGCTGCTAATGACTGGCCACCCCTGCCTCGTCCAGAAGCCATCCTCAACATCCTTACCTCCATCATCTGAGAGAGCATTTCAGATCAACAGGACGGATGCACAGCTGGGCCATAGTCAAAACAGAGCAGCTCTGCTTTCATTCATTTCTGATTGAGGCTGAGAGGTATAAAGAGAGCCTGGACAAACTGGAGACGTTTCTCTCACCAGGAAATCCAGACCCTTTGAGGGCTGATAAAAGAGAAGCTAATGACATCATCTTCAGGGCAACCCAAGTAAGCATCATGCATGCATTCATTTATCAAAAAACATTTATTAAGAACATACTATGTGCCAGGCACTAGGCAGCTATAGAGATAAATAGAATCCCTACCTTTTAGTGAGGGAGGCTTTTGTGTTAACAAATATGGAAGAAAATGGGATTTATGTTTGATAGAGAAGAACAGTAGAGGGGCACCCGATAGCCAAGAGAGGGTGGATGGGGCAGGTGCAGTGACCTCTGAGTTGAGTTATGAAGAATACGTGGGAATTAGAGTTAACTGAGGAAAGAGGAAAGATAACACCATTTCAGGAGGAGGGTTTATGCAGATGTTTGTCAGTTGCAGTCACAAGAAATTAAAGGCATTCCTATTCAATAGCCAATATTTTCTCTAAGAGTGATGGAAGAAGTGGTGGAAGAGAGAAAGGTTTTAAAATCACCCCTTTAGGATGTGAAAGGAGCTGAAAAGGGAGCTGACTAGATACACTCATGAGGTTCACACAACTCTCCCATGTCTGAATTCTCTTCCTAATGGGGCACTCAGTTTGGATTCTGATTATTTCCTCTAGCTTGGATGGCTTTGGCATAAGAAATGCTGTGTGTTGTGGTAGGAAAAAAGCAGTTTCATCAAACAATTTTATGTAAATTATTTCATTTGATGAACTCTGTTTTACAAATGAAGAAGCTGAGTTATACAGGGGATAAGTGACTTGCACAGTTTCACATGCCTGCAGAAATGGAGGCCTAAGGAATGTAAGGAACTTGGCTAATGGAGATGATGGGAGTTGAGCATAGATCTTCCAGCTCTAAGTCTTAAGTTTGGCACCGTGTGTCAAGAGACATAGCTCCGGTCTCAGTTCTGCTACTAACCTGCTGTGGGATCTTAAATTAGTCACTTAACTTCTCTAGGCCTCAATTTCCTTATTTGTAAATGAATCTATGAGTCTTTCTGAAACCCTTTCTTATTCTCAATTTGTAGAGTATCTTATAAGGAAACTTGCACAATCACTATCCCCTCACCCCTAAGTGTTCCTTGATCCGAGATTCAAGACGTGGCACGTGGGAGCCAACTCATGTTCCCTCTAATCCAGAAATGAGGCTTTGATAGGAAATAGCATAGACGGCTTTCCCTACATTTCCACAACACCACAAGGTTTGAAAAGTCCCCTAAATAAACAAATTTGCCTTAATAATTCATTGATCTAGAATCTACACAAGAAAGGATAGTGTGTAATGAATAGAAAAGACTGAAAACATGCTCTACAACCAACCAATTATATGCCCTTGGTCAAAGCTTCACACAGACAGTTTGTTGATCTGTAAATCATCGGAATAAATGATCATTAAAATTTATTAATGTCTCCCACCTTAATCCATATAAGCAACTGTCTCCTCAGTATATCTGCTTAACATGCTGCAAGCCCATGGACTACGCTTTGAGTAGCAAGAATATACAGTATATAGCAGGCATTAATTTGTTTATTGTCTGTCTTTCCCACTAAAATGTAAGCTCAGTGAGGGCCAGAACTTTGTTTGGTTTACTTCGGTAGTCCCTCGCACTTATATTACTGATTGGCACGGATTAGACATAAAATAAATTTCATTGTGTGAATGAATGAGGGAATCGTGAGGGTGTGGAGCGAGTATGGCAAGAACCCCAGAAAGACATCTAAGACAGCGCTAGGAGTTGAAGTGGAGTCCAATGGGATGATTTCCTGAAGCAGACAGAAATGCGATCACCCAGAGAAAGCAACAGAGTTAAATCAGTTCAGCTGTATCCAGTCATTAGATTTAAGAAATAAGTGGGGCTAGCTATGAGAGGCGAGATCCAAGAGTCGGAGCAGTGATGGACCGGAAAGCTAGAGCAAGGGCAAAAGAGAAGTGAGAAGTTTCAAGGAAATTGCTTGAGTCGTGACTGCAGTGCTCAAAGCCCACTCACGGTGTGGACGTTACATGGTACATCATGTTCGTGGTTTAAAGGCACAGGACTGGGAAGGACAAGTTTCATTTCAACCCATCTTGGAACTACTAATTTTAGAGTATAAGAAACATGTACGCTAACATTTACTACTCACTGCATTTGATTTCCTTTGTTCTAAATTTATTTCTTTCTCACTTGAAAGGTGTCCCATAACTCAACTATTCCAGTACAATATGATAATCTGATGGTATTCTGTCTACACGTTAATGTCAACATGGTTTTTCGGATGATGATGACAATAATTATGTATATCCATCTTGATTTTCAAAAGGATTTGAGGCATTTTATAAAATAACAACAAAAAAATCACATTCATGTGGTACTTACTATATGCCAACCACTGTCCTAAAGACTTTATAGATATTAACTCATTTAGTCCTCCCAACAATCTTATGAGATAGCTATCACTGGTATCCCCATTTACAGGTGAGAAAACTAAATCCCAAGGAGGTTAAGTGAGTTGTCCAAGCTCACTCAGCTAGCTAATGGCAACATATAAAATAAAACAAAAAGTAAATTCTTTAAGAACCAGCAGGAGGAAAACTCAGGGGAGAAAACACTGCTAAAACTCACCACAAAACTTCCTTGCAGCCCGGGGCTTCCTTGCAGCCCGGGGGTAAAAAGAAAATGGGATGGTTTCCAGCCATAGATGACCTCTGGCAAACTGTAAGACAGCCTTGTGAGACTAAGCCAGAAACATTAAAGGCGGGTAGTCAGTGTGAGCAATGCTTCTCTAGCGGGCAGAGTCAAATAGAGAGAAGAGTATAATCAGAGGCAAGAGAGGAAAAGACCAGCAACAGCGCTGTGTGAAATAAAGACTAGAAGGATGAGGCAGGAGGTCCCACACACAGAGGAGGTAAGAGTCAGTGCAATGGACACACAGTAGGATCAGCACCCACAAAAACCCTGGAAAGGCAGGATTCTGAGCATAAAGCCTTTAGTACCTTGCTACTCAAAGTGTGGTCCTTGGATCAGTAGCATCTGCATCACCTGAGAACTTAGCAGAAATACAGAATTTCAGGCCTACCTCGTTCTACTAAATCCGAATCTAAACTTTTAACAAGATCCTCAGGTGATGTGAAAGCACATGCAGGTTTGAGAAGCACTGCTCTAGCATAGACCTTGGTGAATTTCCACATAGCACTAGGCTCCTGACACGCAGACACTCGGCTCTTCACCTCCACGATCCCTTTTGATCCTCATAATAATAATACAATAAAGATATCCTTTTTGTACCCACTTTACAGATGAGGAAATTGAGACTCACAGTGACAGTCACACACCTAATGAGTGGCAGAGATTTGTTCCCAAACCAATTTGCTTCAAATTCAGTGCTCATTGGTAATTCAGTAGAAATCCACAGTAAGGGCCTGAGGAAAGGGTGGCCTGACCAGGAGAACAACAGAGAAGCTATTGCTGGCATGTGTCAAAGTTTGTTACAGTGAACAATTGAAGAAGGCTCCTACAGTAGAGATGGAAAGAAAGAAGGGAGATGTGAGTGGGTATAATTAATGTCTTATAGGAAGATCCAACCAGGCCCTTCTGAGAGCATGGCAAAGCTGTCCCTGAATCCTTTAAGAAAACAAATCCTTCTGATGTTATTACAGGGGACGTGTGGCGGAAGCTCCAGCCATGACATGCTGCCCTATTCTGAGCACGGCTCTCCTGTCCGCCCCCAGCTCAGCTAGCTGCAGTGGTGTTATCCTTCTGTTCCGTTCGTTCAGCAAAATGTCAGTGTGGGAGCAAACCGAGAGTGAATGCGTCTTTCATGTGCCAATTAGTCATGTACCACTAACTGCTTGTGTGTGATTTGTGTGTGTGTGTGTGTGTGTGTGTATGTGTGTGTGTCTGTGGTATGTTATTTAACTTTTCCTTTATTATGGTTGGTCTCCCCACTCAATTTTTATTAAGCTCCATGTGGGTCAGGACTGTCTTGTATTTAACTGGATTCCCCAGAGCACAAGGCAGACACACAGTGTGTATTTAATAAGGTTTATGTGATGGATTGCCTCTTCTGGAGAGTGAAAGCAGCCCAGCCTCACCCAGGGCCCTCAAGCTCCCTCCAGGAAGAGCAGTAGTGCTGGAGGTGACAAGTCCTGATTGCTAAGTGTGTCCATCCCACGGACTGGCCTGACAGTCTCAGATGACCTCCCCATCCAGGGCTCAGGGAATCCCTGGTGCGCCTCACCCTCCACTTTCATCTTCATGGGAAACGGCAACATCACCGCACGTGGGTGTGTGGTGTGAAGACATAAGGTGGGGTTCTCGCCTGGGCAGCTGTTTTGCTGCGTTGTTTTCCTGCCCCTTCCTGAGGAGATAAGATCTAGACAGGCTTGTGGTTCTCTCCCACCGACCCTCAAAGGCAACCAGCAACCAAGTTCCCATTTCTCAGGCGCCTCCTCAGAATCACACCCCGTTTCAATATCTGTAATGAGATCCGGGTCATTTGAAAGCAGCAGCGAAGAAAAACGAAAAACGCAGCTTCCCAGAACACAGGGAAGATCAATGTCTCTGAGCTTCCCTTTCTTCTCTGAAGATCTCCAGGCAAAACTGATTTGCATGGGCTGCCCAGTCAGCACCTCACAGAGGGAGTCTCAAGCCTGAGGTTGCTGGAGATGCTGCCACCTTCCCCGGCCCTGGGGGATGAGGGGAGGTGATGACCTAAAAGAGAACTCACTGTGGGTATCACAGGGGAGCCTAGGGAGAGGGAAGCAGACTGCTCTGGAAAGACAGAAGAATACAAGCCATATATCCCTGAAGAGGGAGAAACAGCTAAAAGGAACAAATGGCTATGCACACAAACCCTGCTTCCTACCTGGCTCTGTAGTCAGATTCCAGTTGCAAGGCGCCCTACGATAATGGACTAACTCCTCTGGAACCCAGGCTGAAGCAGAGGTGGTCTTTCACGCAGAGTGCAGAATCAGCCCTGCTCAGTGAGCCCTGTGACTGGTTTGCTGATTCCTAGTGTGTTCTGCCAGCCCCAGAGGAGGAAAACCTAATTTTGATCACACCTTCTTCTTCCAAGCCTTCTCCTTCTCCTTCGTTCCTCTTCAGACCCCCTCATTTTATAAGCCGGAGATACCAGTCACCTTGATGCAAATACTTACTGAGAAATCAGAGAGAGTGAGTATGAAACATAGCACTGTGCAGAGGGCTTGAAGGGACAGAGGGTAAAAGAATTAGAAATATCTCTTTTTACTTAAAAAGAATCATGCTCTCCTGACCTTAGGTCCCAGAGGTCAGGCTGAGGAGAGGGAGAGAGAGAGAGAGAGAGAGAGAGAGAGAGAGAGAGAGAGAGAGAGAGATTGGGACTCCTTATTCATCTCCTGGTATGAAAGACAGCAGGACAGAGAGGCAGGTATGGCCCCATGGGACCTAGGGGTGGCCTCTCCAAGTGGCCAGTCCAACAGCCTCCCACAACACATCCACATGGAACAAATAAAAGAACTGGTCTCCAGAATGGAAGTCCACCTGGTCACAGCTTTGCAGGGTGTGGAAAAGGGAAAGCTGGTGTATTACTGATGGAATAGCCTGGTTGGAGAAATGAGATTATATAGACTGAGTCTATAGGAATCCCGTCGGTTCCTTTCCGGACCCCTGGTTAGAAAGAATGGAGTCTCTCCCTCTCTGACCTCTTCTTGGTTATGTAACTACATTTAATCCTAGGTAAGGTGTGCCCCTCACTGGACGTCCCCCAGACTTCTGGGGGCTCTGACTTACTGAGGTTAGAGCAGAATAGATTTGAGAAGCCATCAGTCATGCCAATGGAATTGAATAATTTGAAGTACCTCAGGTAGACCCAGAGCACAGCTTGGTTCTAGTTCAATACCCATGCCTCCTCCCAGTACACCTCGAACCCACCAAAAGGCACAGAAGGTGTCTGCCTAAGGCAGAACCGTGTAACCATCAGAGCACAGGCTTTGGGGTCAGAGCCCCTGGTCTTGTATTCTAGCTGCACCATGTACTTTGTAACCTGGACAAAACCATTTGACTTCTCTATACCTCATTTTCTCACATGGAGGAAGGGGATAATAATGGTCTTTGATAGGACTAAATGAGATACTGTGTGTGCCCAGCACTGTGCCTGGGCGGATCAAATGCTCAATTACTAATAGTGATCCTTATTATTTTTTATTCCTATTATCATTGTTTTCCCCCAGATCGGTAGCTTCACTGGGCCTGCAGTGAGTCCTCTCAGAGTGTATTTTTGATGAAGCCAGTCCCCCAGCACTTCCCAAGTCCCAGTAAACTCTTGAGGATGTCAATATGCACAGTTTGCTATATGTTAGTTTAACCGTGATGGCCAGGATATTAACCTGCAGCCTGAGGGTGGGCCTACCTTTTGAGCAGAGTTTGGTGACTCCAACAACTCTGCCTTATGCCTCAGGGTCTGAACCAGCTTTTTCATAGACTGAGATATTAACTATATGAACGTGCCCTTGTCAAAGTTTTATCAACTCCGATGGAAGGATTAAACATGATATTAACGAGCAGCTCTGACTAGGTTTCTGCCAGTCACTGCTTTGCATGACTGCCTCAGCTTCTCTTTCTCTTCCTCTTCCTGTCCTCTCTTTGCTGATCTGGACTCAGCTTGGTATTCTTGTCACATGGTCATTGCCCAGGTGAGCTCAGCTCAGCATGAAACAAACAGCTCATCTAAAGGCACCACACTGTCTGTAGAGGGAGGGAGACCGCCCTCCTCAATCTCAACCTCTGACAAGTGGGCTCTTTCGGTTCCACTTTGCAAAAGCCAGGCAGAAAGGGTTTTCATCTAAGCTTGTGCAGCCCTCCAATGGGGACCACAAGCCGCCCTTTGGGTGCTGGGTGGTCTGCACCCACTCCCTCATAGCACTGTCTGGGGGTCGACCACTCAGCTTTAAAAGATGTCTGGGCACAATTTGTTTTCAAAAGGCTTGTATGTTTGTTATTTTTTGAACTTCAGTTTTAGATCGATTTGGGTGTTCTCCAGAGGAGAGCCATGCTGATTTGGCATTCAACCATTCTCGCTCCCACACTCTCCTCCCTGCTCCCAAGCGTCTTGAATCCCTGCTGCACCAGCTGCTGGTTTGTGCATCTGAGGCTTTTTCGTGTTCTTGGGCCGTGGGGCGTATTTTATAAACACACGGTCAGTTTACACTGCCTGGGAACTTAGGGGCTTTCCTCTCTGCGGGAAACAGCTGTGAGGAGCTTGACCAACCTTTGCTTTGTGGAGAGCAAGACGTCGCCTCTGATCATGCACGTGGGGCAGGTGCACTGGCTGGGTTCCTGTTATTATGCCTGAGGATTCTCCCAGAAACGCTAAGAAGGGAAGCTCATTATGCTCTCCTCCCTCGCTTCCAGTTCAGTTGCTCATAAGTGACTTTGCATACTACAAACCCCCCCATGTGTTCACCTTCACACCATTTGCCAGCAGCACCTTCCACCTTCTGACTGCTATGGGCCTCTGAGGTCACAGAATCATGGAATCAGAAAGCTGGAAGGGACGTCAGGAAAGTCATTCATCCAACAAACTAGATGAGCTTACTATGTACAAAGCACTGTACCAGATTCCATGGGTGAAGGAAGGTAAACAAGACCAAGTCTCTGCCTTGGCAGAAGCAAGACTTCTGGTTCTGTCATCACCTCCATGAAGCCTTCTGTGACCCCCTCCGGCAGGCTCAGGTTGTCTTCCTTTGTGGTCCCATGTCCCTCTGCTAACCACTATCGTGACATCTACATGCTTCAGCGAAACGATCTCCATGTTTTTCTTCCTCATAGAATGTGAGCTTCTGGAGGGTAGGACATGCTGGGTGACACTGAGATTCTGCAGCTCATATCATAAGCTGCAGAATGGTGAAAATAAGAAGAGAATAAAGGTGAGATAAGAAGAGAAATTCTTTGTTTATTAGCCACCAATAATGGTAGATGTTTGGATAAACACCCAAACAAGATGAGGTTGGTGGCTTCCAGAAGAGGAGAGAACTGGAAAAGCCAGCGGGATACCACCAGTCTTGAAAGCCCAAGAGATCAGTCAAAATAGAATCATCCAAGCTACTTCTCTCATGGACCTTCTGCAAACCTTCTCTGCTATGACTGGAGAAGGTTGTATTCATTTGCTAGAACAGCATGACAAAGTACTGCAGACTAGGTGGTTTAAATAACAGACATGTATTCTGTCACAATTCTGAGGCTAGAAGTCTAAGATCGAGGGATAGTAAGATTGGTTTCTTCTGAGAACCTCTCTTCTTGGCTTGCAGATGACCACTTTCTCCCTGTGTCTTCACATGGCCTTTTCTCTAATCTCTTCTTCTGATAAGAACACCACTCCCGTTGGATTAGGGCCCACCTATATGACCTCATTTTACCTTAATTACCTTTCTTAAGACATTGTCTCCAAATACAGTCATATTCTGAGGTACTGGGGGTTAGGAGTTCAACATATGAATTGGTGGGGTGCAGGGGGCAGAGAAACATAATTCTGCCCATAATAGAGATCAACACTCTTGCTCACAGAAGCACCAGAGAGTTCCTGATAAAAGCCACAGCCAATCAATCCAGGATCCAAGAAATAGGCCTGTGACTACCTCCCTTCTTGGCTGACTTACAACTCTGGAGATTCAAAGCTTCAACCAACACTGGTGGCCAAACATAACCCTATTTTGTCACCCCCATTTCCTGTAAATGCCTCCTCATCCCTTCACCTCCCGATAGCACTGGTACTACCTGAGGTTTCTGTAGTTGAGCCAGGGGCAAAAGAAGGTGTCAATGTGGGAAAAAAGTAAAGAAACATGTCTCCTTTGGGACTAGGATGGGAAATGACATTGATGGAGGTGATTTCCAAGGAGAGCTACTGGCTTGTTTCCCAAGCTCATAAGCAGAACATAGAGAAAAGATCCAAATGCCCTGGCTAGATGGAGGAGAGCCAAGCCACCAACAAGCACCAGCAGTGGATTGCTGACTGCCAGCCAGCAGGAACCAAGATGGAGTGGAGAGAGAGGCATGGCAGCCGGATGGCCCTGCCCGCACCACAGCCCCTGCCGTTGGCTCATGCAGGGTCATGAGTCCTCAGCAGCCTCGGTTCCCAGGGTTGTTCTTCACTGTTGGGTGCCAGGTGGCTAAATGTCGTGTTGGAAAAGAGTACAGGATGCAAGCTTCCAGATCAACTGAATCATTGTAACAGACTTGGCTTAGCATGGCTGCACAATGCCAAAAGAGCAGGGACATGTTGCTGACTCAGCACAGAGGAGTTCAAGGACAGGCAGGTGAGGGAGTGGCTAGGGGTGGAGCACGCCCGCTAAGACAACTGGAGTGGCCTAGAGATGCACAGAGCTCAGCCAGCAAGCTGCAACCCAGTTCTCCAGAGGAAGCGAACTTCACAGGCAGGTGTCTCAGCTGCCCCAGAGCCAGGTTTCAAGGTGCGAAGTCCTGGAGGACTTGCAGAATCCAGATGCAGACTTCTCCAGATGTTAGAGCTTCTCCAAAACCATTCCAAGCAGTCCGGATGGCCTGCTCCTGAAATTGCACTATGGCAGGGTACACCAAGTTCAGAAGCCTAGCTCTGGAGCTATAACTCAGGAGATGAGAGCCAACAAACTTCCCTGGACCAGGTGGCATTCTGGGCTTTGCCTGGAGAAAGCCACATTTGTCGCCCAAATACTAGAAGGCTAACAATCAGGAGGAAGAAGGCAGGGGGCGTGGTAGGAAATGGACCCTACCTTAGCAGAAGCAGATAAAAACAGGAGGAGATGAAACTAATGATCATCTTACAAGCGGTGAGCATCAAAAATCATAGGTGCTGCATGTAAGACTCCTTAGTCCACCTGTGGTTCTCCCCTTCCATGGGTAAGAACATAAAATAGCACCTACACATTCTGGGGCAGGATTCTATCGGCTAGAAGGTGGGGAGGATTCCTCTGGCAACGTGATAGACCCATTCGTTCACTCATCAGCACATATTGTTGAACACCTAATTTGTGCCTGGCACTGTGCTTAGTGGTGAACAAGATCAACTCATAGGTCCTACCCTCATGAAGCTCACATTCTAGCAGAGGAAAGATAATCAATTATACAATTCAAACTATTTATAACTGTCACAAATGCTATCAGAGGCTTTGAGAGCATATAATAGGACCTCGTCTGGGAGGTCTGAGAAGGCGTCCATGGAAATGATGCCTAGCCTGGGCTCTGAAAGATGAGTGGGAATTACCTAGATAAAAGGATGGCATGGGGAGAGGGGAGAACATGCAAGGAAAAGGAGAAACACATGCAAAGACCTTGAAGTTGGAAAGAGCATGACAGAATCAAGAAACTAAGAGATCCAGAGTGGCAGGAGTCCAAAGAATGATGTGAGATGGGCCTAAAGAGCATCTTTCTCTAGAAGGTCATATTATGTGGGGCCTTGCAGACTTTCTAAAGGGTTTGACCTTTATCTACGATCAGCAAGGAGCCGTAAAAAGACTCGAAGGAGGAAGAGGTGACATTACTAGGTATGCCAACCTAAGCACTCAGGCCTCCCTTCTTACCTAATGTTGCAGATGGGGAGACTAGACCTTGTGTCTGGGTCCATCATGATCTGAAAACTCTACATTGGACAACTCAAGAGGGTTACTTTGTTTCTAGTGAGCAGAGCAAGCCAAGTAATTTGCAACGATAAAGTTTAGGTTTGCACTTGTGTGTGCAGAAGGGCTGGATGTCCCTGTGGGCTCCAACCTAGGCCACACATTAACTGGTGTCAGCACTGGATTCAGGAAAGAGAAAGTAAGGCTGGCTTCAACAGCACTGCTCCACACTGAGGCCTACAGGTGGGAGGTGTGACAGGTTACAGTGCTTTTTTCATGGTACCATTGAGATCAAGCTAAAGCATGCGAGCTGCTCTCCATCTCTGAAACTCTGTGGTTCACAGCAAATTCCATCACAAACAGAAAGGCAGTCTCTTCTCCATTCACCCAAAGGGAATGTCTAATGCTCCAGTCTGGTAGGATTTTCCTAACTGCTCTGAGCCACACAGTCTCTTCTCTGACCCCAAACAGGAAGAATGTAGAGAGGGTCCTTCTGGTCCCAGTGACCTTCAAAAAGAATTCCAGCAAATTCTTCCCCCACCTCTGAGCCAACCACCCTCCCTGGCACCCCAGTCTTCATGTCCAAGGTGCAAAGACTCGTCTTAGAAGTCACTAATAAGAGTAGAGTGATTCTGGATAAGACTACATGGCCCCACTTCTGTGGGCTTCTTTCCCACCTGCCTGTGAGAAATGGCTCCTGAGCTCAGCCTCTCATACCTTCGTGCCCCCTCCTGCTCCAAAGCCTGGACTCACACGAGCCAGTCTCATCTCACACACATGCAGGACTGACGACAAACCTAATGTCCTGTCACAGGCTTCCCACGGCCTCATCTAGCATGAAACAGATGGAGAAGCGGCTCTGCGGCCTTCTGAGAAAGGGAAAATGCAAGTATCACCTGAGTATAAGACCTTCTGCAGGAGATGGACATTCATGCAACTCACACCCCACCCACCCCCCAGCACAAGAGTCCTGGGGACACACATGCACATACACATCTGTCCCCCAAATGCTCACATGGCCACCACAAGCACTGAAAAAGAAGGATGTGTCCCTTTATCTCATCCTCATCTCCCCCCAGTGTAAAGCTGGGGGTCAGGTGCCTGGCAAAACAGTCAACCTGAGTCCAGAAGAAACTGTTACCACTTGGAAACATTCTCATCTAGAACCTTCCTGCCTTTGGCTGCAGATGGGCCAGGACCAGAGCAAGGCACCTCCTTGAGGCCGCTCAGTGAGCGTGGACACGAGGCAGTTTCACAGGGCACACTCAGGGACTCCAGGTTCCATGCTGGGCCCCGCTGCAGCCAGACCCTAGGGCAGCCCCGTGTGAGGACTATTCCAGTATGTAGGTGCTGTGGCAGCTTCAGTCTCAGTGAGACCACACCCCTTCCTCCCTTTCCTCCTCACCAAGACACCCTAAGTCAGGACATTCATGCAATTTTTGTGTGTGCTTAGCCTGAGCCCCTTTCCGATCCTTGGGCACCAGACACAATGGATTTTCACTTCTTTTCCACCTGAGGCTCCGACAGCCTGTGATTCTTGATCTATTCTTGAATAGTAATTCAGCGCATGCCTACAAAAGAGAGCCCCCTTTGGCCACTCCTCAAAACGCTCCTGAGGTCCCCAGACAGACCCACACCCCACAGGCAGGAAGAGGAAGCACTACAGTGACAGAGCTCCCCCTGCTGACCGCTCAGTGTGGTGGCAGGCCCAGGAAGGCTTGTGGGGTGAGTCTCTCTCCTAATCAACGTTCTGTGAAACTTGGTTCCCTGAATACCTTCCAGCTCCCCTCAATCCACCACTCCCAAATAAGGACAGCTTATCCAGGAGATCTTGAGAAGCAAATGCCTTTATGTCGGTGCCAAGGCTCCCCAGACAACACAGAACTTCAGGCAGAACTTGAAATGACACCCAGGCCAGGCCCTTAACCCAGTACTGGGCCAGACTGATGGGATGTGTTCCAGGGTCCTCAATGCACCGAGCTCAAAGAATCATGTGTGCCAGGAGATTCAAATAAGTGCCCACGCTGACCGCCACCCAGAGAGTTGGCCTACCCCTCCCCAAAGGACTTCTTAGACACTTTGCCCACCTCTCACACTTAAGCACATGCCTACAGCTTCAGAGGGACCTGTTGATGTCCATGAAATGAGTAATAATATAATATACTTGGTTCTCAGCATACATGACATTGGTTATCTCATTTAATGCTCAATACCTGTACAAGCCCCCTGCTCATTAAGCAGATGTCACCAATCAGATGAGGAAACTGAGGCATGGAGAGATGAGGTCATGTGCCAGAGCTATTGAGCTGAGGACCCTAAAGAGTAGGCATCTGGGAACTAGGAAACTTCTGAGGCCTGAGCTCTCAGGATCCTTCCAAACGAAAAGAACCAAACTCTCCCTCCTTAGGCACTGAGTTCACCATAGGAACCCTCCTCAGATCTGTACAGCCTTAGAGCCACCAACACTCCTGGAGAAGCAAACAGAGGAGGGGAATTGGTACAGGCTCATAGACTTGACTGGCCTCTCCTGTCCTGACCATCACTATGAAATGCATCTTCAGAAGGGTCCAGGAGAGCGGTCAACTGGAGGGATGCTAGAGCTCCTCACGGGTTCGACCTCAGGGCATCTCCCATCACAGCCTCAGTTGGTATAACCTTGTCCCACACCACTTGGTGTAGGATTCACCTTGAGGTAAGTTTTGCTGTAAGACAACAAATGCTCATTTGTTCACAGTTATGAGAGTTCATTAATCAACGCAGCAGCAGCAGCATAAATGAATGCTAATTGGCTTCAAAGTTATTCATCATCATTAAAGCTGAAAGATTGTGTGGTTACTAATCAACCAGACTTAAAGATAAGAGTAAAAGATTTACCAGTCAGTTAGGTATTCATTTATTAATTCAGTAGATTTTACCTATAATAGTACCTTCCAGAGAAAGACATTGTATTAGGTGCTTGAAAAGATGAATAAAATATCCCTATCCTCAAGTAATTCAAACCTTAGTAGAGCACGATATGAGAAGTCCTCAAATATGCCAAGTGCCACTGGAGGGTACAAACTGCCATGATAGTACAGAGAGGGGGTGATCATGTTCCTCTGGGCAATCACAGAGGACTTCATGAAGGAGGTGAGATTTGGGCTGGGTCTTGAAAAGTGGGTAGAAGCAGAACAGACAGAGATGGTGGAACATGCATTCCAGGGAGAACATGTACAGTGGCAGAGGTGGGGGAAATGAAGGGTATTTTTTGGAAACAGTGAGGATTTCTGATAGTAGCAGCATTTGTGTATAGGGAATAGTTCACAAGCATGGCTCAGGCCTGCCATGTGCCAGGCTGTGTGCTACATGCAGGCTGTATACTAATCATGGGGATACACCACTAAACAAAACAAGGTCTCTGACCTCACGGAGCTACAGTTCCTCCAAGGATAAGGCTGAAAAGGAAAATGGAGAAGCCCCAATTCTACCCTTTGAAGTAGTTTGGGGGTTTTCAAGTTAGCACTGGAGAGTTAGTGACAGTTTTTCATATTGAAAGGTTGTGATCAGAGTCCTTTGGAAGATTGATCTGGCCCCAGAGTATAAGGCAAATTTCAGAAGAAAGAAGCAAAAAATTGAAAGTCCCATTAGGAAGCTATTGCAATAACTTAGATGAGACATGATGACCAAAACCATGGTGACAGGTAAAAAGGAAAGTAAAGGTATGAATGGAACAAATACTACCCAGATAGACTGTCCTGAATTTGGGAATTCGCTGGATGCAGAAGCAGGACAAGAAAAGCATCAGACTGAACTGGGCTCTAGAGCGCAGTGACTTAGAGAATGCTGGTGCCGTTACCAGGAGTCAAGAGGAACACATTGGGATGGAAAGATGATGCGTAAAGGGAGACTATGCCCAATGTCTTGCCCACAAGGAGGCAAGGGGTGTTCCATTCAAAGAGAGATGAGAATAGCTAAGAAACCTAGAAGAGAGGGCCGGTGGGAAGGGAAGGGAAATATAAAAATGGCAAAGGAGGGCTAGATAGTGAGCAGTTACATCTCCTCAAGACCCTGGCACTTATTGTTGTCTCTACATGTCTCCAGAGCTCTTTAAAATACATTTTCTTTCCTAAAAACCATAGCTTCTCCCCCAGAAGACCATGCAACAGAGAATACAGTAGCAATATGTGTGACAAACGTGGTGGGGATATTGAAAGGGATTTGGATTCTAGTGGACGTGGGTGGCCCAGGGTCTTCATCTCCAATGTCCCTGGCAGTTCTCATGCTTTACCTTGGCTTCTCCTCTGACAGTCATTCTCCTTCCATGTTCCAGAGACCCCAACTCCTGGTCCAAAGATCCTGACTCATCAGTTTTTCCATTACCCCCAGAGTCCAGGCTGGTCCTATTCCAGATGATGGCTACCACTGGCATCAGAAGGAGCAGATCAGAAGTCACGCTCTTGGCCCACACCCAGGGCCTCTTACCTACCCCCTCACCCCTATCACACTACATCAGAGGCAGGCAGGCCCAGGCAGGTCTGGCAGGGCAGCTCGCAGGCTGGGGTGGGAAAGTGACCTTTCCTCGGAGTTTACTCCAAGTGCATGTGCTCTAACAGAGCATGTCCTTTGGGACCAACCTCACAGGGACTATGGTTGGCACAAGTAGGACATTTCTCAGGCTTCCAGCAGCCAAATACAAGCATCTCCAATTTGAAATCCCACCAGCAGTCTCAAAAACAGAATGAAAATCAATTTCCTACAAAGGAATGGATTTGCTTGGAGACCTAGAATTCCCTGAGTGGCAGAGTTTCTTCACAGATGGGTAAGAAAAGTCACTGCTGCCTCCATTTTCCTGTTGGAACATGTCTTTTCTCTCATGATGCCATTAAACAAACCCCGGCAAATTGAAAAATAATTATTAAATGATCAGTTCTCTACACATCTCCAGCCCAGGAGATTAGAGGAAAAATGAGATCCATGCACAGAAAGATTCTCCTCTTTCTGGAGAAATGCAGCCACATTTATAGACTTTCTGAGCTGTGGAACCAAGCAGGATCCTCCAAGAGAGGCCAGGAGAGAGATGGTCAGCAGGCCAGGAGAGTCATCGTCACTCTCCCGACATTGCTGATGACCCAGATAACCGACCTCTGCTCACAGCTCGCAAAGTGCTCTTACCTCACCCAGGCAATATATGGCTAACTCCACATGAAAGGACAGAAGAATAAAAAGGGATTTTTCCTAATAAATATTCTTTTGCAGCTAATCCACCCTTTGTAACTGTCAGGCTTCATGGGGCTGGCAACGAGCCCATCAGATAACAATGCAGCTGTGACCTGAGAAACGTGAGAAGAGGAGCAGATTAATAAAGATGAAAAACATGTTTGGTAACTGTGTCTGAGGGGAGGTATGAGGGGAGTCCTCAGAGGGATACCCTGACAGCTCAGGGACCCCAAAACCAATGCCACCCAGAAGCTGCGGCTACCCCACAGGGTGGGGGTCAGATGTGTGGGCCCTGAAAGTAATCAGCTGGTTTCTCTTACTTTTTGCACAGGCATTTGCTTGCTGAACCTTCCTGAGCTGGCTTAATGGTAAATGGCAATAAAATGGCAGAGCTGTCACATCACAAAAGGCACATTCTTTTGGTGTCTCTGATCCCCAGCGTTAAACTGAGGATACACACAGCTCTGCAGGGAGGCAACCCGAGGCAGTAGCACGCTGCCCTCCCACTCTGACAATTCCCCGATAAGCAGCTCCATCTGAGGATGAATTTGTAGGGAGAGGGATTTGACCAATGACCATGAGTTAGGACAAGTGGCCCGACAAGTTTGTGGGTAAGGTGGAGATACCAGGGCAGAAAATGTCTGAGTTAGGGCTGTCCTGAAAACTCTGGGATTTGTATCAAGTATACAATGGAAATACTGGACTTCTTGGCTAATTGATATGACAAGGACGATTACATAGATGAAAGAAGAAGAAGAAGATGAACGAATTGAGTTCCTTGTTTACATCTCTACCTGTTTCTCCAGTCTCCCTCCCTCCATCATTGTCTATAATTATATCCTAAAGAAGGAGCTCCCGCAAACCAGCCCTCAGGATTTCTTCAAACCCAACCACATGGTTCCTGCTGCTTTTCTTTGCATCCCTGTCCTGTGAGCCTACACAGGTCATGCTGACCTACAGAGCCTTTCAGAGCCTCCAATCACAGATCCTCCCCCTCTACCCAAAAGGAACTGGAAACTGCAGGCTTGGGCTCTACAGTAACCACATGGGGAACAGCAGGCCAGTGGGGAGAATAATCAAGCATCAATAGTGCCGTTCCCCATCCAGTTAAACTTTGGCCCAGAGGCCCAGAGCCCCAGGACAGAAAGCCCAAGGTTAAATCTTTTTTGACTCCCCTCTGCTATCCAGCCGTTCTCTCCTATGGGGAGTTACTCCTAGCCCTTGGTCATCAGCTGTCTGGAGCAGTTCAAGAAAAGTGGGCGTACAGGCATTCCCTCAGCTCCCTGAAGAGCCAGCATGAATGATACCAGCATGACAGACACCCAGGAAGTGCTCCAGGGCCAGCCTCTGATAACCAGGAAGACAGAGGGAGGGTCTTGGGAGCTCAAGGAAGAGTAGGTCCAATGATAGACCACTAAATAATTAAGCAAAATTATAAGCACTATATTAGACCACTCAGTATGGTCCAAGGAGTGTTCCAAATTTTTTCCATTCACAACTTTGTCCCATCGTCACAGCAACCTACTTTTATTTATTGAGGTAAAAGTCACATAATATAAAATTCACCATTTTACTTTTTATTTTTTTAATATTTAAGTATAGTTGGTATACAATATGATGTTAGTTATATTAGTTTTAGGTGTACACTATAGTGATTTGACAATTTTTTACCTTACAATGTGATCACCCCATTAATTCTATTATTCATCTGTCACCATGGGAACTTATCACACAATATTATTGATTATATTCCCCTTAACCTTTTTCACTCATCCTCTCCCCTCTGGCAACCATACCTTTGGTCTCTGTTTCTATGTGTCCATTTTTGTTTTGTTTTGTTTGTTTTGTGTTTTTTTAGACTCCACATAAAAGCGAAACTATACAGTATTTGTCTTTCTCTGTTTGATTTATTTCACTTAGCATAATACGCTCTAGGTCCATTCACGTTGTCGCAAATGGCAAGATTACATTTGTTTTGATTGCTGTGTTATATATGTTATATATTATATATTTTTATACATATCATACATATTTTATATATATATACACATATATGTATATATATGTGTATATATATATATAATATATATATATGTATATATATATCACATCTTCTTTTTTCTTTTTTTTAAGATTTTATTGGGGAAGAGGAACAGGACTTTATTGGGGAACAGTGTGTACTTCCAGGCCTTTTTTCCCCCCCCCCAAGTTGTTGACCTTTCAATCTTAGTTGTGGAGGGTGCAGTTCAGCTTCAAGTTGTTGTCCTTTCAGTCTTAGTTGTGGGGGGCGCAGCTCAGCTCCAGATCCAGGTGCCGTTTTCTAGTTGCAGGGGGCACAACCCACCATCCCTTGCGGGAGTCGAACCGGCAACCTTGAGGTTGAGAGGACGCGCACCAACCAACTGAGCCATCTGGGAGCTCAGCGGCAGCTCAGCTCAAGGTGCTGTGTTCAATTTTTAGTTGCAGGGGGCGCTGCCCACCATCCCTTGCGGGAGTCGAGGGATTGAACTGGCAACCTTGTGGTTGAGAGCCCACTGTCCCATGTGGGAATCCAACTGGCAGCCTTCGGAGTTAGGAGCATGGAGCTCTAACCGCCTGAGCCACCGGGCCGGCCCCCTATATCACATCTTCTTTACTCATTCATCTATCAATGGACATCTAGGTTGCTTCCATATCTCGGCTATTGTAAACAACGCTGCGAAAAACATAAAGAAGCATATATCTTTTCAAATTAGCATTTTCATTTCCTTTGGATACTCAGAAGTGGAATTGCTGAGTCATAGGGTGGATCTATTTTTAATTTTGGGGGGAATCTCCATAGTGTTTTCTATAGTGGCTGAACCAATTTGCTCTGCCACCAACAGTGGAGAAGAATTCCCTTTTCTCCACATCCTTGCCAACACATGTTATAGTTGACTTTTTGATAATAACCATTCTGACTGGTGTGAGGTGGTATCTCATTGTGGTTTTGTTTTGCATGTTTCTGATGATTACTGATGTTGAGCATCATTTCATATGTCTGTTGTCATCTGTATGTCTTCTTTGGAGAAATGTCTTTTCATGTCTTCTGCCCATTTTTTATTGGAGTATTTATTTTTATGCTATTGAGTTGTACGAGTTCCTTGTATATTTTGGATATCAGCCCCTTATCAGATATATCATTTGCAAATATATTCTCCCATTCAGTAGGCTGCCTTTTTGTTTTGTTGGAGGCTTCCTTTGCTGTACAGAAGATTTTTAGTTTGATGAAGTCCCATTTATTTTTTCTTTTGTTTCCCTTGCTCCAAAAAGGTATTACTCAAACTGATGTCAAACACTACGTAGTTTACTACCTATGTTGTCTTCTAACAGTTTTATGGTTTCAGGCCTTACATTTAAGTCTTTAATCCATTTGGAGTTTATTTTTGTATATGCTGTAAGAGAGTGGTCCATTTTCAGGATTTTGCGTGTATCTGTACTTTTCCCAACACCATTTATTGAAGAGACTGTCATTTCTCCATTGTATATTCTTGCTTCCTTTCTCGCAGATTAGTTGACCATGGGTTTAGCTCTGGACCCTCTATTCTGTTCCATTGATCTATGTGTCTGTTTTTATGCCAGTACCATGTTGTTTTGATACTATACTCTTGTAGTATAGTTGAAATCAGGGAGTGTGATACCTCCAACTTTGTTCTTCTTTCTCAAGATGGCTTTGGTTATTTGTGGTCTTTTGTAGTTCCATACAAATTTTAGGATTATTTATTCTAGTTCTGAGAAGAATGTCATTGGTATTTTGATAGGGATTGCATTGAATGTCTAGATTGCTTTGAGTAATATGGTCATTCTAACAATTAAAAATCACCATTTTAAATATTTGTAAGTATATAATTTGGTGACTTCCAGTACATTCATCATGTTGTGCAACCATCCCCCTATTTAATTCCAGAACATTTTTATCAGCCCCCAAATCAAACACCATGCCTTTTAAGCAGTTACTCACAAGAACCTGCTTTTGAGGTAGTGACCCCTACTGACAAAGCTTAACATCATGCTTGCTGGAGGGAGAAATGCTTAGAGACCAACCAGCGTTGCAGAGCAAGTGTTGGAAGGTGAACTTGGAGCCAGAGGCAATAAATAGATAAAAGGCACATTATTCAAATTTTGCACATGAGGAAATAGAGCATGGGACATTAAGTAACTTGCTCCAGGTCACACAAGTAAAGTCAGGCTGTCTGACTCCAGAATGAGGCAGATACTTCTATCTGGAAGATAAAGGCTAAGAAGAAAGATGCTTCATATCTTCTCAACGATAAACAGTACAGATGAGGTTTTCATGAATTTGCTGACTAAACCTGAAGATATTAGGGAAAAAGGCACATTTATGGAACTTTGAACCAGATAGTTTTAGGAAATTGAATGGAAGCACTCGAGAAGATTAGTAAACCTGTGAAATTCATTAGCTAGAGAGACACGGGCCTGCCTAAATAGGCCAAGAATTTCAGTAGCAAATAATGAGAATTTGCTGAGCAAAGTACCATATGAGGCACAATGGACAATACAAAGAAATGACTCCCCAACTTCTCCTTCAATGGCTCCCACTTAATTTCTCATATCTTCCCAGGTTATGTTCTCTATTCAAGCCCTGATATAGGGCCTACTGTCATCATACACTCCTTAGTCTTTCGGGGCTCTGTACTGTTGTTCTTTTGTTTTGTTTTCCATCTATAGAGGATTCTCTTCTCTTCTTAATTTATCTGAATCCTGTCCCTTCTGATTAGCACAGGCCTTGGTGAGCTCTTTTATTTGAAGGCAGAAAAGGCACAACAATAATCATAGTAATTAACAGTTATAATTAACACAATAATAATAATAATTAACACCTTGCCATGTGTCATGCACGGTGACAAGCACTTTTCAATGCATGACCTCATTTAATCCTCACAAAAGAACCCAGACGAGGAAACTGAAACCTAGAGAGGTTGGAAAACTTACTCAAAGTAATAAAGCACTAAGTGGCAGATCCAAGATTAGAATGTGGTCTTTGTGATTCCAGAACCTAATCCCTTAACCTATTAGGGGGCCTCTCAACTGAGTCTGGCCATCTGTAGCCCTTCATCATATGGAGCTAATATCGTTTCCTCATTATTCCACACAGACTGGCCTTTCCTTCCTACCAGGTTACTTCAAGGCCAGGTGCCATGACATAACAGCAGCTCAGCACAGTGCCTCACATATACAGATCCATCTCCTCCTTCTCACTGTGCCCCCAAAGTGTCCATGTCAGTGACGAAATGGTTCCACCTCCAGAAGCAGAAATTAATGGATTTATCTGAAGGGAGAACTGGTCCTTGCACTTTGACCCAGAGAATAAAGGAGGAATATAGTTTCAGTAATGTACTAAGAGGTGAACTGGGGGTGGGGAAGTGCAATGCAAGCTGCACATGTCGCTTTGTGGCTGAACCCCGGGCTCAGCATGAATGTCAGCCTAATAATAATAACAACAATCCCATTTTTCAAGCCTCTGATATGTGTTAGGCCCTGTCCTAAGCTCTGAATTTACACAGCTCATGAGTCTACATACTGAACCTACAAGGTAGGTAGTGTGATTATCGCTCCTTTATGGATGAAGAAATCAAAACTCAGAGAAGTAACTTTTCTAAAAGATCCTAGCTGCTAAATAATAATTTTAGAATTTGAACTCAAGGTTTTCTGATTCCAGAATTAGAGAGGAGAGGAAGACCCCCAAAAACCTATTTAAGGAATAGCACTTCTCACCTGAGTTCAAATATTCAACTTTGATAAACTTTTCAAATTATCAAATATTCATGACATATAAAGAGGTGTTAGGTGATATATAAAAGATATGGCTGCTGCTGTGGAAAGGCTCATAATTTAGGCAAGAGGATAGAAGAAGGGAAAAAAGTGGGACCACTGCCAGGGCTAGACAACAACAAAATGGGCTGCTTTGTGAGGGAGCTGATGGGAGTAGAATAAAAGCACAGGAAATTTAGGTAAGGGATCTGATTACATAAATTCTAATTTGTTTTCCAACACTAATAGTCTGTGCTTCTGTTAATTGACCAACAGTCAACAGGAGATGTAAGAAGTCAATTCTAGCAAAGTTCAGAGCTGAGGACACATGCTTCATAGCCATCAGCATGAAAGTAGTAGATGCTGTCACAAGAGTCGCTGGGGTTCCCAGTGCAGGACACAGAGAGGGATCAGAGCAGAAGCCAGAGAACTGGATAGCAAGGAACACTGAGAATAGAGCCCAGGAGACTGTCAGAGATAAGGAGAATATAACAAGCTGGTCAGAAGGCAGCAGCAAGAGGGAGAATAGCTCAGTGCAAATCAGTGAGCCCTTAGGAGTAGCTACTTTTCATGCCTTTGACATTGTAGTCATTAACAAGTATTCCTTGAGTGTTACTCTGCGCCAGGCTCTGTTCCTGGAGCTAGAAAGACAGCAATAAACACACAGGTAAAGCCCAGCTCTCATTACGCTGACACCCTTGGGGAATGCTTATGAACGGGCATTTCATTGTGGGGTGACATAGAGCAGGATCCCTATGCCCAAAGCACTCAAAGCTGGCCTATGGCTACTAAACAAACACATGGCAAGCTACATTGCAATCCAATATTTAAGTAAGATGTAAAGAAAATAAAGGAGAAAAACTAGCAAGTCAAATAAAATTGTGTCCTGCCAGGTAGAACATGTTCGAAGGCAGGGAAGAATGCTAAACAAATTTAATTGAATACTGCTTTAGGCTGTTTAAAAAATAAACGTTCATATTTTTTAGGAACTGAATCTTACTTACTTCTCAAATAATAGATGTGTCCCTCCTAGGAGTAGTTCTAGGAGCCCTGTCATCTCAGCTGGGCCCAGCCAGGCACTTTCCAGAAGGGGAGGCAGGAAGGAGCTGGTGTTCAGAATTCATTCATAAACCAGCATTTATTGTTCACACTGGGTCAAAGACATAAAATGGTCATAAGATGTACACCAAAGACAGAAGGGATCTTAAAGATGATCCAGTCTGGTTTCTTTATTTTATAAATTAAGAAACTGAGGCATGGGAGATAAACTGTTTTGCCCCTGCTTAATTGATGTCATTGGCAGACTCAAATCCAAGTTTCCTAGTGAGCACTCTTCCTCCGGATAGAAAAAGGACCATCTGTCCAGGAAGAGGTGGGGAGGCAGGGAATTTCTGAGGGCCTCCTCGACAATATCTTTATTGACCCACCTCACCTGTCACTCTCCCTGCCTCTCTCTTTTTCATCAGCCATTCGTTCTGGCTGCAGAATATAAGATGTCACTGGCACGTCTCTACAGTTCAGACCTCAACTGGTCCTGGGAGTCTCCAGCAAGATGAAACTCAGAAAGACTGGTGCAGGCTTCCCCAGGGCTGCCTAGTTCTGACCAGAACTCTGAAGTGTAGCAGTACGTGCCCTGGAGGATCCAAAACCCATCTCAGCTTCTCAAAGCAAACAGAGATGAGGGCACCAGGCACAGGCAAGGCAAAAGAGCTCTTTGGTGGTTCTCTTGGCTGCAATGCACCTGCACCAGCACCACCCAGGGTTCGGAAGGAAATCCAACAATCCAGCCTCGGTCTCCACTGGGCCAAGGGAAGCTTCAAGCCCTACTCTGTTCTCAAGGGCTGAGACCAGGAGTGAGCAAGATATCCAGGGTAGTGTTGGACAACACGAGGCCTCTTGAGAGGGGGTGGGGACTGGAGAAGGTCGGCCGCCACAACAGGTGGGAAGGGGAAGAAGGACTCTTGTTTCCCTGGAGGCTGCACCCTGCCCTGGAGAGAGCAGCTCCCCAGAAATGATACTTGAGGGCCTGGCTTGGGGCCACGAGAGCATAGAGCTGAGGGTTTGGTTTCCCCTTTACAAATGGAGGCAGGCAAGGAAAGGAATTCTTTGGCTGAGTAACACAATACTTGTGGGTCCAGCCCACCAGGCTTGGCCCTGGGAAGAGCAAACAAGCTGCCTGCCCTGTCCCAACAGGTTTGTGGACACTGGCTGCCAGCTGCCACTCACTGCGCTGAGGTGTGGATGTGGAAGCCAATCCTGGAGAAGTGGGGATGCTGGGGAAGATCTCTACCCTAGTCCAGCCTCAACCCCCCAGAGCAAGGCCAGGGCCCGGCACTTAATGCTACCAAACCATTAGATGTAACTCTGTACCCCCACCTGAACTGATGCTATATCAGTTCCCACTTTCCTCACTGACCCAGGCCCCAGAACACAACTGTAAGTCCAGGGTTTCTTCTCTATACACCCCATAAATTGAGGGACTTACCATATACTACTTGCCCAGATGGTGTGCCTCCCCCACTGATGTATACATATGTGTTCTGCATATCACAAGCCAGGAGCAAGCACCTGTGACCCAAATGGTCAGCCACAGAAGTCAAATGTTAACAACAATAGCATTCCTGAAATATTCTGCAATTTACAAAGTACTTTTTACAGATATTTCTATCCTCCTAACAACATTCTAAGTTAAGCATCATCATCTCCCCATTTTACAGATACAGAAGGAAGAGGCTCAAACGGGTATTCATTGCAGTGGCAAAGTCAGGTCTTGACCCCAAGCTACCTAACTCTACTTTCCACACTGGATCTGTCGCTACAGACCAGCAGCTTGATCATTGGTATTGGTGATCAGTAGAAGGGGTTATAACTGACTATGGCTTTGCTACCCCTGGCTTTCCAAACCTGGCATCTGAATGAATGAGAGGGTATCACCTGGCAGCCTGAGGACAAACTTGGGTACAGATCTCCCTGAATCCTGCACCCACAGGCCGCCAGCCCAGGCCACAGCACAGCAGAGTCCCCACCCACTGGCAGACGCAGGCTCACCTCTCCCTCCACCCGCCCTGCCACACACTTCAGACCAACATCCTCCATGCTGTTTGTTTTGCTGAGAGTTTCCGTTGGCTCGCGTGTGGGTGTTTGTTGTATTTCTCCTGCAGATGGCAGGCAGCGTGCCCTCCCCGCCATCACCCCATCCCGAGGGCTGTGTGGAAAGCAGACGCTGCAGGACAGAACAAAAGCCTAACAGGTGAACAGCCCGTCTGCCGGCATCTTTTATCCAACCCAAGTCCAGACAATATCTTTACAAAATTCCTTTCAACTCCCCCATCATCTGGGGCTCTGCCTGTCTGGCTCCCAACCAACTGGAGCCCCCAACATGCCCCCACCCTCATAGAGACATCTGCTCTTCTCATGGGGCAAAGGACACACAGTTCCAAAAAGCAATTTGCTTTGTTTGGGGCAGGAGTTTATTTTGTTCTGGTTTGCTTTTTGGCTTTTATCTATTAGGGCCCCTCAGAACCCAGAGACCCCCATGCTCACAGAAACTTCTGGCTAAAAGAGAGGGATGTATTGATCTGTGGAAGGCAGAAGATAATTCTCATCCTCCATGTTCAGATCTCCCCTCAGCAGAAGGGCCCACAGCGACCCTCCAATTTTACTGCCCCTGAAAATGTCCTTGATGCTAGAAAAGGATAGAGTTTCTCTGCTTTTAAAGCAAATGTATCTCATCCCCAAATTCCCATCTGGGCCCAAGAGCTGTGCTCAGCTTGAGGACTGGTGTCGCCCCCTCTGGCAATACTGTGGGCCAACGCCAGCTCCCACGGGATACAGGGGCTGGCAATCTTCTGAGTGTCCTTCTGCCCATGCCTGAGCAAGAGGTTCCATAGCAAATGCCTTCAGCCATTCCCTGTACCCCCACCACTGCCCAGTGATCAGGAAGCAGGCCGACACCCCAGTTCTCAACCTGTGGTCTCTTACCTGCTTCTACCACTCTGCCCAGGTTCTCAAATTGATGGCTTGGCTACCCAGCCCTCCTGGGTTTTCTTTTCGGCCCCAGTCATTTCTTGGGTGATCTCCATCAGCAACACATCTTATAGCTCAAAGGCCCATCTTATTCCACCCTCATGCTCAGCTCAGATCTGCAGGACCCCAGATAGGTCCAGAGCCTGCAGGGAGGAGGAACTAAAGTCTACTACTCCTGACCCCTGCTGGACAAAGTTTTTGCCCACCTGGAAGTAGGACCTTAGAGACGTCCAAGCCAACTCTGTCATCAACGACCTAGAAGCAGCTAAAGATGCTGCTTAAGGGAAAAGGCAAAGGAACATGCCAGGGCATCCATAGAGCCATCAGCAGGCAGGCAACAGGAGTCTCTGGGGCCTCCCACTGGCAGTTCTGCAGATGCTGACACAGGGTCCCAGACTCCTGAGACCGGACTCCATAGTTTGTGGGTTAAACTGCTGACTCCAACTCATGCAGGCCAAACGCTAACACAGAAAGAGAACTTGGGCCCTGATGTGCAGAAGCTGCTTTGCCCAGTCCCTAAAGACACAATGGGACCCAGAGCACATTGGCAGCCTGCACCCTATGCTTTCCAACATGAACCCCTGTCTTCCCAGCCCCTACCCCCTCACCTGCCCTGGCCTCCAGACCTTCAAGGCCTGGCCCCTTCCTAACTGAAGCCAAGTCTTCTCTTAGGGCATTTCTTCCAGTGCTTACCAAATCCCACCAGGTATTTTAGTTATCTAAGTACACATTTTATCTGTAAATTCGTGAAGGACAGAACTATCTTACTCATCTCTGTTCTCAGACCTCCCACTGCTCCCTGCCCCCAGCACCTAGCACTGTACCTTCCATAAGCAAACATTAAATATTTTCTGGATCAATAAATCCAGGTTAATCCCCCTAAGTCCTTCTGATAGGCCACTCGGGATCCTGGCTAATGGTTGAGAGAAAAAAAAATTACAAGAAAACCAAAACATGTCCACTCCTCAGCAACAATATATATTACTCAAAGTTTCAAAAGAGAGAATGCTAGAGAACGCCCTGGTAATATTGTCAGAGGGTCCCTGGATAGAAGAATCTTCCCCATTCTTACTGGACATTGTCCTGAATTTCCAGTTATACTTTTCTGGTGACACTTCTGTCCCTACACTCCTATTCATCCATGAGAAACTTCTGGTGGACACATTAAACACTTTTCCAAAACCCCAATTTTCTGAACTTGAGGCAAAACAGGCTTCCCTTGCCTGGGGTGCTGGGTGTTGCCCCGTCCATCCCGCGTGTAAGGCTGCCCTGTCTCCCTCACACACACCCCAGCGGGTGGCAGCTGAGCCTCTGTGGTCAGGACCCCAGTGAGGCCTCCTGGTGATTTGCATATAATCGCACACAATGCCAGGCACAACAAAGCCACTCCACACAGCAGAGCCTTCTCAGCTGACTTTCAGGTTTAATCTCCTTAATACAAAAGTTTCTGCTTTGCTTTGGATGGGTTCTGGGACTCTTGCTAATGATGCTAAACAAATAATCGCCCTTTATCCCCCTCCAGGAGACTTTGCCCCTCGCATTATGGCCGCACAAGCCTGGTTGTTGTGGTTTACGGGCCAGGCCTGCACCTGCACTGTTTGTGTGAGATCACTGGGCACCCACAGAGCTCTTTAAAGGGAGCAGAGCACAGTGGGGCAGGGGCAGCCAGGAGAAGGCACCAGCCCAAGGGCTACTTGAACCCCTCACCAGACACCAGCTCTAGGCTTCCCACACTCACATAGGCCCCTGTTCTTCCCCCAACCACCACCATCCCACCTCACTCACCCCATGCCCTGCTCCCAAAATCCAGCTCCTTCTTTACTGGTCTTCCAAGTTGATCCTTATCCTTTTCCAGACAGTGTTCAGCCCCCTCATACTTCCCCTCCCAGACTCACCCAGCCCCTCCATTTACGCACCCTTTGCCCCACTATCTGAGAGTCACTGAGTAGATCAGTTTCCTATTTATTTCAGCACTCCACCCCTAGGACTCATAGGGTCGCCCAAGCAGAGAGTCTCTAGGACACTATTTCAGAGTGATACTTAATACCTTTAGTCTTGGCTCCAGCCCTCTGCCACATCATTTTGAAAATGAACCATGATCTCCTGTCTCATATTGATACGGGATTTGGAAGTCTATAATTAAGCAGGTGGCCTAGAGGGGAGAGCCTTGGCTGTCTTGATTTATTGCTATGTAATAACCCCCAAATCTAGAAGTATAAAGCAACAATCATTTTATTATATCTCACAATGTTGTCACTCAGAAATTTGTTGAGGGCAATTCTTCTGCTCTATGTGGCATCAATAGGAGTTATTCTGTGGTACTCAGCTGGTAAATGGGCTGATCTGGGAGTCTAAGACAGTGTCACTCTCAGGTCTTATGACTTGGTAAGTGTCGCCAGAAGGCTTGGCTCTGCTGGGACTATTGACCAAAGGGCCTATCCTTACATAGCAAATCAAGGCTGCCAGATAGAATGTTCCAAAAGAACTGGACAGAAGCTGAAAGTCTTCATATGACCTAAGTTCAGAAATCCCAGAACCTCACTTCTGTCACATTCAATTGGTCAAGCAGTTTCAAGATGAGCAAATTTGCAGACATCTTTACTCTACC
The DNA here is from genome assembly GCF_036562045.2 of Rhinolophus sinicus. Taxonomy (NCBI): domain Eukaryota; kingdom Metazoa; phylum Chordata; class Mammalia; order Chiroptera; family Rhinolophidae; genus Rhinolophus; species Rhinolophus sinicus. Next base: position 88,248,442 of record NC_133756.1, on the reverse strand, counting down.
ATGCCAGCTAAAAAGGTCTTGTCAGAATCCACCAGCCCCTGTAACCAGTACAGGAGCAATGTCCTGGGCCCAAAGCCTGAACAGCCTAACCTTGCAAATAGAACATTGCAGTTTTCCAGCCTGCATGCACGAGATGCTGGCATCACTCTCCTTCTTTTCCCCAGAGACTCAAACAAATATTCTCCCCCTTGCCTAGTACAGCATCCCCAGTTGACATATTGCTTGCCCTGTGGGAAGAATCTTTCATTTTTCTTGGCTGCTGCCAGACCTACAGCTGCCCTTTTCAAGTTTTTGTTCGCAGATAGCTTTAGATGAGAGATAAGGAAGTTTGAGTCCATTTTTGCAGAGGCAAAGATACTACCCCAAGATAGGGGATTAATGTTCCAGACTTTCAATCCCATCCCAGCCATGGCAGAATCACAGCAGCAGCAAGTCCCTTTTGAGGGAAAGGATGGTCACCTGTATTTTGCTCTAAGGCTCTCTGCGAGTCAAAGGTGAGCCTTGAGCATGAGTAGGACAACGAAAATGGGGAGTGGGCAGGGAGGTTTCTATCTGCCACACCACTTAGGTATTGAGTAACATCCACACCAAGCAATGCTGGTCAGACAGGCTCCAGCAGACCCACCTGGCCCAAACTAGCCGCATTTTTCCTGGCTCCAGGCTAGGAGTGGCAGGCATCTGGCAAAGCCAATTTTGCTCCAGGCGCGAGGGTGCAGGGTCATGTAGGCCAGGGCCACACAGGCCTTTTGTATTTTCTTCTTTAATATGTTTCAAATTCTATTATGAAATGTTTAAGCCATACAAAAAAGAATGATGAATGCAAAAATTAATATCCGTGTACCCACCCCTCACTTAAGAAATAAAATGTTACTGACACTGTTGAAGTTCCCTGTGCCACATGTTTTTTCAGGGCCCTGGAGTGTTAGGGAGAAAAGGGGGTCTGCTCATTTCTACCCAGGAAGGGGAGAAGCATTGATAGGGAACAGGGAGGTTAACCTCAGCATTGGCAATTGCTGCTCCTTCCAGAGAAGGGCCACTTATTGGGGCCCCAGTCAAGGGAGATTTTATGAGTCTGGGGAATGGACCATAGCAAATGTAGAACACTGTTTCCTTTAACTCCCAGCTCAGAGACTTCCCAGATCCCACCGTATGAGTTAGTCACTAGTTCCTTAGGGATTCTTCAGAGATTGACTTTTTCTATCTCCCACACTCAACTGTAAATTTTCTCCACGAACTGTGTATTATTCACTTTTGATCTCTCACAAAGTTCTTGTGCAGAGTCAGGAGTCTTTGCTATTGACCTGAATTTGTGATTAAGTCTTGGGAAGCCCCCATGGTCAATGGGCAGGGGACAGGAAACTTAACAAAAGGAAAAGTGGGTTGAACAAGAAGAGACCAGAGCACACTTAGCATCCAGATCTTGGTTTCTAATACCATCATAGCACAAAAGGAATCAGGACTCCTTGGAGAAATGACTCATTCAAAGACTGGGGCAAGAAATAGACAAGATGGGCCTAGGGTATTTTCTGGTGCTAGAAAGTAAAGAAATGTTAAACAACAACAAAATACCCATAATGATAAATTATGTCAAAGAACCCAGGAGCCAACTGAAAGAGCTCCCAATGCCAAATGCTGGATCATTTTGAGAGAGAGAGAAACAAAAAAGAAAAATAGAAAGAAGTACAACCCAAAGTAAGAAATCAATAGCTATGAGTCCATACTCTATAAATAAATAACTGAATAAATAAATAAGGGAGAAGAAATCAATCTCTCATGCAGAAGAATTCCATATATTTATGTATTAGGTTGGTGCAAAAGTAATTGCAGTTTTTGCGATTATTTCTAACCTTTTAAACCACAATTACTTTTCACTGACCTAATAGGTACTCCACCCTCAGGGAGGTGGAGCATAGCTCTCTCCTTCTTAAGTGTAGGGTATATATAGTGACTTCCTTCCAAGGGATGCAGTACAAAACGGAGAAAAATAAAACAGTAATGTAACAATGGAGAAAACCTGACAAACACCTCAGCCAGGTGATCAAGGTTATCACATCAACAGTGATGCTTCCTAGTGACAGGATGCACCCTTGATGTGAAATGATGGAACAGCACCTTATCTCTGTGGTCTTCTTCCCAAAAACCCATAATGCCAGTCTGGTCATTAGAAAAACATCAGACAAATCTCAATAGAGGGATATCCTGCAATACATCTCATCAGTACTCCTCAAAACTGCCAGGGTCATTGAAAACAAGGGAAGTCTAAGAAACTGTCACAACCAAGTGGAGCCAAAGAGACAGGACAACTACATGTAATCTGGGATCCTGGAACAGAAAAGGACATTAGGTAAAAGCTAAGAAAATCTGAACAAAATATGGACTTTACTTAAAAATAATGTATTGGTTCATTATTTATAACAAATGTACCATATTAGTGTAAGATGTTAATTATAGGAAACTGGATGAGAGGTATACTATATGGGAACTCTCTGTACCATCTTTGCAATTTTTCTGTAAATCTAAAACTGTTCTTTAAAAAAGTGTATCAAAAATAAAAATCAGCATGTTCCAGGAAAAACTTAAATACAACTGTAAAAACAGAGAGAAAAAAATAAGAGACTGAGAGGACTTCAGAATCACGGAATTTAAGAAGTCCCCAACCTGTCAGAATGAGTGGAGAGTCAGTTAAAATCAGAACTGAAAGATCTAAACCAGCTGGGGGTACTGCCAATGGCCTTGGAGAGGGCAGTGTTAGGAGATGATGAGTATGGAAGGCAGAAAGCTAGGGGAGACAGTGCAAGGACATGGAAAGAACAAATGTAGACAGACTCAGAAAGTGTGGTCTTTGGGGATAAACAAAAAGATGAATGAAACACTAAGCCTCAGTTAGAAGACTCAAACTAGATACACACTTAGAAACACAGGTGAGTCTTTCAACCAGTGCTGAGGGGAAAAGTAAAAAACAAAATAAGATCTCACAATAACCTTTACTAACATTTTAAAAGTGCACGTGCATAAACAATACTCATTTTGCAAGGACACTCATAAACACGTGTTAAATTTATTAGAATGATTGCCTGTGGGGAGATGGGAGAATAAATGGGAAAAATAAATGGATACAGTAAGAGACAGTTCCTGCCCAGACCAGCAATGAAAATATGCCATGAGCTGAGTAGGAACTCAAAGGGAACTCATCACTTTTCTGAACTCAAACCTCTACACCTGAGGAACGTAGGGGTGCGGGGGAGAGATTGGCAAGAAAGAAAGAGAAGGGAAGGGAAACAGGAGAGCCGTGTTGCCAAGAAGTAATGGAATCAGATTTTCTTCAAAACTGGAGAAAAGGCAAAAGAAAAGGAAGTAGTGGAAAGGGAGAGGTAGGCGATGCCAAAGGAGACAGGCAGGAGAGCACAGCATCTAAACCCAAGTGGGGGATTTCTTTGTGGGAGAGGAGGAGCGAGGGTGGACTATATTAAAGTAAACTCTCAATCAGGAAGTTTGTTTTTGAAAGCCACAAACATCCCTGTCAAGCAGGACACTCTGATATAAGCTTTAAGGAACAGGGGGAAAAAAATAAAGATCAATAAATATTGGTGCTGGGGTAAAAAGGAGAGACTGGGAGCTCGAAGGAAAACCTAAGGTTCCAATCAGGGTATCATGAAAAAAGCACCGATGGGAATTTGGGCACCTCATTCTGCCATCAACCAGTTATGTGACCTTGTGAAAAAATCCCTTCACCTCTCTTAGCCTTGTTTTCTCATCAATGTCTAAGCTTCCTTCACTGATTCCACCAATTAATGCAATTTGTGAATTAAGGCAGGAAGGAAAACAAATAGCATCCCCTGGCAGTGGCTGGTGTTCTACCAGGCCTTTGTCATTTACTCTCCCACTCTCATTGCTTATTATGCCAATGAAGTCTAGGGAACATTCTCTTTCTGGCCCTTTCAGCACGTGTAGTCATTAGCACCAATTGTCTCTCTTTCATTGTTTCATTGTGCCCTCATTTGTCATATACGAATATATAGTCTATGAGGATATATATATATATATATATATATATATATATATATATATATATATATGAATATATAGTCCATTCGTGTCTTGTGCTTTCTTTTTTTTTCCTTTTTTTTGTATGCCCACAGGTCTGGGCTAAGGAAAGGGGCTCATTCAACACTTTGCCACTTTGTAGGCTCTAAATATATCCTATAGCTATAGACTCTGAGGCCAGGCATCCCAGGAAAGAATAATCAGGATCAGATTTTTTTTATTCAATCTTTGATCTGAGGAGCAATCTGAACTTTCTTTTTTCTCTTTTCCAATTTATTATTTCTAGAAATCTGATCCAGCAACCTCACCTTATGGAAATTTTCCATCTTGGCTTGTGTTGACCCAAGACAAATCACTTCCCTTCCCTGGGCCTCAGTTTCCTCATATGCAAAATAAGGAGATTGAAGGACACAACCCCTAGGGTCTCTTTTAGCTGGAATATTCTCCACCCACTGGAGTAATCTGATGCTATTTAGGCCCCCAGGACCCTTTTATCAGCCAAGTACAATCTCACAGGCCCATTCACTGGGTAGAAATAACTGTTGAGATTGATTTCACAGCAAAAAGGGGAATGAGGAGATTTTCTGGCCATGATTGCAATAGACACAGGATAAATAGAGTTCAGAAGGCTACAGAATTTCCCATAAGATCTCAGAGCAAGAAAAAGTTCACCTGTCTTCTCACAGAGGAAGGAAGGGTGATGAGATGAACCCACATTCTGCCACCTGGGAAATTTACGTGATTGATATGGAAAGTACATTCTTGGGAGCCAGATTACCTGGGTTCTTCCCTTGACCTCACTTCCTATTAACAGTATGATCTTAAGCAAGTGACCTAACCTTATTGAGCCTCCATTTCTTACATGATAAGATGGGGTTCAGCACAATGTCTATCGCATAAGATAGTTGTATCAGAAAGGATGGTGTATGTCAAAGTTCTTATAAAACTTCTCTGCATAAAATATGGTAACTATGGCCTTATCTGACAGCTTGTTAGAAATGTAGAATCTCCGTCCCTACCCTATATCACCTTTAGTACTGAATCAGAATCTACCTTTTAGGAACTCAAACAATCAATAGCAAGACAACAATCAACCCAATTTAAAAATAGGCAAAGGACTTGAATAGACATTTCTCAAAAGAAGAAATACAAATTGCCAACAGATATATGAAAAGATGCTCAACATCACTAATTATCAGGGAAATGCAAATCAAAACCACAATGAGATATCATCTCACACCTGTTAGAATGGATATCATCAAATAGACAAAAGATAACAAGTATTGGCAAGGATGCAGAAAAAAGGAATCCTTGTGCACTGTTGGTGGGAATGTAAATTGGTACAGGCATTATGGAAAACAGTATGGAAGTTCCTCAAAAAATTAAAAATAGAACTACCATATGATCCAGCGATTCCACTTCTGGGTATTTATCAAAAAGAAATTAAATCAGTATGTTAAAGAGATATCTACACTCCCATGTTCACTGCAGCATTATTCACAATAGCCAAGTTATGGAAACAGCATAAGTGTCCATCAATGGATAAATAGATAAAGAAACTGTGGGATATATAATGGAATATTAGTCAGCCATGAGAAAGAAGGAAATCCTGACATTTGCAACAGCACAGTTGAAGCTGGAAGACATTAAGCTAAGTGAAACAAACCAAAACAGAGAAAGACAAACACTATGATATCACTTATATGTGGAATCTAATATATATATATATATATATATATATATATATATAGATATAGATATGGAGATGTTTGACAAAGGGCACAAAGTTTCGGTTAGGTAAAATGAGTAAGTCTAGAGATCTAATATACAGCATGGTAACTATAGTTAATAATACTATATCGAATACTAGAAACATGCTAAGATAGTAGATTTCTGGTGTTCTCATCACACACAAAAAATAACTATGTGAGGAAATATGTTAATTATATAGTCATTTCACTATATATGTATATCAAATCATCATGCTGTATACCTTAAATGTACACATCTTTATCTTGAAAAAATATATAAATAAAAAAGAAAAGTAAAAGTAAATAAAATTGAAAAATAAAAGATCCCCAGGTGATTGGTAGGGACAATACAGTTTTAGAATTGTTGTAAAACATTACATAGATGTTAATCTCAATTTCCACCAAAATAATTAAGGTAATGATATTAATTTACACACACATACATTCTCCCTTGTAACTGCATTTCTTCTTCTCCCTCCATTAGAGCAACACCACCACCACCAACCACTACTGCCATTTCCTGCAATCTCACAGTGCCACCTTCTGGAAATACAATGGCAGGACAACTGAGCCACTCAAGGACAAAGCAGAGGACAGAGATAGGGCAAAGGTGGGGGTGGGCAGCGGCTCACAGGCCTACAAAAGCCTGCAGAGAAGTGGTTTTGCTGGAAGATGACATTCTGTGCTGTACAATATGGTAATCACTAGCCACTTAGGGCTACTGGACACTTGAAATGCGGCTAATCTGAACTGAGATGTGTTGTAAGTATAAAATGGATTTCAAAGACTCAGTATGAAAAAAAATGTAAAATGGCACATTATTTGTGTTTATGTTGATTACATGTTAAGTAATATTTTAGATACATTGGGTTAAAAGAACATCTTATTAAAATCAATTTCAATTGATGCCATCAAAATGGCTGCGTGAGGTGAGCCTCTGTAAAGCTCCCCTGGAATTTACAACTAATCGAACAACAGCAGACAGGCAAGACGAAGAGGCCCACTACCGAAATCACCTACAGGTGGGAGAATCGCGAGAGCTGGGGAGGACGGAAGGGAGAAGTGCGCGGAGACGGAGCCGCGCAGGCGCAGGACGCAGACCTAGCTCAGTGCTTCGAGCTCGCTGCTTCCCAGAACTACCGCAGCTGCGGGACAGGGAAGAACTCGGACTGCTAGGGCTCCGCTTATGGTCCACAGAGCTGAGGGGACAGCATATAACATGGCTCAACCCAACGCTCACAGCAGAGACCTCGGAGAAAGGACTGAGGGAAGAAGGCTGAAAACGGAGGTTTAAGCCCTCACTGCCAAGCAGAGAACAGAAGCCTTAGGCACTGAGACTAGCCGCCCCTTCCCCACCCTCCCAGAGCTCGCCCCGCCCCCACCTGCCCGGTGCTAGAAGCGGAACAGTAGCAGTGTCAGATCAAAAGAACAGAATATTTGCTGTTCTGAGAACTGTGGACCGAAGACACAGACTCGCAGCCCAACTAGTTCTGGCAAAGGGGAGGGAGCTAGGGAAGCAGGACCGGCTGTGGTGATGGTCTCCGCCATTTCTCCGGCCATCTCTCACAACTCACCCCCGCCCCTGGTTCAATCTAACTGGGTGGATCCCTGCAGGTGTAACCAGAACTGCTGAAGCATACGGCTCTGAATCTGGTGCGGGAAGAGCTTTGCAACTTCAAAAGCTCTCCGCATACTCACAGGGACACTGCGCCCCATGACCCAGGCGAACTATTAACAGAGGAGAAGCCCGTCTCCCAGGGAATCCCCCCATTGTGTGAGAAGCTGGAATAGTGCAAAGAAAACACAGGACTACAGTGTGAGAGAAAAAAAGGCTGCAGTAGGAAAGAAAATAAAACATTCTACCGACAAGTACTGGAGAACAAAAGAAAGACCTCTTCTATCAACCTGTTGCAGAACCCACTCCTGTAGATGTCTAGGAAGAGAAATAATAAATCAGTAATTGCCATGAATAACCAAGGCAACAACACAGCTCAGAAAGAATGTGAAAAGTTTCCAGAAAAGGAACTTAAAGATATGGAAATATGTAACTTAAATGACAGAGAATTCAAGATTGCAGTGCTGAAAAAACTCAACAAGATGCAAGAAAACACAGAAAGGCAGTTTAATGAACTCAGAAACACAATCAAAGAACAACATGAGCATTTTACGAAAGAGATAGAAATTTTTAAAAAGAACCAAATAGAAGTTCTGAAGATTAAGAACTCAGTAGAAGAAATTAAGAATGAAACAACCAGCTTAGGTAGTAGAGTTGACCAGATGGAGGAAAGAATCAGTGACATCAAAGATAGAAACCTGGAAATGACACGGATGGAAGAAGAAAGAGACTTGAGACTTAAAAGAAATGAAAGAACTCTACAAGAACTTTCTGACTCCATCAGAAAGAGCAATATAAGAATAATGGGCATACCAGAAGGAGAAGAAACAGAGAAGGGAACAGAGAATATATTCAAACAAATTGTCGATGAGAACTTCCCAAACTTGTGGACAGAACTGGACCCTCAAATCCAAGAAGCAAATAGAACACCTAATTATCTCAATCCCAACAGGTGTTCTCCAAGGCACATTTTATTGAAGCTGTCTAAAATCAACGACAAAGAAAGAATCCTCAAGGCAGTCAGGGAAAAGGGGATGGTAACCTACAAAGGAAAGCCCATTAGATTATCATCAAATTTTTCAGCAGAAACTCTACAAGCCAGGAGGGAGTGGAACCAAATATTCAAACTACTGAAAGAGAGAAATTATGAGCCAAGAATAATATATCCAGCAAAGATATCCTTTAGATATGAAGGAGGAATAAAGACCTTTCCAGACATACAGAAGCTGAGGGAATTTTCTAATACACGACCTGCACTACAAGAAATACTAAAGGAGGCTATTCGACCACCATCAACAGGGACAATTTGTGGCAACCAAAACATAAAAAGGGGGAGAGTAAAGGCCTGAACCGGAATATGGGAATGGAGAAAGTAAGCGTGCTGAAGAAAATGGAATACTCTAAATATCAAACTTTCTTTTACATAAACTTAAGGGTAACCACTCAAAAAAAAATCCAGAACTCAGATGTATATTGTAATAAAAGAAGAAACAGAGGGAAACATCATAGAATACCACCACACAGAAATAATAGACAACAACCAAAAGGCAAAGAAACAATGGAGACACAGCCTTACCAGAAAACTAAAGATAGAATGACAGGAAATTCTCACATACCAGTAATCACCCTAAATGTAAATTGACTGAATTCACCAACAAAAAGGCACAGAGTAGCAGATTGGATCAAAAAACTAAACCCAACCATATGCTGTCTCCAAGAGACACATCTCAGCTACAAGGACAAGCATAGACTCAAAGTGAAAGGGTGGAAATTGACACTCCAAGCAAATGGTACCCAGAGAAAATCAGGTGTAGCCATAATGATATCAGATGAAACAGACTTCAAGGTGAAAAAGATAACAAGAGACAAAGATGGACATTTCATAATGGTAAAGGGGACTATACAACAAGAAGACATAACAGTCATCAATATTTATGCCCCCAATCAGGGAGCACTGAAATATACCAAGCAACTACTAACAGAACTAAAGGGAGAAATTATACTAAAACACAATTATACTAGGAACCTAAATACATCATTGACAGCTAAGGATAGATCATCCAAACAGAAAATAAATAACGAAATAGCAGCCCTAAATGACACATTAGATGAAATGGACATAATTGACATATATAGGCACTTCATCCTAAAACATCAGACTATATATTTTTTTCTAGTGTACATGGAACATTCTCAAGGATAGACCATATATTGGGACACAAAATCAGCCTCAGCATATTTAAGAAGATTGAAATCATACCGAGCATATTCTCTGATCACAAGGATTTGAAATTGGATATCAACTGCAAAAAGAAAGCAGAAAAAAACACAAATACATGGAGATTAAACAACATACTTTTAAAGAATGACTGGGTCAAAGAAGAAATTAGAGGAGAGATCAAAAGATACATAGAAACAAATGACAATGAAAATACATCCTACCAAAATTTTTGGGATGCAGCGAAAGCAGTTTTAAGAGGGAAATTTATATCATTACAGGCCTATCTCAAGAAACAAGAAAAATCCCAAATAAATAACCTCATGTTACACCTTAAAGAACTAGAAAAAGAAGAACAAGTGAAACCCAAGGTCAGCAGAAGAAAGGAAATAACAAAAATCAGAGCAGAACTAAATGAAATAGAGAACAAAAAGACAATAGAAAAATTAATGTGACAAAGAGCTGGTTCTTTGAAAAGATTAACAAAATTGACAAACCCTTGGCTAGACTCACTAAGATAAAAAGAGAGAAGACACTAATTAACAAAATCAGAAATGAAAAAGGGGAAGTTATCACGGACACCACAGAAATACAAAGGATCATCCAAGAATACTATGAAGGACTATATGCCACCAAATTCAATAACCTAGAAGAAATGGACAAGTTCTTAGAAACATATAGCCTTCCAAGGCTGAACCATGAAGAACTGGAAAATCTAAACAGACCGATCACCAGTAATGAAATTGAATCAGTCATCCAAAACCTTCCCAAAAGCAAAAGTCCGGGACCAGATGGCTTCACTAGTGAATTCTACCAAACCTTCAAAGAGGATCTAATACCAATCCTGCTCAAACTCTTCCAAAAAATTGAAGAAGAGATAGTACTCCCTAACTCATTTTATGAGGCCAACATTACCCTGATACCAAAACCTGGTAAGGACAGCACAAAAAAAGAAAACCACAGACCAATATCTCTGATGAATACACATGCAAAAATCCTAAACAAAATTCTAGCAAATCGAATACAACAATGCATTAAAAAGATTATTCATCACCACCAAGTGGGGTTCATCCCCGGGGCACAAGGATAGTTCAACATCCGCAAATCCATCAATGTGATGCATCACATAAACAAAATAAAGGACAAAAATCATAGGATTATATCAATTGATGCAGAAAAAGCATTTGACAAGATACAACATCGATTTATGATTAAAACACTTAATAAAATAGGTATAGAAGGAAAATACCTTAACATAATAATGGCCATATATGACAAGCCTTCAGCTAATCTCGTAATTAATGGTGAAAAACTGAAGCCCTTTGCTCTATGTTCAGGAACACGACAGGCTGTCCCCTATCACCTCTGCTTTTCAACATAGTGTTGGAAGTCCTCTCCAGAGCAATCAGGCAAGAGAAAGAAATAAACGGCATCCAAATTGGGAATGAAGACGTTAAATTGTCACTCTTTGCAGATTACATGATGTTATATATAGAAAACTCTAAAGACTCCACCAAAAAGCTATTAGAAACAATCAATGAATACAGTAAAGTTGCTGGCTACAAAATCAACACACAAAAGTCCATTGTATTCCTATATACTAACAATGAAATCTCAGAAAAATAAATACAAAAAACAATTCCTTTTGCAATTGCAGCAAAAAGAATAAAATACCTAGGAATAAACTTAACCAAGGATGTGAAGGACCTATACACTGAAAACTATAAGACATTTTTGAAAAAAATTGAAGAAGACACAAATAAATGGAAAGACATTCCGTGCTCATGGATTGGAAGAATCAACATAGTTAAAATGGCCATATTACCCAAAGCAATATACAGATTTAATGCAATCCCCATCAAAATCCCAATGGCATTTTTTAAAGAAATAGAACAAAAAATCATCAGATTTGTTTGGAACCACAAAGGACCCCGAATAGCCAAAGCAATCTTAAGAAAAAAGAACACTACTGGAGGTATCACACTCCCTGACTTTAGCTTGTACTACAGTCAAAACAGCATGGTATTGGCAGAAAAACAGACACATAGACCAATGGAATAGAATTGAGAACCCAGAAATAAAACCACATAAATATGGACAGATAATTTTTGACAAGGAAGCTAAAAACATACAATGGAGCAAAGACAGCCTCTTCAATAAATGGTGCTGGGAGAATTGGATAGCTATGTGCAAAAGAATGAAACTGGACTGCTATCTGTCACCATGTACCAAAATTAATTCAAAATGGATCAAAGACTTAAGCATAAGTCCTGACACAATAAACTGCATAGGAGAAAACATAGGTACTAAACTTATGGACCTTGGGTTCAAAGAGCATTTTATGCATTTGACTCCAAAGGCAATGGAAGTAAAAGCTAAAATAAATGAATGGGACTATATGAAACTTAAAAGCTTCTGCACAGCAAAAGAAACCATTGACATAATAAAGAGGCAACCAACTGAATGGGAGAAGATTTTTGCAAACAGTGTCTCCAATAAGGGGTTAATATCCAAAATATACAAGGAACTCATGAAACTCAACAACAAAAAAACAAACAACCCAATTGAAAAATGGGCAGAGGACTTGAAGAGACATTTCTCCAAAGAGGACATACAAATGGCAAATAGACATATGAAAAAATGCTCAACATCACTAATCATCAGAGAAATGCAAATAAAAACCACAATGAGATATCACCTCACCCCAGTCAGAATGGCTATCATCAACAAGACAAATAGTAACAAGTGTTGGAGAGGCTGTGGAGAAAAAGGAACCCTCATACACTGTTGGTGGGAATGCAGACTGGTGCAGCCATTATGGAAGGCAGTGTGGAGGTTCCTCAAAAAATTACGAATAGAATTACCATATGACCCAGCAATCCCTCTTCTGGGTATCTACCCAAAAAATCTGAAAACATTTATCCATAAAGACACCTGTGCTCCAATGTTCATTGCAGCTTTGTTTACGGTGGCCAAGACATGGAAACAAGTAAAATGTCCTTCGATAGATGAATGGATAAAGAAGTTGTGGTATATATACACAATGGAATACTATTCGGCGGTAAGAAAAGATGATATAGGAACATTTGTGACAACATGGATGGATCTTGAGAGTATAATGCTAAGCGAAATAAGTCAGACAGAAAAAGCAGAGAACCATATGATTTCACTGATATGTGGTATATAAACCAAAAACAACAAAAGAACAAGACAAACAAATGAGAAACAAAAACTCATAGACACAGACAATAGTTTAGTGGTTACCAGAGGGTAAGGGGGGTGGGGGTGGGAGATGAGGGTAAGGGGGATCAAATATATGGTGATGGAAGGAGAACTGACTCTGGGTGTTGAACACACAATGGGATTTATAGATGATGTAGTACAGAATTATACACCTGAAATCTATGTAGTTTTACTAACAATTGTCACCCCAATAAATTTTTAAAAAATGAAAAAAAATTAATTTCACCTGTTTCTTTTTATTTTCATAATATAGCTACTACCGTGTTTCCCCAAAAATAAGACCTAACCGGAAAATAAGCCCTAGCATGATTTTTCAGGATGATATACCCTGAACATAAGCCCTAATGCATCTTTCGGAGCAAAAATTAATATAAGACCCAGTCTTATTTTGGGGGAAACACGGTAGAAAATTTTAAATTGTGTGTGTGACTCACATTATATTTCCATTGGACAGGACTGCTGTAAGTGGTGTTCTTTCAGAATATGGGTTCCCAGGGATCTTAATTTCTTCCCCCTCAAATATACTTCTGCACCCCAGCAATCCTCCTTCTGGCTTCAGCTCCACAAACAGCACCCAACAATCTTGTAGTGCTTGTGGCACATTCTTATAGGAATCACCAGTCCTAGAAGAGAGCCTGGTACATAAGTAACCACACAATAAATCTTTGTTGAATGAATGAATGAATGAATGAATGAATGAATGAATGAATGAATGAAGTGTCCTCAAGTAGAGGGACACCTTATCCTTAACTGGTGGATCTCTTTTTAGAAGCAACCAAGTCATAAGTCATTCAGAGGAAAATTTGGCTAATTAAGTGGGACAGATCCAATCAGATACACCATTTATCATGTTTTAAACCAAGATCTGAGTACAACATCATACAACAATTTCCCTTAAGGCTCTCCTCACCCAGTGCTATTCAAACTGGAGTCAGAGGTCTCATTTACCATTTCTAAGTTGTGCTTACAAACTGGGTGGCCATGAAAGTCCCAGAGCCTCACTTCCTTTCCTGAATAGCCACACTTTCCTTCACAGCCACACCTCATCCATTAGCACTTCTGTTAACACTTCATGGCTTCCCAAGCACTGTCAGACCTGTTACTTGATTGATTTCCACAACTGTTATGAAGAAAACCAAGTAGAATTATTTATTATCACATTTTTACAAGTGATAAGTCAACTGATTATCCAGTTTCCAAAGATAATCAACAACAAGGCCGGGACTTCATCCTTTCTCTCCACAACCTGCTGCATGCTTTATCCATTGCATCACGGGCATATTCCAAGGGCTCACTGGCTGGTTTACATTTCCAGGTATTTCATGTGTGCATATACTTTAAGAGCGCTTGACTGGTTGTGTGAATTTGTTAAAACTTTCCATTTTTCTGGCCTCAGTCTTCTCATCTATAAATTGGGAGGACAGAACTAAAATGATCTCTAAGGTCCTTTCTAATGTTGACATCGTGTGGCTCTCTGGGCTGAACGTGCACCAAAGGTAGAATATGTTTCATTCCCTTTGCAACTTTCCTGCAGGATTTTGCACACACCATGCTTAAATGAGGTTGACTGACTTTGCCTTGCAAAAGGAGGGAGTTGGTATGTCCCTTGCCCCCACAGAGCCCAGTTACACACACACACACACACACACACACACACACACACACACACATACACACACACACACACCCCGGCTGCTCTAGCAAGTAAAATGGTATATGAAGAGAGGAAAAAGAAGGTGACAGTTTTTAAGTTGTGTGGGCCAAAGCTGCCCAGAAGATCCATATCTCAGATTTCATCTTCATAAAATATTCAGTGAGTGCTTCCTGAAGCTCCTGTGAGTGGCAGAGGCTGGCCTTTCCAGGCATTTCTGTCTACATACAGATCCCTGGGCGCAGCTCTCTCTGTGCTGCTCCCATCCTGATCTCATCCTCTCCTGGTGTTGCTCTGTTGCTGTGTCTTTGCCTTCTGCTCCTCTCTCTCCATCTGCATCCCCAGAGGTCTTTCTGGGACACTGTCCTCCCCCCACCTCCATGTCTGCCTCTCTCCCTGCCACTCTCAACCCTGCTCAGAAGGTGAGGATTTTCCCCTTCGGGACATGGGGCTGTGTAGCTCTCCTCTGCTTTGCCTTCCAGAGCACCACGTGCCTGAACAGGAAGACTCCTCGGGACTGCGGGGACAAGACACCCTGTACAGAAGAAGAGCTGGAGCAAACAGGGTGTCCACAGGGTAGGGGTTGGGACTGAATTTGCTCCAAAGGAGTTGGGGATAAGTTGACTAGTGGGGAAAGAAAAACATCTTTGAGGGGAGATGCTGGCTTTAGGAGATACCCAGGCTGGTCAGAAGGCCCTGTATCAGGAAAAAGAACAGTCAGGGATCCACCTAGGGCCCCTGGGGAAATCACCTGGGGCCTCACAGCTTCCGGGAGCTTAGTCTTAGCCCTAATTACTGTGCACTTGTAACTCCACAGGTAAACTCTGTCCTGGTCTACCACCTGCTCCCTGTCCCCCTGGAACTTTCCTCTCCAGAGTGAGTCCTCACAACACCCCCTCCTGCCAGCTCTGCCCTCGGGGATTCTTCAACCCCTGGCCTGGCCAGGATGCCTGTTATCCCTGTGGCTCGGTGGCCACGCAGCCGGAAGAGGGCAAGGACACGTGCATCTGCCCTGGGCCCGGCCAAGTCTTCCAGGTATGTTCTCTGACGGTGGGACCCAAGGACAGGGGGCATTTCCAGGACTGTTATGGTCTCTAGTCAAACTCAGCTCAGGTGTAACCCGACCGGGGTTAGCTCAGGTTTCCAAGTGACATGGGGGTAAGGTTGCCCAGTTAAACCTGAATTTCAGATAAATTATGGATGAGTTTTCAGCATAAGTATGTCTCAAATATTGAATGGGACGTACTTATACAAAGAAATTATTTATCTGAAATTCAATTTAACTGGGTATCCTCTATTTTTACTTACTAAATCTGGCAAACCTACTAGGAGGAAAGGGCAGACTTTATTATTCTCCACCATGACCACTCTCAAAACACACGCTGCCCAACCCCTTCCAACTTGGACTTTTCCCATAAGCCAATAAATACGCCTGTGAATTCCTCCTTTCCTAAAATTCCCAAGTCTTTTTGACCAAAATGGATCCTAACCAGCATGTGCTAGGAACCTTCCCCTCGTATCTGACTCCTGTCCAGCCTGGTCCAGGAGCTTGAGCCCTCACTTCCCCAATCCCACCCTTATTTTCTGGCCCATGGCAGGCAGAGTCACAGCCAAGGGATTGTGTGTGGTTGACTACAACCACATATTAACCAGCCAGCCTGAAACTGTATTCCCTCCCTCCCCAACCCCTAGCCTAGTGACGGGCTATGCCCCTGCCTCCCCGGCTACCAAGATGTTGGGGAGACAAGGGGCTGTGTCCAGCGGGAACACCAAAGCTGCAAGGATGGGGCCACCTGGAACCAGGAGGGGTTATGTTTGACCAAGGACCAATGGAATGACCACTGTGCCAACGAGGTAGGAGGCTGCTGATATATTGCACCCCTTGCATTCCTGGCCGTCTGCCCAACCGTTCACATGCCCAACCTCGTAGCCTCTGGGCTCATTCCACTAGCATTTCTCTGGAAACATGGAAACAGCTACACTCTGAAGCTGGAAAGAACTGGTGGGAGCCTCGCCCAGGGAGGAGTCCCCAAAAGTTAGTCTTTGTACAGGTATGTGCCACACCAGGAGATGCCCGTGGCTATGACCCAGGCCTGGGGCTCTGTCAGTGCTGGGGACAATACTCAAGTGGAATGTGTGGCCCCCCGTGCGCAGAGAGACAGAGACATATCCTGCAGCTCAGCTGCTCTGAGGGCATCCCACAGATTTCCATTGCTGAAGACACCGGGAGCCAGGTAAAATGTCCTAAGGTCCAACCCCATGCTGAGCTGGGCCATTGCTGAAAGCAGAGACCTGTGGCCTCTGCCTCCTAAGGGGGAGTGTATGTGACACACGTGGGCACCGGGTTCAGGCCCTGCTCACTAACCCATGTCACTGGCACAATCTCTGGTACCGTAAAAATAGCCCATTGCTAATTTAATTTCATCCTATCAAACTCCTTGAATAACTCATTGTGTCCATTAAAGAAGGGGAACTGTTATGGAAATATTCCCACGTAAGCAAGAGACATACCCAGAGTCATCACTCCAGGTTGCCTCTGCCCCACGGAGCTCTTCAACCTCTTCCCACCACCACCTCCCTCCAATAGGACACTCAGACAGGGCTCGAGGAAGCCCTGTGCTCTCCTCACCTCCCTGCCAGCCAGTGTGTTAAAGTGTCTTAAGGGAAGAACTAACACTGGACCTCCCCGTTCCCAGGAATTTTACCTTCTGGACAGGCCTTCCTCACCACGCTCTGTGGGCCATCCCTGCAACTTAGACCAAAGGCAGAAGCCTGTCCCTTTGTATGTGGTCTGGATGGACGGTAAGAGAGCTGGACAGAGGGTGGGCCCAGGGAGGCCCACGGCACAGGACCACATGTGGGCAAGACTTGTCCATGCCCGGTGTAAACGTTGCCCCTGCAAGTAGAAGCTGAGGGCTCCCCAAGAAGTACATGTGGATTCTGACCCCTCAGTTTTTCAGAAAGTTGAATCCTTCCATATGCAAATCAGGGATGGAAAACGGCAGTTATGTCCATGTACCAGGAAAACTCTCTCCATGGGCCCTGTAGGTTCAGGAGAGCCCTGTCTTGTTCTAGAGACTGGCTTTCTGGGCTTGACCAGACCGGGTCGTGAACTGCTGCTTGCCCTCAGCCTGCCCCTCAGAGAGCCCAGGCTCCCAGGCCAGGATGCAGGTGAGCACCCCACCCCCACCCCCCGCTGACACCTCCTCTACCCTTCCCAGTCCCAGCATGAATCCATCTGAAGAGTGGCTGCTCTCCCTCATGTTCTCAATCTTGACCAGGAAAGTTAAGGGAAGGACACCTGTCTTCTCCTTGGTCACTGAGCCTCAACTCCACACACCTTGGGGATCTGTCACCCCCAGAGCCAGGCATCCGAAACCCCACAGTCTGCCTCCAAATCAACGATACACTGGCCTTCCTGGTGACCCGTGAGCATTACCCTGAGTATGACCTGTGAGTGTCCAGAGAACATGGCCCTACCACCGAGGCTCTGGAGGGGAAATGCTCCTGTGCCTACAGCCACCTCTAAAAGAAAGTACACCCCCTCTTTTCTCTATCCCCAGGGGCCACTTCTATAACACACTGGGGGAGTTTGACTGGGGACGCTTCCGGGCCCTGGCTGAGGAATCCCCCCTCCATGATCAAAGCCCCTTCCTCTTTCTGCATCAGTTCCAGCAGCCTGGGGTCTATGTCTTCCGTCTGAGTAGCAACCAGCATCGGAAGATGGTTTGTCTATGATGGTTTGCTTCATTTAAGACATTATCCCTGTATCGCCCCTCTCTTTAAAAAATACCACCTCATAACCATCCCAGAGGGATCTGGAGTGCCCTGGATGCCCCACCCCCACCCCAGATTTCAGTCTAACAGATAATTGTGGGGATGCCCAGAAGTTGCTCTGTAACGCCGAGCCTGTGATGTGTGAGGAGGGGAAGACTGTGAGGATGAAAATTCAACGTGTATGTAAAGACATCAGAACATGTGTTTGTCTCTCACAGCCCTCGTCACTTTCCCCATCCCCACCCTCTTTCATCCTGAGTGCACATATCCCAAGCCCCTCTACACAGGCTTTTAGCCATGTGACTTGCACATGATGCTCTGTCTTGGTCAAATGCAGGATTTAGTATCTCAACCTCTCAGCATACTTCTAAGAGGGTGTGCTGACTTAGCCCAGGAACGTGCAGACAAGTAGTTCTCTGACATGAATTCTTTTCCAGGGAAAACCCAACTTCTGCTCCCCTCAGGTTTGCATAAAGATCTGGACTATTCAGTTAATATTGACAGCCCTGGGTTCCCACTTTTTCCCCCTGCCAGTCTCTGGCAGACAGTGGGACAAAGGCTGAACAGACTTCTTTCCATCCAGTACGTCCGTACCCTCCCGCCAGGGGGCCAGTGCTTTGGGGAAGGGCCCTACGCCTCCACGACTCCCAGGTATCTCATCCAAACTGGCATTGCCAGGATCCCCAGGCCCCCGAAGAGTTCTGATTGGCCGGGAATCCTAGGGGAGATTGTCCTGCTGCTGGGTCTCTGCCTACTTCTGTTGGTGAGTAAAGCTGGACTAGTGACATTTTAACCACTATGCCTCTCCAATCCCATGTAAATGGGTCTTCCAGTCTTCTGTTGCTGCAGGCATTATAACAGTTGCTAAGATGCCAAAGTGACAAAGGTACAGCCTCAGGCCTCCAGTGGGCCACATTTAGTAGGGAGAATATAGACAAGGACACACATAAATGTCAGCAAGTGTTGCAGAGCTATGGTGAAAGTATGTCCAGAGTGCCCTGGCTACACAAAGGAGGGAGTTGACTGTTCTCCCTGGAGGGTCAGACTTTCCAGAAGAGGTGATTCCTGAATGAGGCTTGAAATATGAGACTATAAGAATGCAGTCCCTGTACTAACAAAGGGGTTGGTGAGTTGGGCAGTGGGAGGGTAAGGCAGTTGGGAGGAGAGGAGGGAGGAAAAGAAAGGGAGTATTATGATCAAGTCACAGAGGCATGACACGGCATTCACCTGCTCCGGGAACCAAACGTGGTCCCCTGAGACTGCAGCTTAGGGTGCAAGGACAGAGATGGGGCTGCCACTGGGAGACAGACCAAGTTGTGGATGGTCTCATGGGCCCTGCTAAGAAGTTTGGACTTTACTCTCTAGGCAGTGGGGATCCATTAAGAAATTTGAGCAAGGGAGAAACCCTAGTGAAACTTCCATTTTTTTCTCTAGCAAGACTTATGCTTACTCTAGCAAAAGGGTGGAAGGTGGAGATGATTAGGGAGGAGAAAGCCCCAAAGACCTAGGCTGTTAAAATGGTCCAAACAAGAGAAGATGAGGTGCTCCCTAACCATAGCTGAGCAGGGATCTTCCTCCTCTCAGAGTCTTCAGAAAGGATGCTTCTCCCTCACTTCCCCCTTTCCTTCACATCACCCTATTATGTACCCTGTAGATTCAGTGTCACAGCCTGAGCTGGGCTCGGAAAGCAGCTCCCTACCCCACCTTCAGGCAGCATCAGCAAGGATACAACCTGGACACCTACACTTCTCCAAGAACTGGGATGACATCAGTGAGGAGAGGCCGATCACACCAAGACTCTGATACCCCCAGGATTGAGGGAGGTCATGGTGAGTGACAGACTGGGGCTAGAATCCCAGAGGGGCTCACAAGTCCAGCTGGCCAGCTCCTGCTTCCTTTGTTCTGCTTCCTTTGTTCATCTTCCTAGATTACTCATTGTTCCATTCCTCTTCATTCGCTCATTCATTTGCTCAATAAATATTTATTGAGGGGCTACTGTATGCCAGATACTGTCAGGTTCTAGGAGTGTAAAGTGTAGAGGGGGACAGGGACATCTAAGTACAAACTTTCCAAAAGAGAAGTGATATAACCATGTACAAAGTGACCAAGTCAGGGAATGACCGGTACTACCTAGAGGAGCAACTTGCAGAAGGCCTTACACGTCATGCCCACGTGTTTCATCTGTCTACCCTTGCTACTCAAAGCATGGTCTTTAGATGGCAGCCTGGGATTCGTTTGTTCTTCTCAAACTTCGGTGAGATTACAAATTACCTAGGGATCTTCTGCTGCAGTAGGTCTGGGTTGGGGTCTAGAATTCTGCATTTCTAACAAGTTCTTCAGCAAAGCTGAGGCGGCTCTTCCAAGGACCATACTTTCAATAGCAAGACTGTGTCTAGACCATTGAGGATCTGTAGGGAAGCTCATGTTTGTATTTCAGCAGGATAATCCTGCTTCCCGTCCCTGCATAGGTGGGAGCTGGGGGACCGAGGAGCAGGTGGACCTGGAGTGGTTTGACACCGAAACCTTCTTTGGGGTCCTGCTCAGGCAGTCTCTGTCAGTGACGACCAAACTCAGCCAGACCAAGGAAGAGGTAAGTGGACAAGCTGGGCAAGCAAGTGGAGCTGGAAACAGATTCGCCTCTGGGAGAGTCGGTTATGGGACATAGAGCATAAATAAATCCTCAGTCTATCAGTAAGGAATCATTAAAAAGGAGAGCATACAAGAGGGAAGATAGAAGGTTTCAGATTACATTTAAGACTGAGCTTATGAGATGTAAGGCCTCAGATCAATAGTAGGAATCTACCAAGGCCACCTCTAGAGTTTCTTCTTAGATCCCCATTCCTGGTCTTCAGTAGCCCAACTGGGTGAGTAAATTCAGGCAATAGGTGACAGATATTGGGAGCAAAAAGAACACACTAGAAGTCCACGTATGTAAACTAGGCCAGCGGTTCCCCAGACGGAATGTGCGAACTGATACTTGCCAGCACCTTCTTCAACCGGTCTCCACCCCCATTCCTTCCAAATGTCTCAAGCATTTTGTCCTGGAGAATCCCTCCACAAACTAGCAGCAGGGGGCGCTGTAATCACAGCAGTGAAAGAGGCTGGGTGGCTCCAGTAGCCAAGCTCACCGGAGTACTACACCATCTCTCACAGCTCAAACTCCTCTGCCTCAAACTTGGGAGTGAAGTCCATTCTCTCCGGCAGCTGTGGGGTGCTGAGCGTGGCATCCCAGCCTCCACTGACCAGATTCTGGGGAGCCCCCAGAAGGAACGGCAACAGGTTGGGCTGTGTTCTTTCACACCTTTCCATCTGGCCCTTGTGCCCAAATGTGATTCTCTCTCCTCACTGAGGCCCATGCTCTCCTCTGAGCATGTCTCCCACCCATTCCATCTCCCAGGCCCCAGGGTTTTTAGCCCCACACCCACACCCACCCCTGGGGATTTCTCACTCCCCTTGCCACTGCTGCCATCCCTGCCCAGAATGCTCTGGAGTTCCCAGGGGAAGCTGGGTGTCTAGTCCCCAAGGCTGCTGTCTCTGGTTGGCTGTAGCCCCTGCAGGTAAGCCAGCAGGGTTTTCTCTGCCCCCAGGCTGCTGAGGCAGCTGCCAGGGCTGCGGAGGAGGAGGCCAGGCAAAGGGAGCACCTGGCAGGCGAGTATGCAGCTTGCCTTAGTTATCAGCTGAAGCTCCTTCGCCAAGACCTCCATGCCAGGCAGGACCAGTGGGCCTCTTTCTGCTCAGCACTAATGGCAGCTCAGCGGCTACTGAAGGCACAGACAGGCTCCAGGCCCAAGAAGTCCTCTCAGACTGGGCAGAACCCCAAAGGGTGTGTACTTAGTGAGATCTGCACTGGGGGAGGAATGAGGGTGGCTTCGGTGGGTCCTGGAACTGGCCACACCAATGTGTCCTTTTTCCATCCCTAATTGCCCCTCCCCCTGATGAGCGCGCCCCCATGCCCCTGCAGGGAAGTCCCCCAGCTGGATGCTGTGCTGGGCCACCTGTCCTGGGCCCTGCTGCAGGAGGGCCACCGCCTGAAGGCCTGGGGCATCCTGGGCACTGGCACGGGGGCAGAGCTGCTGCGGCCAGGTGAGCCCTTCTCGGTCTCAGCCAGGGCCCCCAGGAAACCTGGCCCTGCATTCAGGGTGACAGGCCTTGCAGTAACTAGAGTTCCACCCTCAAGACACTCTGCAGGGGAGGAAGGGAGGACAAAACAAAGTGGAAACCCCCAAGGTGGGGAGGGGCTTCCTGTGCAGTGCTCTGGGCAAGT
Organism: Rhinolophus sinicus; assembly: GCF_036562045.2. Taxonomy (NCBI): domain Eukaryota; kingdom Metazoa; phylum Chordata; class Mammalia; order Chiroptera; family Rhinolophidae; genus Rhinolophus; species Rhinolophus sinicus. Next base: position 88,225,879 of record NC_133756.1, on the reverse strand, counting down.
GTCTGTGTGACAGAAGAAGGAGCTTCAAAAATGGGAAGAACAGAGAAGGAAAGAAACAAAACCACCTCAAATTATAACTGTATGTATAAGGTAGCACTTCCTGAGTGCAAAAACCTGACAGATGAATTCAAACCGCCAAGTTTGGAAAACGCTGGGCTTGCCTGAAAAGGAAAAGTGGGAGAAGGATCCCGTTGGGAAGCCTGTGGGGCAGGCTGAGTTCTGGGATTCCCCTAGTCCCATCTGATCACCCCGTGCGCTGTCACCACCATCCCCCAAGGCTTTTCCAGTTACTGCCGGCCTGCAACATAACGATGTCAAAGTGTCACATTTTGAATGAGGAGTCCTGACCTGGACTCAGCAAAAGATGAGCTCCCCTGCCCTCGGGAAGCACCTACTGTGGGTGTTGTGGTGCGCTTCCGGATGGTGGCTCAGCAGCCAGTCACCAGCCAAGGGAGTCCCTTGCCTTCCTTGTTGTCCTCAGACCCTGGGCTGAGCAGGCATTTGCTTTCCTGCAGCCTCAGCAGGCCCTGAAAGGGACGCTGATGACATCAGTGTGAATCCCATCACCAAGTTAATGGTCCCTGGCCCCAACTGTGCAATGCTTCCAGCCAGTGGCCACGCAGGGTCCATACCCCATGGCTACTTCGTCCACCCTGACACTGGGCGGGTGCTGCCCGAGGCTGGAAATCTGGGATACGATCTGCAGGGAGCCACCCTGGTGCCCACCACTGACTTCAGTCCTGGTGAGACCCTGACCGCTAAGTAGCCCCAGCCCAGCCCTGGGCTCAGTGGGGCACTCTGGAATGAATCCCCAGGGGCACAGCGCAGGAAGGGCTCTCTCTTTGCATGGGGTGAGGGGGCTTAGTGACCAGCAGATCAGTAACCGCTGTCTCCCCACGTCCTCACTTTAACATTCTTGCTGCAGAGGGCGCCATGTTAGAGGGAGCGGCTAGATGAAAGACAGCAAGTGCCGAAGCCACACTGTGCTCTGGCTCTGCAGCGCTAGGGAGGGAGACTGGTGTGTCACGGGTATCTATGCCTCCCTGTCTCCGCCCAGGTGGTGTCCGAACATCAGAAGCTGCCATCCTCCCCTATGTGCCCTACCCAACCTGTCCTGCCACAGAGTCCCCTGCAGTCACCCGCCTGCCCATCCTGCAGCCAAGAAGGACATCACAGCTGGGGGCTCTCATGACTGACCCCATTACCGGCATCGAGGTGCCTGTGCTGGCTGTGACTCTGCACCCCCAAACAAGGCAGTGGCTCACTCTTGGGGGGACATACTGCAATCCCCTCACCAAGACCTTGGCTCCTCTAGAGTTGGGGAGTCCCATGGAGGATCCAGTCACAGGAGGCATCTCACCAATCCTGGGAGTCGGGTTGGACGAAAACACAGGTCTCCTGGCAGCCCTCAGTGCTGTCCTTCAACCTCTCCTCCCTGCCTGGCCTGGCTTCCCAACCACCCCACCCCACCCCCAGTCTCCTAGACCCTCACCCCAGCTGGTCTTTCCACCTACCATCCTCACTCTGCCTCTTATCCCCACCTTCCCTCTCCTTCCCAGCTCCCCTCACCCTTTCCCCATCTCCAGCAGGGTGCCCCAGAGAGGAAAAAGAGAATTGAGCTGGTTCTGCAGTAAAAGTAAATGGATGTTTTCAACCAAGAAGGGGTATCATTCCCCCTCCTGCCACCACAGTGCCCTGTCCTTCGCCCCTTACTCTCCCCCAACCTGCAACTTCCAATCCCCCACTTCTGTGGCTCATTCTGCCCTTGGCCCTGGTCCTCACTTATGCCTTACCTGTCTGCATCTCTGTTGCATCCCCTTTCCACCTCACCCTCTTGGGTTCCCAATTTCAGGTCAGGTGCTGGCACTAGGAGGGCTGCGAGATGCCTCAGGGAACCTCATGTTACCTGGTGACAGCTTTGTGGAGCCACTGAGTGGAAAGACAGTCCGCCTCCAGGGTGCTTCCCGACAGGAGGGCCGGACACTGCCCCACATGGGAGGATCACAGGCCCTGCTGGACGCCAATGTGCTTGTGGCCCAGAGACGAGTGATTGCAGTGCTCCAGCGGTACCAGCAGAGTCCAGCATCAAGGGTACAGGGGCTTCTGGAGGCTGCCATCAGGGACATGAGACACGCACTGGCTTTGAGTCTGCACCACATCCTACAGCAGGCTCGGAGACTAGAACGACAGCTGGAGGCAGCACACGGCATCGAGGCCAGCGGTGGCAGGATAGGTACATGTTGACCTAACTCTCAGGCCCTGAAATCGCAGGCCCAGTGGTGCTTCAGTGATGCTCAGCCTGTAAGCTCAGGGATAGGACTGCAGCCCCACTGGCCATGCACACCCATGACCCGTACAAGGAAAGAGAAGGAATTCAATGACTTCATGCCCTGATCCATCAATGCTTGGCTGCCTCCTGGTCTTTTAAACTCTTGACAATTCCATTGGATCTTAACACTTTATGTTTATAAAGTATGTATTCTCTTATTTTATAGGCTCCCCAAACACCATAACAAGTGTTACTACACCCATACTCATTGACAATCTTAACTTCAGGGAATTATATAACTTGCCCAGCCAGGGTCCCCATAGCTAGTTAGCAGCACAGCCAGGCCTAATGCCCAAGACTCCTGAGTCTGAGTCCTCGATGCTCTTCTCACTTTTATTCCTGCAACAGCCTTCAACTTCCCGTTAACAAACTCAGGAGAGGAGCCCACCCAAATCCTCTAGGTGCCCCTGCCCCAGCATTAATACAAGGAAGGACAGGAACAGGAAGTAGGAATAGAATCTTCCCAGAGCTTATCTCACTTGATCTTTCTAGAAGCATCCTTCTGCCCATGGTTTGACAAAAAAGAACCTGAGTATGGGTCAGAGCTGATTTGAGTTTGAAGACTTGCTTCACCATCTATTAAATCTTTAACCTTGGGCAAGTTACTAAACCTCGCTCTGCCTCTGTTTTGGCATCTTTAAAATGAGGATTGATATAGTACATACTTCAGAGATTTAGTTGTGAGAACAAAGAAAATATAACTTATATGGAGTTCTTAGCTCAGGTTCTGGTTATGGTAGGTACTCATCAATGTTTGTCCTCTTCTCATCTCCCTCTTCAGTGTAGCCTAGAAATTGTTTCCAGCTTCCCAAATGTCCGGATGTCACTCAGTTCTTCCCTTCTGAATTCAAACTGCTAAGCTTGGCCCCAGTGGAAACAAATGAAATCTTTGCGGGGAGCGTCTTTGGCCAGGGATGTAGCCCTTTGAACCTGGACAGACCTTCAGCGTGGCACTTACCCCTCATCTCCTCCTCTCTGCTCCCTCGCCCCCTTCTGTTAGGAATGATGTGCTATCCTGGGACAGAACTGTGGGTCCCTGTCCTGTATGGGATGGAGATCCCAGACCCTGAGGGCTCAGGGCTCATGGTACCCATCCTGGGCATGGAGACTGATGGGAATGCTGCTGATGCCACTCCCCTGGCAGGTTCCATGGAAGATGCCAACGGCAAAGGTAGGAGGGAACTTGTGACCTCTGAAAGCCCCAAGAATGTGACCTATCCCGGGGAGAGAAAACCCTGTAAATCTCAGAGGGGTTCCCCCAGTCCATTCACTCATGTGGCAAGGAATGGGGTCATTCTGATGCTTCTACTAGGGCTGCTGAGACCCAAAATAAAGGTGCTCAGATATTCCAGAACCCCAAAACCACCAGTCATTAACCTCCACTGATCAAATTTGGTCCTTTCAAAGACTAGTGCTTCAGGAATTCACCCCTCACCCCCACCCTCAGGATCTGTGGCCACCAGAAAGTCCTCCAATCCAGTGCAGTCCCTCAAAGAGTTAAAGGGGTTCTGAGGGCTTTTTAAGCTCCTTTCCAGCCATGTTTCTTTCTTCCCATGACTGCCCTTCCTTCTTTCCCCCATCACTGGTTACTAAAGCCAGTGGTGGGCTTGGTACCCCACAGGTCTTGTCCCAATCTCAATTGGGGCTCAAGCCATAGACCCCTTGACTGGGGAACCTGGTCCTGTCATTGGTGCTCAAACGGATCCATCTACCAGAGTGGTGGTGCCCATTGTCCAGGTGCTGGAGGCCCTGCCTCGGGGAGTGAGAGGCCATGGGCTGGTATGTAAGAGAAGTTTGTTCTATTCACTTCTTCATTCACTCAGCAACTCCACATAGAGAACCCAGCAGAGTGCCCCAGAGAGGAAAAAGAGAATTGAGCTGGTTCTGCAGTAAAAGTAAATGGATGTTCTAGGCACTGTGTTAGGTGTTGAAATGGAAAGGCAGCTAGACAGGGCTGCTGTGTTCAGGGAACTGGCTGGACATGGGTTCCTTTCCTCACTGTGGTTTACAAGCACAGACGAGGGCCATTTAGGCCACACGGAGGAGAGTTCAAGGAAGGCTTTCCAAAAGAGGCAACACCTGAGCCGAAACCTGAAGAAGCATCAGAAAAAGGCCTCGGGGCCAGCAAGTGCCAAGGTGGCAGATGTGAGATCACAGATGTCCTAGGAGAATGAGGAAGGTGTAGGGGCAAAGGCAGCAGGAGATTCCAATGAGGAAGGCAGGAAACGAATCTTGAAAAGCCTTGTATGTTTGGCTGAGGCCAAGAAAAGTGACTTTTATCGTGAAAGCCATGAGGAGCCACTGAAGGATTCTAAGTAGGTATGTTGTATGATCAGATAAGAATATTTTTAAGACTTTTAAATTTGGAAAATATGTAACAGTACAAGTAGGAAATAAATTACTCATAATCCTATTACATTTTAATTATGTAAATGAAGCATCAAAAGCTCCCTCCATTCCATTCCTCACTCCATCTGCCATCAGCACCCCTCATCGTGCACTTCTATCCAGACACTACTCTCCTCTAGTCTCTCACCAAATGCAGCTTTTATTAACAGGTTGGCACACCTCTCAGACATTTTTATTCTTATGTATGTGTATATATAATCAGCATTCTAGAAAGTTCTCTCTGGCAGCAGCAGTGCAGAGGATAGATGGGAACAGGGCCAGCCTGAAGCAGAAAGCTCTGTCAAGAGGCTATTGCAGTAATTCAGCCCTTGGCATATCTCCATGAAATGAAAATGATTTAGTGTTCTCCCATACCTTCTCAGGCTAGTTACAGTTTCAAAAACAAAGATGGAGATGTTATAAAAGATTCTCGTTAGAAGGCAAGAAATTTAAATTCTAGCCCAGCTCACAGTTTCACAGATGAGTATGAAGGGGAGAGATGAGCAGGTGAGAACGACTTCCCACTGCCATGTGCCGTCTCCCCTGGCCCCCCAAGAAAAAAGGTGGGAAGAAGGCTAGGTGACTCTGGACAGTCCAGGTGTTAGAAGGAGGGAGGGAGGGACTGGGAGCTTGAAGAAGGTGAATGGCTATTATTTTTCCTTTTACAAACAAGTCAACTGCCTCACCAAGCTTAGTCATAGGTACCCAGGGGTGGGAGAGACCCATGTCTTGAGGAGCTTTGGAATCTTCAGCCAGACCATGTGGGGCTGGGAGGAGAAATAGCTTATGAGCCTAAACAAGCTGGATGTGGTAGCTGGACACCCTGGAGAGCGAGCTGAGAGCCCGGGAGCAGTACTGGCAGCACCAGGAGCAGGAAGAGGTGCGGCTAGCAGAGCACCTGGGGAACCTGAGCCGGGAGCTCCTCTCCACTGCAGGCAAAGATGCCAGGCAGCAGGTGAGGCCGAGAAGCACCACCTCACAGCCCCCACCCGCCTATCAGCCCAGACTCACAGCTTTCCCTTGGAAGTGGGAAGCCCTTGCCTCTCCCCGACTACCTGAATGGAGCCCATCTCAGGGCAGACAACTCCCAAGATTCCCCAGCTCCAGGCCCTAGATTCCAGTCTCCCTATGTGTCTCAGCAGGATGGAGGCGGGGGAGAAGGGGCCAACATGAGGTGGCCCAGCCCAGAGCTCTGGCCTTCCCCTCATGGCCCATTCCTCTGTGCTTCCTGTCCTGTGTAGTTGAGGGCTGTTGAAGAGGCCTGTGCAAACCTGGAGTCCCGCTGCCTGCAGGAGACCGAGAGGAGAGCCAGAGCCCTAAGTGCGCAGAATGGTCCAGAACGGATCCTACTCTCCCAAGGTGCAAAAGCATCCCCTGGGCGCAGATCCCCAGAGCAGAAATCTTCTGGGAGTTGTGCCACCACCCACAGCTGCCCAGTGAGGAGTCTCTCCTACCCACTGAATGTGCTCATCTCCCAGGCTTCCAGCCAGGCCCCAGCTCTGACCTGGCCGGTTCCCCTGGCTCCAATAAACCATGGTCTTTTCTTCTCCTCCCTAACCCCAATTGTGGCCGCTACCATGTCACCCTCTTCTCTGCTCCTTGCAGCAGACCGAGAGGAGTGGGAACAGGAGGCACAGGTGGCACTGGGCATGCGGAAAGTCCTGCAGAGTTTAGGACATGCAGCAGAAAAGCTCAGACAAGCAGCTGGCCGGCTACAGGCCCAGGAGGAGGAGCTGTGGCTACAGAAGAAAAGGAATCAGAGCCCACAGATCTGGAACCGTCCCAGGAAGGTGAGGCTCGGAGGCCAACAAGAAGACCCATGAGGGATGAGCACATCCTCCCAGGTCATCAGAGGCGGCTCTTCGGGGCAACGTAATTAATACTCAGGGATAGGTGGACCCAAGGAGCAGAGGATGAGCTAGGAAGGGAGCAGGAAGAAAGAGAAAGAAGCTCCATTTTAATTTGGGAATTATGTTTCCTGTGTTCTAGGTGGTTCAGCATCTCTCTGATGAGTTTCAGGCAGTGGTGAGGGAGAGACAGAGCTTCCTGGATAGGGCCCTCGGTCAGTTGCAGTACCAACGGGAGCTGAGCCGCCTCCAGCTCTTGCACACTCAGGTATTGACCTCTGGACGTGGTCAAGGAGATCTGTATGTCATTCTCTCATGGGGGCTTCAGAGAGAAGCTCCCAAAGGAGCCACGTGGGACAGGTATGAACCAAGCACGGAACTAGGTTCTATTTCATCCTAGATTGTTGCCTCAGGAACCCCCGTGTGTTTGGAGAATTACCCTGGAAACAGATTTTATGGAACAGTCACCACTTCTCTCAGGGACCAGGCTGCTGCCTGCCCACTATTAATCCCGTTCCTGAAGAGCCTCACTGCAGTGCTAGTGGGAGCTCAAGGCCATGGCCCAGGATTGGAGAACTGGGGCCCAGAAACAGGTAAGGCTGATCCAGGTCCAACGTTCCCTTCTGCTGCCAATTCTGGTCATGTTTTGATAAGTTCTAATACCAGTTCTAATGAGGGTTTCGGGCACCATAAGAGTGTGGCCATGTGTTCTTGAAGAAGAACATAGAGAAACCTGCCATATTAGTTATACATTACTGCATAACAAATTACTCCAAAATGTTGTGGCTTAAAACAACAAATATTTATTACCTCACAGTTCCTATGGGTCAGGAATCTGGGTGCTGCTTAGTGGGGGCCTCTACCTCAGGGTCTCACGTAGGCTACATCAGGGCGTCAGGCCAGGGCAGTCATCTTAAGGTTTGACTGGGGAACCCAAATGCACACTTGCAGCTATTGGCAGACCTCAAGTCCTCACTTTTGGTGGCCAGAGACATCAATTCCTTGCCACATGACTTCATAGGGTAGCTTACAACATGGCAGATGGCTTCCTTCAGAGCAAGGGAGAGAGGGCAAAGAAAAAAAAAAAGGAAACCATAGTCTTGTTGTATACTGATCTCATCACTTTTGCCATATTCTAGTCATTAGAAGCAAATCACTAGATCCAACCCACATTCAAGGGGAGGGGATTACACAGGGGTTTGGATCCACGTGGGGGGATCGGGGGTGGGGCATCTTAGAGACTGTCTGTCACACCTGATGCTATGTCTGGCTCTTTTTGACTTTGACCACAGTTCTATGCCCTTACTTCAATAACTATTTTCTTCCCCTTTGTTCAGATGCAGATAAAGTTGACATCATGTCGACCTTACCACTCTTCTCCACCCTAAAAGAGGTAGACATCTGGTCCCAAGTCTACAAGGAGAGAGCTGAACTGCAAGGACAAGTGTATCACAAACCAGGTAACTGTTTTACCCTGGTAGCCCCTGTTTGGAATTATCATGGCACACTAAAGGTATTCCACAGTGTAGCCCCCAAGGACTAGGAAGGTCAGAATCCTGCCTGGCCAAGCATCCCTTTCTTCACACCCTGACCCTAAGATTCCTAAGGAATTTTTCCATATAAAGAATAACAAATAGAAATTGAAGTCCCACTGTAATAATAACTTGGCTAATTCCTAAAAGGAAATTCCTAAAGGCACTCTATTATCCTACTAAACACTGAATCCAAATCTTGGGAATTTAATCTAGACTGACCAGCCACATCTCACAAGGAGTTAATGGGGAAAAATGTGGCACATGGGGAGAAAGACAGAGGAGGCAAAGAGAGACAAGAACTTGCCCCCACCAATAGGGACCCCAGATCATATTACCACTCCTTGGAATTGGAAGTCAAAAGAGAATGTGCCTGGCTTGCCCTGAGGGTCTGTTTCAACTTGCCCACCTCCCAAGTGGAGGAGGATTAACAGAAAGTGAGTGCATTCCTTTCAGTTGCCCACGATGCAGGCCACTAGTAAGCATAGTTCTGTGAACATCCTTGAACTGAACCAGAGGTCAGCAAACGGTGTCCCACAGGCCAACTCTAGTTTGCTATCGGTTTTTGTATGGCCCACAAGCTAAGAATGGTTTTACATTTGTAAATGATTGGAGGGAAAATGTCAAAAGAAGAATAATACTTTTCTGGAGTGCTGTACATACAATATGTGCTCTTCTAAATCTTTGGATATGTTAGCTCATTTAATCTTTACAACAACCCAGTGAAGTAGGTACTTACTCATTTTGTAGATAAGAAAGTGAAGTTTCTGAATAGGTCAAGTAAGTGATCAAAAATCATACTGCTATTGAGTTCAGCTCGAATTCAATCCCAGGGAGTCTTACCCCAGAGTCTGTGCTCTCAGCCTGCGTCCCCATATGAAAAATTATCCAACATTATAAAGGCTGTGCCAAAGGGAGATGCACACACCATATTCTGGTGAGTTCCCAAAAAGACAGGTCACTGTCTATCAGAGAAACAAGGGAAGATTTTTTAGGAGAATGAGACCACGCTTCTACCATGATGACAGGGAACACTAAATTTGAACCCCAATTTTGGCTCTTGGCTGGGAAAGCCTAAAATATTTACTTTCTGACCCTTTACAGAAAAAGTTTGCTGACCCCAGAACTTGACCAATCTTAGTATTAATTCTGCCTCCCTTTGGGGGAAACTTAGAAGAGTATGGGCAGAGAGGTGGGTCCTCCTTTGAGAGTTCCCACCACTATTTCAACCTTCTTCATCTTACAATTATGTTGACTTTATAATATTGAAAGCAATTTTATATACAATTTTGTGTACACTTGGAAACCCAAACTCTAATTCTGTAAGGTAGTGGAAAATTAACTTATATATTTTTTTTGTAAATGAGAGAACTGATGCTCAAAAAAGGTAAGTGGCTTTCCCAGGGTCTTACAGAACCTGACCCAGAACTCATGTCTTCTGACTGTTAGTTCATCATTCTTTCCTATATCATGCTACCCAAGCATTTCGTCATTGACCTCTCAAGAACAAAATGACAACAGAAAATGTTTAAAGAGCCAAGTCCCATTAGAGACGGTTTTGTAGGAAAATAACACTGCTGATACAGCTAACATTTACTGAGTATCTACTGTGCACCAGACACTGTTCTGAATACATTTAATGCTCTGAACAGCCCTATGAAATAGAAGAAAATCTGTTGCCATCTTTCCAGGTCCCTCATTCTGTCATCTGGCTCATCTTCCTATTAACTGAGACTCAATGGCTTTTCCATGAAGATGGGCAGGAGAACAAGAGGCACAGTGTATACACATATATAGCAAAGGAAGATGGATGGATGGATGGATGGTCACCTTCTCCTAAGCTGAATTGTGTTGTTATTAATATGTCATTACTGTACAGAAAAGTCAGTGAAATCATTACTGGTTTTTCTTGATCTCTGTAGCCCCCAAAAGCTCTTTGCAGGATGTCCCTAAACCTCAAATAATGCAGCAGGAAGAGCTGATAACTGTGCAGTCCACGGACCTTTCTGCCAGGGAGTTTGTGGTTTACCAGTACGGCCTCTCCATCCTGCACCTCCTCATCCTCCAGCTCCATGTAAGGCTGGTTTTTTGCCTCTGTGGATCAGTCATCCTTGGGACAAAGGTCAGGGTGATCAGGAAGGCGGTTTTGAGGTGGTGAAAATTCCTTAGGATTTCACCTGAAGCAGGGAACTTTCTAGTCTCTCCTTTAAGGGGACTGATGGGAATCATTTTACCAATCTAAAGTCTAATTTCTCAAATGACATTAATAATAAATAGAATGAATTAAGCACTTTGTATATGCCAGAAATTGTTGTAATAATATGCATGAATTAACTCATTTAATCTTCACAAAAACCCTGTGACATAGATACTATTAGTTTTGCTCATTTTAAAATTGAGGGGGGAAAATACAGAATGGCTGAGTAAACCTACTCAAGATAACACAGCCAGAAGGTTAGAGCCAGGTTAGAATCCAGGCATCATGGTTCGAGAGCCCCGATGCCACTCTAGCCTACCTGTATTTAGAAAAGTAGTAAATTCATTCTTGTAGTTACCATAAACATCAAACACATAGTTGAATACTCTTTCCACTTTCCTATAGTGTATACTAAATCTACTTACCCTGTTAGAATTTAAATTGATGTTCCAATGCACTTACTTCCCATTGATTTTGTGGCGCTATGTAGCTGAGCTGCATGAGAATTTTTTAGCAAAAGTATGTGTTTTGCTTTCATTTCTGCTTGGTTTTTATTATTTCAGGCTCCAGAAATCACCCTGCAGATTGCTTCTCATCTCCCTGCTATGGAAGTCCCTGACAATGCCTTCCAAGGTTCCTTCTTCTATCAGGTACTGCAAATTCAGCTCTAGATGTGGGGTTATATAATTCTAGGGTCTAGTAAAGATAGACAGAAGGAAAAAAAAGTTATAAAACACTTTTCTCTCTCAAGTCCTGACATGTTTTAGTCCCCATTGGTAATAAATCATTTAGCTAAGGCATAGTAAATGTCGCCACATAAGAGCTTTCTCTAATCAGTGAAATGAATATGTCCTGGCTGGTGCCCAGAGAATCATAATGGCTTTGTGAACATTAATGAATCTCCGTTATTACCAAAGCCAGTGGTTCCAGACTGGTGCTTCCCGTAAGAGTCATGGTTCCAGCTTCAGGAAATCCTGCACAATCAGCATCTTTCTACAGAAATGGATCTAAATTGTTGCTGTCTTGGTAGTTCTTCAGATATGTAGATTGTCAGTGATTTGGTGGAAACTCCAAGCCGGTGTATACAGACCTTAAACACTGATGCCAGTACATTGGTAAACACTGATTGTGAGAGGAGGAACTGCTAATCAATGTTAGAGGACTAGAAAATGGTTTATACTTGACTAGAGGTTGTTAGGGGGTTTAAGGAGACCAAAAATTACTCATCTGTGGTACTTGCCAGCCATTATTTCACTTAATCATCAGAGCAATCTATGAAGTAGGCAAGCATTTAATCTCATTTTACTGATGGGAAAACAAACTCAGGATTCACTGAGTGCTGTGTGTCAGACACTTGGCCATGTGCTGCATGCATTATCTCATTTACAACTTACAGCAGCCCAGCCCCATTTTATGAATTAGGAAGTTGAGGCCCAGAGAGGCCAAGTAACTTACCCAGAATCACAGTATCAGCAAAAGGTGAAACTTCAGTCCAGGTATATTTGGCACCAAACTCATGTTTTACCTACTAGTTGGTGGTGCCACCCACAGTGATTCCAGGGACAGAGCTCGGAACTGTCTGATTCCAAACCACCTAAGTCTCTTTCATGCCACACTACTGCCTCTTAAGAGAATGAACAAAGTTATTTCAAATCAATTCCACAACACGAATTTGAGAACTTAGTATCGATTACAATAAAGGCATGAAAGACAAAGAGAGCCTGAGAACCCTCTGAGACAAGGTTCTCAAACTGTGGTCCTTGGACCTCACGCATCAACCACCTGGGGAGCGTGGTAAAAATGGAAATGCTGAGGCCTCACCTAAAGCCCACAGAACCAGCAGTTCTGGGACGGGCCCCAAAAATGGAATCATTGAAGTGTGACTCTTATTCACAGTCAAGTTTGAGAACCATTGCATAGGGAAATAGCAATTGGAGGACATTGATAAAGAACAGATACATGAGTAATTTTGCTCTGAATTTCCAATAGTTTGTTTTCTGGAAGATGAGAAAAGCAGAAAAATTGGGAGGCAGTGGAGAAAATGATTTATTCAGAGAGTTGAACTAAAATAATTTTTCCTTCGTCATCTGAATCTTTCCTTCAGTAAATTTCCATTAAGCCCAGGGAGTCTCTGATTTTATGATTTGAAAAGTTATTTCAGACTATGTAAAACTAGAAAAAGAAAGGCAGTGGAAATGTTCCCTGAGGATCCCATCTCTGTGTTTGGGTATTTTCTCCACCCAGAGTGCTGAAAGCACACTGTTCGTTGAGAGAGAGTGTTTGGCATCGGTGGGAAGCTTCGTTCTGCTGTTGATCCACTGCCTGGCCCACGTCGTTGCTGAGGACTTCCATCAGGACTCCAGTCCCGCCTTTCAGAGGTCATTTTACAAGGTGCACAGGCCTTTATGCTTCTCTTTCTCTGTGACTAAGACCCCACTCCCCAGGATAATAAAGGCTATCAGCTTTGCAACATTTCAAATCTACTGAAGTTCTATCGGTGGCCTTTGGTTCCTACTGCCTGGTCAGGAAGACTTTCCTGATCACACATGAACCAGTCTGTAAGAATTCTGGAGAGAAGTGGTCTTCCTATGAGAACAGCATCACAGCTTTCTGTGGCTCTTTCATTGTCAACACTAAGCCTCACCATAATTGTAAATGACAACAGTAACCCATGATGAGGACAAGTAAAAATGATAAATCTCAAGCCCCATTTTTCTTTCAACTATAATTCTAAAGCTTTAATAGCAATTGCCTAGAAGTGGTACTGATCTTTCCCCTATACCTTTTCCTTGACCAGGGGTTGAAGGCCTATTTCAGGGAAGCATTCTCTACCACACTGCAAATTTCAGCCATTTCCCGGGACAGGAAGCTGGATCAAAGCATAAGTGCTATTCTGCTGGAAGAGCAGCCCATCTCTGAAAGAGGAAGAGATCTTCTCTCTAAACTCATTGAAAGGAAGCATGAGTCTCACTTGGAGCCAGAGTCATCAGAAGAGGTAACTAACTCTAACATGTGTAGCACATGGTCTTGATTAAAACTGACTACTTGGGGCAGACGGGTGTCTCAGTTGGTTAGAGCGCGAGCTCTGGGGAACAGGGTTGCCGGTTCGATTCCCACAAGGGCCAGCGAGCTGCACCCTCCGCAACTAGAATGAAGTCAATGAGCTGCCGCTCAGCTCCCGGGTGGCCAGATGGCTCAGTTGGTTGGAGCGCATCCTCTCAACCACAAGGATGCCGGTTTGACTCCTCGACTCCCGCAAGGGATGGTGGGCTGCGCCCCCTGCAACTAACAACGGCAACTGGACCTGGAGCTGAGCTGCGCCCTCCACAACTAAGATTGAAAGGACAATAACTTGACTTGGAATAGTTCTGGAAGTACACACTGTTCCCCAGTAAAGCCCTGTTCCCCTTCTCTAATAATAAAAAACAAACAAACAAACAAACAAACTGACTTCTTCACAGAGTAAATGCCTCAGTGTATGACCTATTCAGATATTTCTGGGTTTCCTAGGTGGTACACTGCCTTGACACTCAGCCTGCTTCTCAAACCATATATGACAGTGTCATTTTTTTTTTTTTAACTTCTATTTATTTTAAGTGTGTTTTTCCAGGACCCATCAGCTCCAAGTCAAGTAGTTGTTTCAATCTAGTTGTATAGGGGGCAGCTCACACAGGCCCATGCGGGGATTGAACCAGCAACCCTGGTGTTACCAGCATTGTGCTCTAACCAATTGAGCTAACTGACTGTCGCAACAGTGTCTTTTTAATTCTGTATTCTACACGGCAGACAGTGGGTACCTAGCTCTTTGAATTATGCATGGGGATTGCAATATGTGTCTTCATAGTTACTTAACTTATGTCCCACTAACATATTATCAATAAGTGAGAATTCCATATGTAAAACTCACTGCTACTTAGAGACTAAATGTAGATGCCCCAATGGTAGCCTATTTACCTGAACTTACAGTGTGCTGTTTTCTGTGCAAGCTTCACAGTGGCATTCTTAATACTGTGTTCCTTTAAAGCACTTTTATGAGAATATTATCATCTCAGCTTTCCAACTATTAAAACTATAAAATTTAAATCTATGATCTTAAGAAGGTCAATCTCCATTAAAGGTCAATTCATTCTTGAATTATAAACAAGAACATACCTTCTTTTCATTATTTATATTAAACTTTTAAAATTTCAAACACTTTTACATATATTGTCTCATTTGATCTACCCAGCAATCCTGCAAAACAGGTAACATATTTTTAGTCATATTTTGTACTTAATGAGAGATTAAGCAATTTGCCCCAAGTCATGAAGCTATTTGTAATGGTGGATCCGAGACTGGATTCTAGATCTCCTGACTCCTAAGCAAATGTTCCATATATATCTCTCTGTAATCAAATCTCCATAAGTTACTAAGTTAGAGGTTTATTTTGTAGTTGATGCTATAGATGGTGATATTGGTTATCCAGATCACAGAATTCTGTTACAAACTAGCTCTCACAAATCACAGAGAATGGTCAGTTTCCTAACAACAGCATTTGATACATCTGATCACTTTCTCCTCGATACACGTTCTTTACTTGGCTCCCAGGATACCAGTCTCCTCTCGTTTTCCTCCTTCCTCTCTGGCTATTCTTTCTCAGTGTCCTGTGCTGGTCCCTCCTCTTCTCCCAGGCCTCTTAATGTTGGATGGCCAGGACTCAGTCCTGTCCTCTCTCTTCTATGTCTATATTCACTACCCTTGGGGATTTCATCCAGTCTTCAACTTTAAATCCCATCTATATGTCAGTGACTTTCAAATTTTTATTTCAGCCCTAGCTCACCTCTCTAACTCAACATATATCCAGCTGCTCACGACTCATCTCCCTCTGTCTAATAAGTATCTCAAAATCAACATGCTCCAAACCAATGTTTTTTGCAAACCTGCTCCACTCAAAACCTTCCCCATCTCAATTGATGACAACTCTATTCTTCTAGTTTTTCAGGCCAAAGTCTTCCTTGAAAACTCTGTGTATGTGTGTGTGTGTGTGTGTGTGTGTGTGTGTGTGTGTGTGTGTTACATATACCCCACAACAAATCCATCAGGAAATCCTGTTGCTCTATCTTCAGAGTATATCCAGAATCTGACTTCTCATCACCTGCACTGCTACCAGCCCTGTACACGGGGCCACCGTCATCTCTTGCCTGGTTCACTATAACACTTACTACCTGGTCTCCCTGAGTCCAACCTTGCCTCTCTTCTGTCGGAGTGATCCTTTTAAAATGAAAATCAGATCGGTTCAAAATCCTGCTGTGGCTCCCTATTTCACTTAGAGTAAAGCCAAAGAAGCCCAGTCCCCTTGTCTACCGCCCCCTCACCTATTACTCCTCCCCTCATTCACTCAACTCCAACCACAGTTTCCTCCTTGCTGTTCTTCAGACATACCAGGCACAATCCCCTCCTATATGTTCCCTCTTCCTACAACACTCTTTCTTTTAAGGCAGAGATCCTTAACCAGGAACAATTTTCCCCCACAGGACATTTGACAATGTCTGGAGACATTTTTGATTGTCCAGACTCAGGGAAGGAGGTTGATGTCAATAGTGGTATCCTGGATAGAGGCCCAGAATACTGCCAAACATCCTACAATGTATGGGGTAGCCCCCACAACAAAAAATTATCCATA
Organism: Rhinolophus sinicus; assembly: GCF_036562045.2. NCBI lineage: Eukaryota > Metazoa > Chordata > Mammalia > Chiroptera > Rhinolophidae > Rhinolophus > Rhinolophus sinicus. The sequence goes on along the minus strand of NC_133756.1, from coordinate 88,209,924 downwards.
AAAATATCAATAGTGCTGAGGTTGAGAAACCCTGACCTAAGGAGTTAGAGCATGCCTGCCTCCCTCACCTCCTTCATGTCTTTGTTCAAGTGTCACCTTCTCCATGAGGCCTACCCTGACTAGCCTATCTTAATTTGCAACCCTCTTTACCCCCTACTCATCAGCTGTTCCTTACTCTGTTCTACTTTCCCTTTT